>NC_081344.1:59432094-59559110 GCF_029784015.1 Lycium ferocissimum
TACTAATTAAGTATGATTAAATACCAGAATAAGGTACAAGGACATACCCCAAGATGATTACACCAACATTTTTTCAAAAATCACTCACAATACTCCTTTTGATTGGGTTTTTGGTGAATGGGATAAATCATTCGAAGTTGGGAATGAAATAAGGTTTCTGGTTAAGTGATCTTCGTTGGGGCGAAAGAAGTCTCGCTTCCACAATCCCGCCTCGGCGGATCTCATTAAATGGCTCAGCTTCCGCTCCTGCAAGCCAAGTCCCACTTAAGCGGACTCGCAGGGGTGAACCCTCTCTCGCTGGGGTGAGACTTCAGGTAATCAGAAAATTCTGGTTTCACCAAGTTCAACCCAAAATCCTGACATCCATCTGAGACCTCCCGGATACAAACCAAACATGCAAAAATAAGTAAAAATACGCTACAAACTCACTCGTGATCTCGGATTTCCCAACGGAGGTCACGTTGACTCGATCAACCCCCAAACGGCTAAAGTCAAGTTTCCAACCAAGTACCCAAAGCGCCTTCGGATGCCTCAAAAACTGAACTAGCCACCCCCACCAAGTCATAAATGACGCTCCGAATCTCACAGAATCGATGAAATTCTGAAAAGGTTCATTTACCCAAAAGTCAACTATTGGTCAAATGTTTTCACTTATGGGTTCTAATTCTTTCAATTTCCATTAGAATCGCCCGATAACCTCAGGAACTGCGTCTACGGGGGTAAAATGGTCAAAACACGCATAACGACCCAACAACTCGTTATATGAGATGCCAATTAAACAACCATTCATCCTTGAATGGACAAGAAATAGAACGAAGGAATGGTACCCAATTGGGTGAAAATCTGGGGATATCTGCTACGCGTATCAGCCTAGTTCTCCCACGTAGCCTCCTCGACTGGATGGTGCTCCCACTAAACCTTCACCGAAGCTATCTCTTTGACCTCAACTTTCAAACCTCCCTATCCAAGATGGCCATCGGCTCCTCCTCAAAAGATAAATTCTGATCAAATAGAACCGAATCCCACTATATGATATAAGACCCATCTGAATGATATTTCTTCTAGACACACAAACACTAGGTGAACACCTAACAAACCCGGAGTAATTCCACCTCATAAGACACCTCTCCCACATGACGAAATATCTCAAATGGGCTAATGAACTATTACAGCTCGTACTTTTATACGTCGAGCTTCATCACGAGTTACCGTCATAGACTTGGAAATTGGGATTGTCCTCGAGGTTATACGAGATTATACATGTCTATCCTAAGTATATAAGAGTTTGAGACCACTATATATAGGTATTGGAAGGTTCCAGGATCAAGCGAATCGAAGAAATTAAGTTTGTAGAAACTTTGGAAAAATTTGACAAAATTCTGGAGAGGAATTTTAGTCCAACATTAGGGAGATATATCTCCTAGTATATGAGGATTTATGGAATGTATAACCTATGTATATTCAAGTTCAGAGGGTTTTCTTTCCAATGCAACTGACAGTTATCAAATCCGAGAAGTATGATGCAATTTACGGCCCGCACAAAATTATACGATTTCAAGTACGGACCGTATTACATTGGCGGTGGCCGACCTTTGAGGGTTTTTTTAAAGGGGTAGAACGTTCATTTTAAGTCATTTTCTCCTCAAATCAGTCTCTATACTTCCTAAACACTCTCCTAAAGGTTCTCTAAGGGTTTCAAGGGTTGCTAAGAAGATTTCACCATAATTCCACATCAAAGTTGAAGTAAAGGAAGGATATGCTCTTCTATGGTATTGTAATGGCATCAAAGGTGATTGGGAGCTAAAACAAGCTTAGGATTCAAGCTGTAGTTGTTGTGTAAAGTGAGTATATTATCTTCTTGGTTGTGCTTAAGGTTATTTTGGTGTTGGTATGTTGTTTGGAGTTGGATTGAGTTTGGATTGAAGTGGGAATTTCAGGGGAAATACTGCCCAAATTTGTGCAAGTCACCTACTAGCTTACAAAGGTGTTGAAAGGACTTTGATTGATTTATGGTTCTTATTTCCTTCTTGTAGATTGGCAAGCACTGGAGGGCATACATTGAGTTATTAACTTAAACGGCTAAGGTATGTTAAGGCTAACTCTTCTTGCTCTTGGCATGTTCTAAAGTGATACGAGATGTAAACGAACGTTATTTAAAAGGAATCCACTCTTAGTAGTCAAGGATATTCATGTTATTCATTTTATGGCGATGTTGTTTAAGCATGCTATATATGATTCCAAGTCTGGTTGAAACTAATGGTAATTATGTTAGGATTCATAACTTAATCGGAGGTGTAACGACCTTACATTACTCCGAAGAAAGCTCTAAAGATCCCAAAGGGGTTCCCTAAACTTATACACTTTTGTGAGAATATGACATGGAGATATACATATATATAGTACTTATACAAGCTTGATTAGAGTACCCTAGTTACAACCGGTCATATATATATATATATATATATATATATATATATATATATATGTACCTCCATTCACCACCAGGTTACGGCCGGATGGGCAGACATGTACTCACCGCCAGGCTTTGGCCGGTTGGGTAGATATACTATATGCAGTTACCACCGAGCTACGGCCAGATGGGCAGACACGCGTTTACCCCGACCTACGGTCAGAGGGCAATTTGCGTCACCGCGTGCTCGGCCGGTGGGGCGATCGGTTGGGTAGTCAGTGTTATGATAATGAGGTAGTCAGAACTATAGTATTGTAGATGTATGTAAATGTGCATGTGAGATTGTAACGATATATATGTTATAACCCTTAGTGGCTAGTCAGAGGTTACAGGTTGATTCTTATCCCTCTCATTGACAGTATTTTATTATTATGTTTCATTTCTGCCTTACATACTCGGTACATTATTTAGTACTGACGTCGCTTTCCCTGGGGACACTGCGTTTCTTCCCGCATGTTTAGACAGGTTGCTAGGAGGATTGCACCAATAGAATTTGTTGAGTATCAGCAAGTGCAGTGAGCTCTATGTCATTCAGAGTACCAGGTCCAGAGTTTTGCATATGTATAATATAGGTAGGTTGGGGCCCTATCCCGACCATGCTATAGTTACACTTCTGTAGAGGCTTGTAGACTTGTGTTGTCAGTTCAGTATGTCAGTATGGAGGCCTTGTTAGCCCTTGTATATATCTATTATGGGTTGTTACTGCTTACCGAAATGTATACTGGCCTAGTCGGCCAGGTAGCTATTTATGTATGCATTGGGATGGTCCCATCTTGTTGAATTAATTTGAAGTACAGATATTACTGCATGAGTCCTCGTCGGCCCTAGTTATGGTATTACGTCTATAAGTTGGCCTTCTTGGCCTAATTTGTCTTTCGAGACATAGATGATTCAGGTTACAGCTTGGTTCGCTCGGGCCTAGTAAGGTGTCGGGTGCCAGTCACGCCTCACCTAGGTTGGGGTGTGACATGAACTTAGGGCTAAGCTTGCCCTTCTTCTCAAATCTCATCACGCCATTCATGGGCGAAACCTTCAACAGAACCTGATCACCCACCATGAACTCTAAATCTCGGACCTCCCGATATACATACTCCTTCTGCCTACTCTGAGCCGCTAGAAGCTTTTCTTGAATCGACTTCACCTTATCCAACGACTCCCTCAAAAGGTTGGTACCTCAAGGTCTCACCTTAAACGAATCAAACTAGCCAATCAGAGATTGGCATCTCCTCTCATATAGAGCTTTGATTGGATCCAAGTTGACACTTGAATGATAGTTGTTGTTGTACTCAAACTCTTTCAAGGGTAAGAACTGGTCCCAATGACCACAAAAATTGATAACACAAGCTCGGAGCATATCCTCTAAAACCTTAATCGTCCGCTCAGACTGACCATCTGTCTGGGGTGAAAAACAGTATTAAGATCCAACTGAGTCCCCATCTTGGCCTACACAGTCCTCCAGAAATGGGACGTGAACAGAGTGCCACTATTGGAGATAATGGAAATGGGCATTCCATTTGGCCTACACAGTCCTCCAGAAATGGGACGTGAACAGAGTGCCACTATTGGAGATAATGGAAATGGGCATTCCATGCAATCGAATAATCTCTCGGATATAGATCTTGGCCAACTTCTCTGCATTATAAGTCATCTGAACTTGAATGAAGTGCACAGACTTAGTCAACCTATCAACAATAACCCAAATTGAATCAAACTTGCCCAAGGTCTTCGGAAGACCTACCAAAAAATCCATGGCTATCCTCTTCCACTTCCACTCTGGAATAGGCATCCTCTAAAGCGTACCCCCGGTCTCTGGTGGTTATACTTAACCTGCTAGAAATTCAAACACTGAGAAATGAACTCAATAATATCACGCTTCATCCTACCCCACCAATAGTGCTGTCTCAAATCATGATACATCTTGGTAGCACCAGGGTGAATAGAATATCTAGAACTGTGAGCCTCCTCTAAAATCAAATTGATTAAGCCACTAACCCGAGGAACGCAAATGCACCCCTTAATCCTCAAAACCCCCCTCACTATCCAGAATTGCTTCCTTGGCCTCTCCACTCAACACTTTATCACGAATCCTGCACAACTTAGCATCCTCGAATGACTGTGCCTTAATCTGATCCAAAAGCGACGACCTCGCCTCAACACAAGCCAAAACTTTACCTGAATCTAAAAAATCGAGTCTCACCATCCCGCTTGCCAAAGTCTAAACATCCTTAGCCAAAGGCCTCTGCTCAGATACCAATCGGGCCGAACTACCCATACTCACAGCCTTCCGGCTCAAAGCATCCGCCACCATATTAACCTTACCCGGGTGATACAAAATGGTCAAATCATAGTCCTTAAGCAACTCCATCATTCTGCGTTGTCTGGAGTATCCCTCTGATTGAACACATGCAAAAGACTACGGTGATCGGTGAAAACCTCGCAATGAACCCCATACAAGTAGTGCGTCCAAATCTTCAAAGCAAAAACTATCATCGCCAACTCCAAGTCATGAGTGGGGTAGTTCTTCTCAGGAACCTTCAATTACCTCGAAGCATAGGCAATAACCATACCATCCTGCATCAGAACACAACCCAAAGCATCACAATACACGGTGAAATCCTTTCCCTCGACTGGTAGGGATAGAATAGGAGCCAAAGTCAACAAAGACTTGACCTTTTAGAAGCTCTCCTCACACTCATTGGACCACTGAAAAGGCATATTATTCTGAGTCAAACGAGTCAAATGGGAAGCGATCGAAGAAAAGCCCTTCACAAACCCGGCGACACCTCGAAGCATAAATGGTAGGAATTAAGGTTCATTGGATTCTACTTAGGGTGCATGAGATGTTTAAGGAAAATATTGACGCGGAAATATTAAGGAAGGTTAAGGACATTGTAATGTATTGATTTTGTTTGGTTCATAAGTTGGTTATGGAAATTTAGTGTGGAAATATCGGAAAGGACTAAGGGCAAAATTGGAATGTCGGAAAATGGTTTCATGAATTACCAAAAATATGGATTAAGAAAATTGGGCTTGGAAAACAAAAAAAAATTAGGAGGCCCAACCCAAAGGGTGGCCGGCCATAGCAAGAAAAGAGGGACAAAAATTTAATTAAGTCATGTGACATGGTCACATGACAATTAATTAATAAAAGGGGCAAGAGAGTTTCAAGAAAATTCAAGAACAAGAACAAGAAAAACAAAAGCAAAACAAGAAGAGAAAGAGAGGCCATTCGCCCAAGCCTGGGAAATTTCACCCCTCAAAATCTTGATCCAAAAATTATTTTCTTGTGGTAATTATACTAATTCAAGGCCCCTTAACAACTTGGTGCAATTGGTTTGGAAGAATAAGTCATTGGTTTCTTCAATTCAACACTTGAGGGAGTGAAGAAGTTTGGAGAAAAAGGTAAGATTTTATTCCATTTATTTATGTTTTGAAGGTTTGTTTGTGTTGTGGAATATGTAGATGAGTAGAAATCATGAAAATATGGAAGCTTGCATGGTAGAAGTAAAAGCATGCATATGGCCGAATGTATGCAATATAGTTATATTGGATTTTGTGTTGAATTCTAGTTGTAGTTATTGTGGAAATTGTATTGGAAATGAAAGTTGAATGGAAAAGGAATGAAGTTGGAAATTGGCCTTTGGCCGTGTGGTATGTGATAAAGGAATTGTGATGGATTTATTTTGTTTAACGTGTTAGTCGTGTTATTGTGATCATTATAATGTAAATGATGAAAATTAGCATTGAAATGGAATGAAGAAGCTTATGTCGTATTTGTATGATTTTATGATATTATGGTAATTAAGTTGTTAAGATGTGAATTGCGATAATCGTTGATGAATTTGGAAGATGGAAATATGTTATGAATATGTATGTTGAAGATTAGAAGATTTGGAGGAATTATGGCTTTGATAGCAAGTTTGTATGTTTTAAGAATATGTTGAAGAAATGCTATGAAACGCTTCCGAAATTATATTGTAATGATCTTGATCCGTAATGAAAGAGAGCATGTTGATGTTGATTTGAAAATATGAAGTCGAAATGGAAAGCTGTCGCATTATGTCGGAAAATACGCTAGTTATGTTATATTGTGGTTTGTAGTAATTGTCGATGCTCTTGATGTTGTTGTTGGGTTGTTGGCAATTGTTTTGAGCCGAGTTTAATTCTCGGGGTGTTATACTTATAGGGGAAGTGCTGCCAAAATTTCGGTAGCCAAATAAAACCAAAGATTGAAATATCAACTTGCATGAATAGTGACTGGTCACTATGACCATTTGCAGATTTTCGACGAAATGGGATTGGAGTTTCGACAAGCGTAACAAGCGCAAAAGGTATGTAAAGTTTGCCTATTTCTTCTCTTGGCACGTCTTAGGGTATTAGGCTCGACTTTGGTCCCTCGGGGATATTCCTACTTCCTGGAATCTGCGTTTGAATTTTCCCCTTTTTCCTTCAGTAAGATTGAACCCAGTTAGATCATGAATAGCTAGAATGGTCTTAGATGCATAAAACTTGTCCAAATTCAATCCGACTACTCTAAAACATTTATTAATGATATTATGAGGTTCGATATGCATGTTTTATGTTCGCCACCTCATTTGACCGAGGTGAGCCCATTATTTCCGACTTTATTCTTTTGTAAATACGATTCGTTTTCGAGCGGCTTTCAAGAAATGTTTTAATTACTAAACAAAAATCATTTTAAACATTCTATCAAGCCCTATGAAATGTTTTGATATGTACTTCGACTCGAAAGTTCCGTTTGAGATAATCCGCCGTGATGTCCGAAAGGTATGTATTATGATTCGATCCGATTTCATTGATTTGATTCGTTATTCGATATTCGTTATTCGATATGCTTCATTGAGTCTCCGGATATTTTTATTGCATTAGTTTCTCACTACTCCACTCGTGGATGCCTCAATGTTTCCCACACTGAGCCCGGGCCAGGATATGTTCTCAAGCGTATTCCTCGGCATTATTCGCCGCCCCGGTGTGAGGGGGCAGGTATATACGTACATGGGTTGTGGTGTATGATGTGCCATGTACGCTTATTCTGATATCTGATTATGTTCTGATGTGGCCACTTGGTATGTTATGATTTGTTCGGAGATATTCCCTACTCTAAGTATGTTGTGTTGGCGCGGGACGGGGGAGCGCCTCGTTCGTTCACCGAGTCCCATAGCGGGGCCGGCTTTGCATATGTTTTCGTATGCATTACTTATGATTTTACGGTATGCATTTTGATTCCCTATGTATCTTATGCTTCCTCCGCACGTTCTGTTCTGATTTTGATTTTATTTATTACGTTCTCCGCTTTACATATTCAGTACATTTTCCGTACTGACCCCCTTTCTTCGGGGGCTGCGTTTTCGTGCCGCGCAGGTACAGACATTTGATTTGATGATTCGCCCGCCTAGGTTGTTTGCTCAGCTGGTTGAAGTGCTCCTTTGTCCGGGGCCCGTATTTTGGTATAAAAATTTTCTGTTACATTTGTATGTATTTGTTCTGGGTACGACGGGGCCCTGTCCCGTCATATGGTTATGTTATGTTCTGCTCTGTTCTGTAGAGGTCTGTAGACATGTGGTGTGGGTTCTGTATATGTTTCGTGAGATTTGCGTACGTTTAGAGTTTATCTATGTTTTGTGACGGCCTTATCGGCCTTCGTGCGGCATGCCCACTTGTCCTTGTTAGATTATTATTTCTGTTTATTTTTAATATTTTGCTAATTTAGGTTAAGGTACGTACGAGTGCCCAACTAGGGCACGTGTCGCGGCCTACGGAGTTGGGTCGTGACAAAAGTGGTATCAGAGCGGTTAGGTCCTCGGAATGTCTACGACCGTGTCTAGTAGAGTCCCGTTTATGGTGTGAAGCGCGCCACATTTATAAACGAGGAGGCTACGGCATCTAGGAATTGTTGACCTTCTTTCGTCTTAGATCGTGCGATAGAGCCAAGTCATAGGAAATAAAAATTCCTTGCGTGAGTTTTGCATACGGCGGAAAATGGCAAGTGGTGACGGGAAAGGTCACACAGGTAAGTTCGGATATATTTATTCCGTTACCCGAAATAGAAGATCCTGAATGGCTAGCGTGGGATACGAAGCTGTATATTCTGCACGGTATTATGGGTATTTGCGGCGTACAGGGTTCGAGTAACAAGAATTTGCAAAGGTGACTACCGAAGGTCAAGAAGGGTAAAATAGTAATTGTACAAGAAAGGACGTGTTGTGAATGTGCCTCGGGATCCGTAAGGCCTCGTATTATGTAATAAAGGTCGTGTGTGGAAACGGACGCGATTATACCGACATTAAAGGACTCGAATCTGTCGAGGTTGCGAAGTTAAGCGTGCTCAGGGGAGGAGCAATTTTAGGATGGGTGACCCCCCTGGGAAGTAATTGAAAATTTTGCAAACTTGGAATTTAAGGGGATAAATGGAAATTTGGGGTAACCTAAAGGAAACGGGAGTCTGTGAAGCGGATAGCACCCTTACAGAAGGAAAAGCGATTAATGAGGAAAAAGGAAGAAAGCGCAATATCGCTTGGAAATCAAGGTAAATTTAAGTAGCGATTGGAAATGTTTATAAGTAGAGTGATAATGAGTGTGTGTATATATGTATGTGTATGATTTTTCCCTGGTGATTATGTTGGTCAAAGGCGAGTCCTAACGACAAAAGGTTGCCACTAACGGAAGGCATTACGAAACGGAACATAAGGGGTGAAGAGAAAGAAAGTACAGTATAGCCTCGGGATTTGTATAGGCTTGAACAACGTTGGAATTATTTTGTGGGATAGTCGATAATAATCATATAGGTGTGTGAATGCGTACGATATTCTCGTATGCAATTGTATCGGTAGGTAAGTAATTCCCACCACCGGTGCTACGGTGTGGGAAGCGGCAATCGGACAAAGACATCGAAGTTCGAGTAACAAGGAAAGATATGGTACGGGTGTTGTAAGATAAGTTGCTACTCTTTTCACTATGGATTAAGGTTGGGAATTGAAGTATTGGAAGGAATTAAGGATAAGAAATATGATCAAGTAAAAACCTTTGGAGGAGCCGATAAGCGAAGTAGGAAACCATTATGTAAGAATGAGAGAAGCAAGTTTGCAATCAAGCGAGAAGTAAAACAAGACAAGGAAATTTCCGTAGGTCCCTAAGGTAGTAGTAAAAGTAGCCTGACCCTGAATGCGATTCCGTATGCCATATTTCTGTGCCTCTGACTTCGAAGAAACTCTGTCCATTATACCCCGGTACTACTGAATCTAATTATGTTTCCATCTGCTATACCTCTATATGTTCGACTCTGATGACAAACCCGTCTGATACATCTCTGTACGATTGACTCCAACCATGAATCCGTCCGACATACGTTCGTCCGTCCGACCCCGACTATGAATCTGTCTGGTAAATGTTCGTGCGCTACGACTCCGATTATGGGTCCGTCGATACGCTTTTGTACGTCTAGCCTCGATTTGAGTCCGATTTTGATTCGTCGTTAAGATAACGTCGATTATGATTGCTTCTGATTCCGGATATGTCTCCGTCCGACGTCCGTTTGATCTTCTGATTCTGACGAAGATACTGTTCGCCGTATATCCGATTTAAGACCCCGAGCAGCCCGAGTGAGGGGATGCCGAAGAATGACAGAAGGCGTTGGACAATGAAGACCCTTACAAGTGCTTGGGTCAAGCTCAAGTCTGTGTTTGGCAGGAAGGAAACCTCCCCGAAGTGTTATGAAACCCCATAAGGTCAGTTGAACATTCGAGGACGAATGTTCTAAAGGGGGGGAGAATGTTATACCTCGCATTTTATGCGTATTCGGAAAAATTGGAAACAAGTCGGAATGGTAGGAATTAAGGTTCTAATTGGATTCTACTTAGTGTGCATGGGATGTTTAAGGAAAATATTGACGTGGAAATATTAAGGAAGGTTAAGGACATTGTAATGTATTGATTTTGTTTGGTTCATAAGTTGGTTATGGAAAATGTAGATGCGGAAATATCGGAAAAGACTAAGGGTAAAATTGGAATGTCGGAAAATAGTTTCATGAATCACCAACCATATGGATTAAGAAAATTGGGCTTGGAAAATTAACACAAAAAAAAATTTGAGGCCCAACCCATGAAGTGGCCGGCCATAGCAACAAAGAGGGACAAAAATTTAATTCAAGTCATGTGACATGGTCACATGACAATTAAGAATAAAAGGGGCAAGAGAGTTCAAGAAAATTCAAGAACATTTGAACAAGAGAAAAACAAAAGAAACAAGAAGAGAGAAGGCAGAGGCCATTCGCCAAGCCTTGGAAATTTTCCACCCCTCAAAATATTGATCCAAAAATTATTTTCTTGTGGTAATTATACTAATTCAAGGTCCCTCTATAACTTGGTGCAATTGGTTTGGAAGAATAAGCATTGGTTTCTTCAATTCAACACTTGAGGAAGTGAAGAAGTTTGAAGAAAAAAGGTAAGGATTCATCCTTTTTATTTATGTTTTGAAGGTTTGTTTGTGTTGTGGAATATGTAGATGAGTAGAAATCATGAAAATATGGAAGCTTGCATGGTAGAAGTAAAAGCATGCATATGGCCGAATGTATGCAATATAGTTATATTGGATTTTGTGTTGAATTCTAGTTGTAGTTATTGTGGAAATTGTATTGGAAATGAAAGTTGAATGGAAAAGGAATGAAGTTGGAAATTGGCCTTTGGCCGTGTGGTATGTGATAAAGGAATTGTGATGGATTTATTTTGTTTAACGTGTTAGTCGTGTTATTGTGATCATTATAATGTAAATGATGAAAATTAGCATTGAAATGGAATGAAGAAGCTTATGTCGTATTTGTATGATTTTATGATATTATGGTAATTAAGTTGTTAAGATGTGAATTGTGATAATCGTTGACGAATTTGGAAGATGGAAATATGTTATGAATATGTATGTTGAAGATTAGAAGATTTGGAGGAATTATGGCTTTGATAGCAAGTTTGTATGTTTTAAGAATATGTTGAAGAAATGCTATGAAACGCTTCCGAAATTATATTGTAATGATCTTGATCCGTAATGAAAGAGAGCATGTTGATGTTGATTTGAAAATATGAAGTCGAAATGGAAAGCTGTCGCATTATGTCGGAAAGTACGCTAGTTATGTTATATTGTGGTTTGTTGTAATTGTCGATGCTCTTGAAGTTGTTGTTGGGTTGTTGGCAATTGTTTTGAGCCGAGTTTAATTCTCGGGGTGTTATACTTATAGGGGAAGTGCTGCCAAAATTTCGGTAGCCAAATAAAACCCAAAGATTGAAATGTCAACTTGCATGAATAGTAATCGGTCACTATGACCATTTGCGATTTTCGACGAAATGGGATTGGAGTTTCGACAAGCGTAACAAGCGCAAAAGGTATGTAAAGTTTGCCTATTTCTTCTCTTGGCACGTCTTAGGGTATTAGGCTCGACTTTGGCCCTCGGGGATATTCCTACTTCCTGGAATCTACGTTTGAATTTTCCCCTTTTTCCTTCAGTAAGATTGAACCCAGCTAGATCATGAATAGCTAGAATGGTCTTAGACGTATAAAACCTGTCCAAATTCAATCCGACTACTCTAAAACATTTATTAATGATATTATGAGGTTCGATATGCATGTTTTATGTTCGCCACCTCATTTGACCGAGGTGAGCCCATTATTTCCGACTTTATTCTTTTGTAAATACGATTCGTTTTCGAGCGGCTTTCAAGAAATGTTTTAATTACTAAACAAAAATCGTTTTAAACATTCTATCAAGCCCTATGAAATGTTTTGATATGTACTTCGACTCGAAAGTTCCGTTTGAGATAATCCGCCGTGATGTCCGAAAGGTATGTATTATGATTCGTCCGATTTCATTGATTTGATTCGTTATTCGATATTCGTTATTCGATATGCTTCATTGAGTCTCGGATATTTTTATTGCATTAGTTTCTCACTACTCCACTCGTGGATGCCTCAATGTTTCCCACACCGAGCCCGGCCGGGATATGTTCTCAAGCGTATGTCCGCATTATTCGCCGCGCCCCGGTGTGAGGGGGCAGGTATATACGTACATGGGTTGTGGTGTATGATGTGCCATGTACGCTTATTCTGATATCTGATTATGTTCTGATGTGGCCACTTGGTATGTTATGATTTGTTCGGAGATATTCCCTACTCTGAAGTATGTTGTGTTGGCGCGGGACCGAGGGGAGCGCCTCTGTTCTGTTCACCGAGTCCCATAGCGGGGCCGGCTTTGCATATGTTTTCTGCATGCATTACTTATGATTTTCTGGTATGCATTTTGATTCCCTATGTATCTTATGCTTCCTCCGCACATTCTCGTTCGATTTTGATTTTATTTATTACGTTCTCCGCTTTACATATTCGGACATTTTCCGTATCGACCCCCTTTCTTCGGGGCGTTTCGTGCGTTTTTCGTGCCGCGCGGTGAAGTGCTCCGTTACATTTGATTTGATGATTCGCCCGCCTAGGTTGTTTGCTCGTAGACATGTGGTGTGGTTGAAGTGCTCCTTTGTATGTTTTGGGCCCGTATTTTGGTATAAAATTATTTTAGTATTTTACATTTGTATGCATTTGTACGTAATTTTTTGGGTACGACGGGGCCCCGTCCCGTCATATGATTATGTTATCCTTTTTTGTTTCTTATCTTCCTTGTTACGTGAATCACCGTAGACATGTGGTGTGGGTTAAGTATATGTTTCGTGAGATTTGCGTACGTTTAGAGTTTATAATCTATGTTTTGTAACTAAAGGCCTTATCGGCCTTCGTGCGGCATGCCCACTTGTCCTTGTTAAATTATTTGGAAACACGGAAGCTCCCTAAAGCTGGTCAAACAAATCATTAATGTTTATTTTTAATATTTTGATAATCAATACACATCCCCATCGATCCATTCTTTTTCTTTGTTACGCTCAGTCTAATGAAACCCTTGCTAAGAAGATCTTGCAACTGTTTCTTTAACTCTCTCAACTCAGCCGGTGCCATCCGATATGGCGGAATAGAAATAGGACAAGTTCCACCGCAATAGGCACGTCAAGTAGATCATAAATCATATCCAAACCCATAGAGAAATATATAGCTACATAAGAGAAAGTAGAACTCGAGTCGAATAACACTGAAGCTGCCCGAAGACAGATTGAGATATTACATGTGATAACAACATTGGAAGCCTCGGCCTCTGGCCTGCTAGGGAAAGCGTAACAATGAACTTGTCCACCACCAGCCTGCGAACCTCCATGACCAACCTGACCAGACTGTGCTTCGCTCCCACCGGGCTGATGTCAACCTCTACCTGACTAAGATCCTCCTCTACTAGGTTGGGTGCCATCTCTACCAGATGTGTGGCCACCCCTCCCAGGCTGTGCACTGCCTTTACCATAAGACCCCCTCTCTAAGATGAAGTTTGGAGCCACAGGGGTCCGATGCGAGTACTATGACCACACTCTTACGGCCCTGTGGGCAATACATCCTGATATGCCTTAACTCACCAAACTCAAAACATACCCTATCAAATACAGTCCTCTGAACTAAAGCTGAACAACTCGAATACCCACCACGATCCGAGAACCTGGAATACAACCCTACTGGCTGCCCTGAGGATTGACGACTTGGCCCTGAAGACCCTCCAACAGATGTCTATATAGCCGAACGAATCGGGTGACCGGAATAGATCTGGGAACTCTGCCCATACTGGTCCTTCTCTCTGGAGAATGAACCACTTAAGCTGCCCCCTTTACGGGCCCTCTTGTCATTACCCTTACCAAAGTTATTCTGTCTCACTGACTTAACCGCAGTGACATGATCCACCACATCCTGAAATGAAGCCCCTGTGGATACTAACTGAAGAGCTGACAACTTCAAAGCACTGTTCAACCCCATGATGAATCTACTCACTCTCTCCACCTCTGTGGGAAGCAACTAAAGGGCATATCTGGACAAGAAGTGAAAACAAGCCTCAGAATCAGCAACAGAAGACCTTCTCTACTCGATGTGGCTGAACTCATCACGCCTCCTATCTCTTAGAGTACACAGGACGTACTTCTCCAAAAATATTTGATAAAATTAAGTCCATGTCAACGGAGGCACCCAGTTGGTCTTTACTCAACATACGCTCCCCACCAAAGCTTAGCATCACCCAATAGCTGAAAGGTCAAAAACTCAACCTCGTGGCTCTCTATCGCCCCCATCTGGTGGAGCCTCTCATGACAGTCGATGATAAACTTATACGCATCCTCCTGCTGTGTTCTGTAGAAGAAGGGAGGCTTCATCTTGGTAAACCTCTAAAACAAATCATGCTCCTCCTCGATCATCAAGCCACGCTACGTACACAGGAAAAAGTACGGTCTGGAATCTCATCCATACTGGAGCACAGAACCTCTATAGAATCTACTCAGGTAATCTCACTCCCAGACCATCTGGTGTAGCCGGTAACACACCCTCCTGAGTCAACCCCTCAAGCAGGTTCAGCACACAAACCAAAGCATCGGACAACACTGGAGTAGTAATAATATCAGGCTGAGCTGGTGCTGGTCCCAACTCCTTCTTCTCGTCATGATGACCCGCCGGTAGCTCAAGATAGACGGATCTAGCGCGAGCCTCACTAGCCACGGGTGCCCTGCCATTAGCCGGTGCTTCCCCTCTGCCTCTGCCTCATGCACGGCCTCTAAGCTTGCTCCTACCATGTGTCGCGGCCCCAGCGGCCGGCACTGGTGCCTCATTAACTGTCGCTCTAGCTTGAGTCCTCACCATCTGTGAAAGAATAGAAGGAGAATCAGATACCAATTTGAACAAACTAGATACCAATTAGAATCAAGTAGCACAAAAGGAAAGAAAGAATGGAGTTTCCTAGTGTTCCATAGCCTCTCGAATATAAGTACAGACATCTCCATAACGATCCGTAAGACTCTACTAGACATGTTCTTGTATTGGTCATATTGGTGAACCTAGGGCTCTGTTACCAACTTGTCACTACCCAACTAGCATAGTCGTGATGGGCCCCACTCTATCCACCCTAGTGGGCATACCACCTCTCATTTCACTACATATCAAATTTACGAATAAATGAATCACAAGATAAATCATAAGAGTCTAAGTCATAACATGAATAATAGTGCAGAAATACTACGTAAAATACCACCCAAGGATGTCAAGTCACTAGTACAAGAACAACTAATCAATACCAAGTCTAGGAATAGTACATCAATTTGAAACATAAAGAAAACACTGTGTAGTGGATAGAATAGTAGACAATAAGAGATAAGATCCAGGGTTGCGGGCTGGAAGGTGGCTTACCCTCAGAATCTCAGCTGGATAGCCTTAAGGCTAGAAACGGGGTCTCGATAAAGGTCATGCCTCAAAATTTACACTCAGGAAAAGTGCAGCAAGAGTAGTATTAATACACACACGTACTGGTAAGCATCATAGGCCCACTAAGATTAGTTTATGCATATATAGCACAGAATTAACAAGTTAAAGAGATAGGCACATAATAACTAGTCAAGTCACAAAATATCACACAACCAAATCATCGCCTAAGGTGAAGCACCTAAACACAAGTCTGTCAAGTACCCAATATTTCCTCACAGTAACCACAACACGAATACAACCAACAATCCAATCAATCGATGTAAAATGTGATGATAATATGTGCAATGCAATGAAATGGACTTCATGCAATGCAATGGCCAATACTTACTCTGTACACACATGCTCCGGACGGAATAACGACGTCTCGACAGTAATGAACCACAGGGGAACCATGGCATCTATGTAACGTTGTGGCATGCAACCCAATCCCATAAATACACATATATCCGGTGCGGCGTGCAACCCGATCCCATATTTCATCAAACTGATTTCACCTTTCTTTTATCAACTCATTTTCACATTCCTTTCATCAAATCATTCCCACACCATTTCCATCATGTATGAGTGTATGAATGGAAAAATGCTAAATCAAATGTAATCAATGCTAATGAACATTCTATGAAGGTCACAAACACCATTAGCCACCTCAAGACTTGCATAAATCACAACAACCATGGAAATGGAATCAACATCGAGTTTCAATCACCATAATGAATCTATTATATCACACCACTCCGATCACATAAACACATACACCACATGTCAGCAATGGGTAAAATAACGGCGACAAGCCCACATAATCAGAAGTCATACCAACCTAATTGTATATCCATCCCAACATCATGTCTGAAGACCTAACATTCTATATCCCGCTAATTCTACACATACATACAATTCACTAATCAAAGTCAAACTAAAGTAAGTCGTAACCTACCTCAATTGTCGAACTGGTTCCACGAACTACTCTACATAGGCCTTCCCTTTTCGAAGCGCCTCTGAAAGATCGAAGTCTAACAAATACCAATTCTAAGTAAGTAAATGACCACACAATATTCAACTATTCAGAAAAAGAATCAGGTGTGAAAGCTACCCAAAATACCCCTAACGAACTGTCACGATCCAAGTGGCCGTGAGTGGCACCCACACAAATCCCCTAGTGGGCGAACCATCCTCTTACCCAACTATCAATCATTTTAAAACAATTGCAAAGCGATAACTAGAATTAAATCATAAAACTATCTAGTCATGCCATTAATCAATAAAAGTGCGGAAATCTAACTATTACATCCCCAAAGACCCGAAAGTCATTGTACAAGGATTCTAAAACATAATATGTCTAAAGAAATAACAACTGTCTGAAATTACATAAGTAATGTCTGGAATGGAAGTAGACATCAATAAGAGAAGATTTTCAAGCAGCCTGGCATGGATAGGACCTCACCCTCAAATCTGTTGAAAACTGGCCTCACGCTAAATATTAGGCCTGGTAGATGTCTCTGGATCACAATCTGCACTCAAAAGAATGCATCAAGGTAGTATCAGTACAAACACTATGTACCGGTAGATATCATTGACCGATTAAGATTAGTATCATGCATAAAATCACAAAATCAATAGAATAGACAGGTAGGCACAACAACACATAACCATATGAAATTATCAACAAGAATCATCCAACATCGAAGTAAGATAAGCCCACACAAACAGCAATCAATAAAAGTAACTCAACCCATGTCATCACCAACACAACCGTAACTCACGAATTATCTTAGCTCAGTCACATATCTGTACACACATGCTAAATGATATTGTTTGCCCAAATAGCCATGACTTCCAGGAGACCCATGGTGTCCATGTACCACTCGCTCCGGAACTAACCTCCGATCACGAGCCCATAACTAGGCCATATTCTCACCCCCTGTCAAATGTGCCTTTTCATATTGACATGTTCTTTCTCATCTCAATGTATTTTCGTTCCAACAATCAAAAAAGAATGTGAACAATCAATGAATCAATATCAGGAAACATAAGTCACCATACAACAAGTCATATCAAGACTCAAGAACCAATTCATCAATGGCATCAATAAGATATTACTCCAAGTCAACAAGAAGAGTATTCATTAACTTCTTCTTATCATATCATAATAGTTGCTCACATAATCAATCAATCAATATCAAACTTGGGAAACTCCAAACACACTTTATGTCCGAAGACCTAATCATGCTTTCTCCTATCAATTTCATAACATATACAATCAATTAATCAAAGTCTAACTCAAGTAGACCGTGACCTATCTCAACGTAGAACTGGAACAATGCAAGCTATTCCACGTGAGCTTTTCCTTTCCGCAACGCCTCGAAACGTTCAAAATCTAGAAATATAGCGCTACATAAGTATTCGAATCATCTACTCAAACAATAAAACAATTGGGAAAAGAGAGCCCAACCATTCCTACCCTTTTTAATGGGTTTCTAATCCGTTCATCTCCTTTCAGACAGTTTTTATGCTAAAGTTACCATCTTTATGAAACTCTAAGTCTCAATACATCATTTTCATCCATTAGAACTTGAATCCCCTCCCCCCCCCCCCCAACCTAGGAAGTGATAATCTATAACCTTAGATGAATAAACCACAATAAAATCACTAACCCCTTCATTATTCAAGGATTTCTTAAGTTGTAGGGTTTTAGTCCTTTCATTCACCATTAGAGAACCTTAAACTAATCATGGAACTTAAGATAATGATGGAATGAACAAAGTAAAGGGCTGAGACTTACCTTTCAAAAGTGTTTTAGCCTTAGCCTTAGAAAATCGCCACAGGTGTTCTTGGGAACTATTTTGGAGTTATGTGGGGAATGAGTTCGGAATAAAGGATATAAAACACTGATTCTGTCTCCCGTCGATCGCTGCAGCTGTCGACTTCTCCCTACGGCGATCCTGCTATAGCGGGACCTATGGCGAACCTCATTAAACTTTCCTGCTCCAGCAGTAGCTCGAGTTTTTCCACCATTTTTTCATCCAAAGTCCCAACAACAATTCGAGGCCTACAAATGCAAACCACACATGCACATATACATAAAAACATGCTACGGACTCACCCGCTGCCTTGGAATTCCCCATGGAGGTCTAGTTTTACTACGTCACCCCCTAACGGAACACAGCAAGTTTTTCAACAAAACATAGCAATAACAAACAATTCAAGTTTCATTTGTTAGACTTCTACATCTTTGAGTTATTATTAGTACATTTCTATCTTCGGAAAGGTACTAGAAAGGGTACAATGGTCAGAACCCCCATAACGACCTAGCGGGTCGTTACACGAACTTCAAGGTTAAAACCAGAAATTAAGGGCGAAATTACATTACTCAAAATCTAGATAGTCATATTCCTTAATTTCATGGAATTCTAACCACAATTGGTCCTTCAATTTCACCAATCACACCAAAATCCCCAATTTAGAAAGAAACCCTAATTTCAAGATTGATTTCTTGAAGCAAAGGGAGATGTAAGCCTAGTATCTAATTAACCCATGATTAGATAGTAGTAAAAAGTAATTAAATCAATAAATACTCTATTAGATCAAAAGGGTTTTAAATCAATAGCCTAGGTTTCCATAAACCCATTTTCCCTAATAATTTATTAACCAACATGGATACTAATTAAGCATGATTAAATACTAGAATAAGGTACAAGGACTTATCCCAAGATGATTAATCCAACACTTCTTCAGAAATCACCCACAATACTCCTTTGAATTAGGTTTTTGGTGAATGGGATAAATGATTCGAAGTTGAGAAATGAAATAAGGTTTCTTGTTTAGCGATCTTCACTGGGGCGGATCTCATTAAATGACTCAGCTTCTACTCTTGCGGGCCAAGTCTAGCCTGGGTGGACCCGCAGAGGCAAACCCTCTCCCGCCGGGGCGAGACATCAAAAATATTCTGGTTTCACCAAATTCAACCCAAAATCACGACATCCATCCGAGACCTCCTGGATACAAACCAAATATGCAAACACAAGTAAAAAAACACCACAAACTTATTCATGACCTCGGATTTCCCAATGGAGGTCACCTTGACTTGGTTAACCCCCAAACAGCTAAGTCAAGTTTCAAACCAAGTAGCTAAAACGCCTTCAGAAGCCTTCGAAAATGAACCAACCACCCCACCAAGTCATAAAAAACCCTTCGAACCTCACGGAATTGATGGAATTCCAAAAAAGGTTCGTTTACCATAACATCAACTATTTGTCAAATGTTTTCACTTAAGGGTTCTAATTCTTTCAATTTCCATGAGCATCACCCTATAACCTCGAGAACTGGGTCAACGGGGGTAAAATGGTCAAAACATGCATAATAATTGAATGGGTCATTGTCACGCCTCGAACCATGGCCTAGACGTAACACGGTACTCAGTGCCTTGCTGCCTGTGAACGAGTGAACCATATGGCTTGCTCAATCAACATGGGGCATGTACTGATGCGGAATATAATATAACATGTATGGTGAGAATAAAGCATAGGTTAAGTAATTATAAATCTGAAATTAAATGATAAATGTTAAGCCAATACTGGCTATACGACTCCGAATAGCTGACATGACATAACTGAGCTAGTCTAGTCTATGAAACCTCTAACATGAGTCTGACTACTAAACTACTTACCAGAACAACATCCCCGGCATACCTTTACTGTATAACTGACAATAAACAAATAAAGGTAAAACCCCGAATGAGGTAGGGCTCACCAATAGCTAGTACGTGCAAAGTCCTAACGAGCTGATCTATCGTCCTGTAAATCTGCATCGTGAAATGCAGGCCCCCAGGCAAATAAAGGGGGACGTCAGCATATTTGAATTATACTGGTATGTAAAGACTGAATGAAATAAGCATGGCATATGAAATAACGGAATTGAAACTGAAATTGTATTTGTAAACTGAGCATGAACATGAATATCATCTTACATGTATATGTATAACATGAATAAGATATTTTAAGTCTATAAAGATATATGTGGGAGAGCATTAGTATAACTAGCATGTAACCACCATGTAAGCAAGTGGCATCATGTACCTTGTTGGGGTACAAGACATGAATGGATCCAATAACCCGCAATGGGTAAACATGAAGGAATCGTCCTAACTGGGTGGAGCGATCCCTATCCTACGCTGGCATACGTAGTTTTAGCCTATCTGAGCCTTCTCAAAAATCTGTACAACTCCCAAAACATGAACATGGATATAATTGTCTTAGTAGCCCATGAATTATATAAACATGATTGTAACCATGATTCGTGTTTGTATTGTAACATGAAGATAGATATAAAGTATAACTTGTATGAAAACATGGAAGCATGTAGAAGTTCATGAAAACAAACATAAAAGTTATATCTTGCATTTAAGAACCCATGGAATGCAAAGTATGGGTTTTCATGGATTACAAACAGATTCCCAATATCCAAAATGGACTACTAAGAACACAATAATGAATTATTAATACAACATGTTATATCATGGTACTAGTACTTAGGGTTTCATGAACATGACTGGAAACCCTAGTTTTAGTAAAATTTCGTATAATCATGGAAAAATGTGGAGTGGTGAAGAACAATGATGTTCCCACACGTAGAGAGAAACCCTACATACATGTTAATGCTCCAAAATTCGTAACTAATGGTCTGAATTTGGAGAAGAATCCAAAAGCCTTAATCTTGAATCCCTTAGAGGGGTTTTCTTGAAAATCCTAGGTTAGGAACAATGGATTCTTGTTTAGAAATCATGCATACATGTTATAATTCACTTGAAAGGCTTGGAATAGGCTTGCCTTAGTATATCTTGACGGTAAGAAGAGAAAAAATTCGTGTTAGGGCTTGAGAATATGAAAAGTGGGATTAACAACTGAAGTCCCGAATTTATACTATTTGCTGAAGCGGGGAAAGTATGGGCACAATGTATCCCCGTACAATATTGTGCGTCCCGTACAATTTGGGGCTACCTCATGTGTTAAATTCTAGAAACCACAATTTTTAGTCTGTGAGGTGCGTGATGAAAAGTACGGCCCGTACTTTAAGGTACGTTCGATATAAATTGTACGACCAAGAAGTACGGTCCACACATTCAGGCCGTACCTGGAATGCCAAATTCCACTGGTCCTATTTTCTCCCATATGAGGTACGTCCAAGAAGTACGGCCCGTACATTTTGACGTAAAACGTACTTTCACCGTTCCAAGGAAATTTTTAATCCAACCACTTCCCGTCTTGGTTTCTAAGTCTCGAATCATGAACGTAACTTAGTTAGGAGGTACAAGGTGTTATAGTCGTTACACTTCACTAATTCAAGATTTGTCGGTTTGCATTTCATCGAGTTGATGTTGATGAGTTGTTGGATCTATTGGGGGCTACCTCCTGTTTTATAGCTTTGTCGATCATGTTATTCACATGTCTATCAAAATTAGTGGAAATATTCGGTTGAAATTGGTTTCATTTGCTGGTGGATGTAAGTTGAGACGGGTGAAGAGGGTCAATGCTTTTAGCAGTGAGATTTTGGATCTGACCCAGATATCCCGTTTGTAAATATAGCTTAGAGGACAAGGAAATTTTTAGGGCTTCAACAACACTAGGGTTATTTAAGGTCCTCTTAAACAACTCTTCCCTGTTAAGGTTTCCTTGGGTGTCACTAGAAGGTGTGGGATTGAGAGGTGTAGTAGGGTTACCCATAGAGGAATTGGGGAAAGCAAAGGAATTGGGAAAAGCAGGGGATTGATGGCATGGGGGGAAGCATTTACAACTATAGTGGGAACTGGAAGTTGCTTAGTGTGAAGGGAGGCCAATCAAGGGGAAAGGAAAGGTCCACCATTAGCATGTCGGAATTGTGCTAACGGCTAATTCCAATAGTACAATAACGGTAGGATATTCGGAGAAAATACAGTGTAAAATTTAAAGAGAGAGAAAGTTAGCTTGGGGGAATAGTTCACCACTTCACTAAAATATTGATGTTCCCTAAAACGATAAATGATCAACAAAAATACAATCTGGAAATTGTAGGAGCCATGAATCTGTCTTTACGTTTTGCCAATTACAACTTCTTGTTGTTGTAATTGGCAACGTAAACACAAATTCATGGTAGATTTTCGTTTAGCTAAAATTACCTTCTTTGCCAATAAACTGTGTAGACAAGAAACAATTCTCACTTTGAGTCTAAAATTTGGCACAAGGATGTCCCTTATAAGATGTCCTTCATCACTTGGAGAGCCATTCACATTAAGCTCGCCACTGACGATAAAATTTTATAGTTTGGCATTGACATTGATACTAATTGCAGTTGTTGTTTAGGTGCAGGTATGTTACCTGTTGTGATAACAGTTGAACACCTCTTTTACAGCGGAGCTTTTGCACAAAATATTCGACAAGTGTTTCCAAGGAGGATAGCCATCAGATACACAAATAGCACTTTGAGGAACTTGCTGTTTGACTGCTGGAACTACAAGACTAATAACTCAGTTACTTTATACCTCCTGAAAATCATACCACCCATAGTGATATGTGAGTTATGGAGGTGCAAGTGCTGCTCCAAATTTGATTCACGGAAGCCTTCCGTCATCAGATCCATGACTTATGTCCTTCAGCATCTGTCCCTAATTAAATAAAACTTTAAAAGATCCTAACTACTGAAAATTGGGAAGAACTTTGCTAGATGATAAGACGATGATTGATACATCCTCTACTGTGGTCAAATGGATCAACCCCTCCCCACCTTTCTTGAAACTGAACACTGATGGATATTGTGTTAATGGTATACGTGGAGGGGGTGAAATACTTAGATATGAGCTTAGTAAGATCATCATGGCTTTCAGCATACGTCTAGGTCCAGGAATAAGTAGCCAAGCTGAGGCAGAGGCTCTCCTTTTTGGTTTGAAGTGGTGCACTAACAATGGCTTATGCTCTATCATAGTTGAGATGCAATTCTCTGTACTCCTATGGAACTGTATCTATGACATATGGACTACACCATGAAAAGGATGTTGTCTAGGAGATCAAAGGACTTAAAGGGCATCCATGCAATCACAACTCAATACTGCTCTGCTATAGGGAGGTTAATAGAGTTCTAGACAAGTTAGCCTCCTTAAGCCGTACTTTTGATAATGTACAAATAAATTCTCAATTCAATACTATCCCTGGGATTTTGAATGGACTTCTTAATAAGGATAGGTTGAAATTCCCTTCTTTTAGGATCAAGAAATGTAAACTAAATATCTTGTACTATGATCCCCGTGATCCCTTTCCTTTAGTGCTACTGGTGTTTGGAGTTCACTACTAAAAAAATCTCTATTTTCCCACTGATTTCCTACTGAAAAATGTTCAGTGGCTATTTCCCACTGAATGTCGATGGGAAAAACCTAAATAGTAGTGATTTCACACGAAAAAATTATGAAGTTTCCTAGCATTTCAATGAGAACCTATTTCCCACCATGCGTTATTTTCCCAGTGAGTTAGTTCGCTGAGAATGAGGTGGGAATATCATGTTTTATAGCACAAATTTTCTCCTGAATGTCGGTGGAAAAAACCTCTATTTCTAGTAGTAATTAGAACTCCCCAAACTCCGCATTTTCTCATTCAAATGATTGGTTTACCAATGTAACCAATCTCTTAAGAAGGTATGATCTAGCCCTCTCTCAAATGTAATCTTCTATTAGTAGCAATAGTTTTTTGCTAGTTAAAAAAAACCATATCATCAAAGAAAATCACTCATGAAAGGAAACCATTGCGGAGCCATTCGCATGACCTTTTACAGTACTCTCTTCATTATAACACGCCGCCCCACCAACCCAACCCCGACCCTCCCCCCCCCCCCCCCCCCCCCCCGCCACCACAAAAAAAATCAAATTTGAAAAAGTAAGTAAAATTCCAAATCTCCAGATCCTTGGAGGTTTGGGCGTACGGTCCAATTACTCTTTCATTACATTCATGGCAAGTATGATCCATCTCAAGATACTCCAAAAGAACTGTATTTATACAGAATTTTTGACCAAAATAAGCTATTATTTAAACCAATTCACCAAAATAATACGTTTTTAATTTTTTTTACAGAACTAGCATAAACGTATTCCTGAGTAACGTATTAGGCATTATTTTATTCAAAAATTCTGACGGGAAAAATAGCTGAGGTTAACGGTGTTAAAAGCTAATTCGTGACTGTGAGTAACGTATTATGCCTAATACGTATCCCAAGACCACGACTATTAGTTGTCTCTTCATTTAAAATAATCTGACATTGATTGATGTTAAAGTCGTAACTCGGAGTTACGATTTTAGGATAAAACGTAACTGACAGTTACGTTTCTACTCAAACTAGGCACGCGCAATCGAATCTTGCAGAGAATCCTGCAAATGGGAATCCTTACACCGATGTGACTATAAAATGTGATCAATAGTTACGTTTTAATTGTAAAACGTGACACACAATAACGACACACTGCTAAAGTCCCTCTTCCTCATACGTTTTGAACAAACCGTGCATCATTATAAAATATAGTGTATCGAAACGAATGTTCAAACACATTCCAATAATTTTCAGCAAAGCTTCTACTTGTGTGGCCTATTGTTGGAACAACATTAAAAAAATTCAACGGTATGAGTTAATTAAGTCAAATATGTTGTAATATGTTAAAATAATACTATAGTTTTAATTTATTTTTCTGTTTTATTAATAATAATAAGTGTCTTATTTTCGCGTGTAGGAGTAAAGATGGCTAATTTTGAACATAATGTGATGGTTGCTTTGTATTGGGGTGGCGAAATAATTACTGAAATGAACGGATTCAGGTATACTGAAGGTGCCAAAATGATTGTTAGCATGTTTATTTCAACGAACTATGCTGAATTGGTTGAACTATTGCATGAGAAGATGGGGACAAATAGTGAAAATATTCAAATTGATATTTCTGGAAAATATCCATGCTCATTTCAAGGTAACAATACAAGGTTCATTGAGTTTAAAATTGGGAATGACCAGTCCTTGCTACAATTTTTCACCATACCCATAAAAAATTTGCGGATAAGATCGATATAAATATTTTGGAGATTTATGTAAAGGCCAAACCAGCAAATCAAAATAATGTATTTCAAATGAGTGGTCAGCATGGTTATCACATGAATTTGTTGGCTCAAAATTATGGATTTGCTATGGCCGATCGGGCCTCATTTTGCAGAACCGATTATTCAACCATCATTCCAGCAATTACCGATGCATGACAATCCAAATTTCTATAATCAATCTCACACCAATGTGCCATCATATAGTGCGACACATGGTTTCCGTCAATCATTTGGTGCAGGTCCTAGCACGCATGATCATCGATCATTTGATGAAGGCTCAAGTAGTCAAAGACGTACTAGTAGTAGCCACGGAGAATATGAGGCCAGGTAAGCAACAAATTAGATTTTTTTTGATAGCTTAGGTTTATATATTTTCAACAAATAAATTATTCAAATTATATGCACTCCCCAGAAGATATTTGTACCGCCAATTGTTGCACTTTTACATGTTTTTAATTGTTGCTTCAATTATTTAGTGCCAGAACAGGTTTATTAGAAACCTCAAAATTGTTGCATTTTTTAACTTTTAAATGTGTTCGTACTCGTATAAATTTTCTGCTAAAAGAAAAAAACTTGCTTATATATCCTACAATCTTACTACAATTTACTAATATGGTTTCTTCCTTTTCTCCACAGAGAAGCTGAGGCCAGCGTTGATATGTATAATGATGCAAATGCTGAAATTAGCTCTGAAAATTCAGAGGATGACGACCCTTCAGGAGAGGATGAAGAGAGTGAAAGAGAAAGTGAACCTGATGAATATATCGGTGATAGTGGAGATTTACTTCAAAATAATATTGGTGTAAATCCTCATAATCAATTTGGTCATGGTGTGTCCGAAATTCCATGTCATGATATACCCTACTTTACGACATTGGAGAACGAGGAAGATATTTTCATTTCTACACGAGAATCTGAGATGGGATGTTGTTTAGCTTGGTCCGAGGATGCCAACAAAGACTTGGAAAAGAATATGTATTTTAGCAGCAAAGCAAAATTGAAACGGGCCGTGACGATTTGGAGTTTGCGCAAAAATAAAGAGTTCGAGGTGGTAACGTCAAA
This sequence comes from Lycium ferocissimum, assembly GCF_029784015.1. Lineage (NCBI taxonomy): Eukaryota > Viridiplantae > Streptophyta > Magnoliopsida > Solanales > Solanaceae > Lycium > Lycium ferocissimum. The sequence continues at coordinate 59,459,107 of NC_081344.1, forward strand.
CAAAAGTCTATGGGTTGTGAGATGCAGGTTTTATAAGACGAGTATGGTCAGCATGTACCCCATCTTTTTTATAATCGGCTTGTAAATGAATTCTATCAGCCTCGTGCACATATGTCAAGCACTTTTCACCTTCAGTCCGCACCATTGCACGAAACATATAAAATTCCTCAAATAATGGCGATCACCGAGTGATTTTGCTTTATCAACTACTGAATGAATATAACGCACCTGTGTGAAACCACATCAAAATCAAGCATCTTTAGAATAGTACAGTAATACTCTGTCCCAAATGCATTTTCATGGAACCAAACAGTACCTTTTTAACACAAATTTGCTTGAGAATTATGGGCAGAGCATGCATCATAGTTTCAAAAAGGAGAAAGACGTGGCTAGTATATCACAAGTTGTAATATACCATCTATCAAACAGTTCACCTGAAACTAAACTTAAGAACCACTAGATTAATTTATAAATGATTAGTTACTTGGTAGGATCTTTTAACCGAAACAACAAAGACAAAGGAAGTTATTAATATGCTACGACTAGTGTAAGGCGATCATCGATACGATTTTCACATTGCATATACAAGAAACATGTAGGATTGTTGAACCAAAATAAATATGCACCACTTACCATTGCTTCATAAGCCGTTGCATTAGGCACATAACCTTGTTGCCGCTGAGGACGCGAAGTAGGATTACCAATAACAAGACGAGTAATGCGTCCTCGAACCAAACAAGGTAGGGGTCATCGTACCGAAGTGGTTCATGATTGACGTGCATTAATAACGTATCGAAGTCGTTGGTGCCAAAATGGTAACCATTGTGCATGCTCCAATTCCCAATTTGTATTTGGCCTTCCCCGACGATCGTGGTTAAAATGTGTGGGATCAAATGGAAACAGAGTTGGTGGTATCTCCTGTATCATTCCAAATTGCCTCATAACTCGATCAGGCAAGTGAACCTCGACAACATCCCAACAAAATATTGTGACTCTAGCACGCCATATATTTCGTCCAACACGACAATAATCGGGAAGGCTCTCAATTAATTCATCAGAATATGGTTCCCAAATAAACTAAATGAAACAAATAAATCGAATGAGTCCTTACAATTACAATATACATGAAAATTAAAACAAAACTAATACAACATTGTACATGATCCTCCGTCATGGAATCAAGTGCATCCCTAAAAACTTTCAACACATATTGGGTAGTTTTGGTCCAACTAAAATGTGCAAACCATCTAGTAGCGCGTGGACCCCTAGGTAAACCAGCATTCGCGTCCCTTTGTTTAATAAAAAAAATATGAGGACGGTAATTCTCTCCCATGCCCAAACCTAAAGAAAAAATATTAATTTCAGCATCATTTAATGCAAGCCCCCAGCTGCCCCAGTAAACTAAAACAATCAACATCATTTTTTTCATTATAGCAAAAAGGAAATAAAAAATCTTATCGTTTAGCTAGAAAGAAAATAAAGAGAACTATATGTATACTCTAGGAGGACATTCCATGTAAGAAGGTTAGAAAAATCTAATTAGAAGAAAGAGAACTATACGTTTAGGAATTGAACAAGTTTTTTTTTATAGATACGGTACTAATACTTTTATTAATATTTTTAGGTATACTTGTAGTAGTGGTAGGAATCCCGCTATCTCATGTTGCTCATTTCTCTGTGAGGCCTTACAAAGATAGTGATACAAGCGCTAGGTCGCCTACCCTTAATTTGTAAGATCCTATTGTGTTGACGTCCTCGAGCATAGGTAAGTACATAAGCTTCAAATTACTTAAAAGATGTATCCGCCATCATCATAAAGAATCATCCAAAACATATAGCATCTAGCCTTGATTGACCATATCTTGTGTTGCCGTGTCAAGTAATTTTGGATGTCGTAGCATGTGTTGATTAAGTAAAAGATACCTTGAGGCTATTTTTTTTAAAGTCTCCAGTGGACTAAAACCTAATAATCTTTGACAAATGTCTTTCAATCCTCTTAGGCTCCTCGCCAACTCATTCCCAATCTTTGGATCACCATTCACGGGTAAGCCATACAACACCTCTACGTCTTGCAACGTGATTGTCGCTTCTCAAGTCCTAAAGTGGAACGTATGAGTTTCGAGACGCCATCTTTCAACTAATGAAGTAATCAAACTACGATCAATAGTAGGTCGATGAGATCTATAAACACCGTACAATCCCGATAGTCTAATCACTTCCAAGACTCGTGTATCAATTGGATGTTCCTTTACGAAGTCCCAAAAATTTCCATCACATCTCCTTGTATTCAAAATCACATTATCCTTTCCATCCCATATATCCGTGACCTATGGGTGAGTTGTTCATTCAATACGGATGACTCGAGTGGACCGGATCCATCGATATGTATTAATTTCCGCCATAAAACAAAAATACCTACACAAGTGAATATTTTCTATGAAACTTCTATGCTTGTTTTCCAATAAAAATGTGAACATCACATCTTCTTAAGAAAGTGAAAAAACAGAGAAAAAAACTCTGTATTTTCCCAAACGAAAAACACAGAAACAAGAATACTACATTTTTTTGAAGATAAAGGGGGAAATTCGTCATACCATTATCTTCTAATCCAGAAATTGAAAGTTTGAAACGTAATCCAGAATTCTTCCACTATACTAGTGTGTGAAAAAACACATACCTTAATCACAGTATCTGTTCCACGAACAACGACACACAATGACAATTGCAACTCGAAACCCCGATTGTTCAAGCGAGGACATTTTCTTGATCGAAGAGGCGTCTAGAAATGTATACCATACACGCAAACGCAAACCATCGCGGAGAAAGTCGAGAGATCATGAATTCACCACAAGATTAGAAGCAATGAAGGCGCATCAACAAACAACACATAACATCGGAGCAGATTTCTAAGCAATTTCAAATAAAAATCGAAGTTGCGGAGAAAGTCAGAAAGTCCGAACTCACCACAAAATTGGAAACAATGAAGACACATCAACAAACAACACACCATATTAGATCAGATTCGGAGCAATTTCAACCCAAATCGACACAAATACCGAAGTACAAATGGGAGAAATTTTAGGAGATCAAGCAACAAGATGTGTTCAAGGAGCTTCAAAGATGGAATTTTGTGGAGGGACAAGGCCAAATCATCACCGAACGTCAAGGAAAGATTCGAGCCGCTCGATTGACTTTATGGTTGCACTTTCCTTTTCACTTAGCTTAGTCTATTTGCTTTCTGTTGTTTTTCACGTTTTCAAAGACATTTGGTTTTTGTTGAACCTTTCCTTTATTAATAAAATAGCCACTAGGGGGCACAAAGCCTAGTGGCCTTTAATTAAAAAAAAAAAAAAAAAGTTTCTGTTACTTCATCGATTTTAGCAAGCAAAATCGCACAAAAATCGAGCTTTGAAAGTTTCACATTTAAAATTTGTGGCAAAAAATTGAATAAACGTCACAATCTATATCATCGGAACAAAATCAATTTGCAGAGATAGATAAAATAATATATGGATCGAGTAAATTTTGTTGTTCTCTTGATGATAGTGATGCTAGGGTTTTATTTTGAAGAGGGTTTTAGGTTGAAAAGGAAAATTTGTTCAATGAGCGTTTACTTCTCGATTGTATACATTCACATATATTAGAAAACATTGAACGATGTCGTTATTTTAAATGAAGAGACAACTAATAGTCGTGGTCTTGGGATACGTATTAGGCATAATACGTTACTCACGATCACGAATTAGCTTTTAACACCGTTAACCCTAGACTATTTTTCCGTCGAATTTTTTTGAATAAAATAATGCCTAATACGTTACTCAGGAATACGTTTATGCTAGTTCTGTAAAAAAAATTAAAAACGTATTATTTTGGTGAATTGGTTTAAATAATAGCTTATTTTGGTCAAAATTTCATTTATACACATACACTACTATACCTTTTTTTTTTTTTTCCTTTTCTCCATCCCTAGCACTCTGGTGTATAAGTATGGTCTCTTTGGGGGTCGTGGCAATAATCATACAATTTATAGTTCCTTTGCACCCATTCCATGGCATCATTCTGCTTGCGGCTCAGCCTGCCAAACCTCGACGGAGAGCCAGAAGGCGGGCGGCATGAAGGGTTATCATTGGTGGTGCAACCACTTATTTTGAAATTGTTGTATCTTCCGATGAAAGGTTGGTACCTATTAAAAATATAACAAAGTAAATAATTCTGCACCTTCTTAGCAGTTTAACTTTTAGAGACAGTCACGCAATTCAATAGTACCTATAATTAAGGGTGTCAAGTGGGCCGGGCCGGGCCATTTTAAGGTGGGCCACAAGGGGCCGGGTCGGGGCCGGGCCGGGCCGTAAGTTAGGGGGCCGGGTCGGGGCCGGGCTTGGAGAGGGAAAAGGGTGTCCAGCCTAGCCCACCCCGGATAGGGGCTACACCTCAGGCTAACCGGGCCGGGCCGGGTTATAGTTAGTGGGCTGGGCCCTTTTTTTTTTTTTTTTTTAAAGTTCTAATACAAAAATAGACATTTACATTTACTAATAATAATAAAATTAACATTTACATCTAATGATAAAATTGCTAAATTAAAAAAAAGTTTAGTCGTCGTCAAATTCAAAAAGCTAGCCATTGTAAATTTAAAAACTAGTCGTTGCTAATTTTATTTGAACCCACAAATTTATGAATAACTTCACTTTGGTCATATTTTCAAACTATAAATACCCCTCCATTCTTCTTCATTTTCACACAATTTTTCCACAATTCTCTCTTTATCTAAATTTGTTATTCAAATAGTGACATTACTTCACCTCCACCTTCTCCTCGAGTTGGAAGATCAACTTCAAGTGCGGTGTGGATGCATTTTGAGCGAGTAAATGAGGAACATGTTAAATGTCAACATTGTGGTGACATATATCTCCACAAGTCTGAAGCGTCGGGTATTAGCCTATTAGGGGGGGTGGGGGGTGGAGGGGGGTACCGGTGTGTTGCGTAGACACTTGTGAAAAGGCATGAAATCGAACTGAATGATTTATCAAAGGTATATTTGTTGAGATAAGTACTACCAAAATCTAATACATACTATATCGAAAATGTATCAAAGTTATATTTGTTGAGAAAACAAGATTATCTAGCTTTAAAATATAATTTTAAAGAAAACTAAAGTCTTCAGTAAAAAGAGACTCCCAATTTATTGGGATATAATGTTTTTAAAATACTTATTATTAGTAATAAATGTAGTACTTATCTTTTTTTTTTCTTTTTTTTAAATTTGAAGTGGGCGGGCCGGGCCGGTGCCGCGTGAGCCATCAACCGTAAGTGCGGGTGGGCGGTGCCGGTGGGCTGTCCACTTTGTCCCGGCCGACCCTCTAATCGCGCTGGCAGAAGCCCCTCACACCTTTTAGTGGGTTTGGGCCGGGCCGGTGGTGGGCCGGGTTTACCGGGCCGGGTTCGGGCTGGCCCGGCCCACTTGACACCCTTACCTATAATCAGCTTTGATCCTTCCATCATCGGTAGCCCATGACCAAGCATCCCAAATCGAACCATACACATACATTGGCCTTTGTGGAAACGTTGCATCACTTTTCCTAGGGTACCTTCTGATTGGAACATCATAGACAAAAAATCTACACATCACAATCAAAGAGACAATGTCATAGACACGTTAGAAAAAAAACAGCGAAAAAAAGGTTCGTTTCATCTATGAGTGGGGTCTTGTTGCTTGCATTAGCGTTGTTCGGTTCTTGAATAAGAATACATTTTTTTGGGGGAGAAAGTGGCATAATTATTATCTTAGTCACTTAAAAGCAACTAAAAGCAGTAGGCTCTGAGTTATTTTAATACTTTTTTCTTGATTTTACTCAAAATCTTTTATCTATGTTAAACTAATCTTAATGATTTTGTTACGTAATTGTTTTGTCGTTATTGATAAATTATCTTAACGTTGAGAAACTTTTTGTAGTACGTACACTGGTTCAGTACGTTAAATAATTAAGAGGGCGTTGATGTGTTTCTTGATTGAGTGGGTCTAAAATAGTGGATTCACTCACTTGAACCCGCTCTAGATTTGTTGTTATCTATGCGCATTATGCAGTGCATGCGTACATGCATGTATGATTCTCTTTTATAGTTAATGGAGAATAAAAAGAATTAAGTGAGAAAGACTAAAATAAATTAAAGCTTAGAGAAATAAGATGGACTAACATGATCTCATTGGAGTTCCATAGAATAGCATAATTGTGAAAACCTTTAGTTGGGTCGAACCAAAGGTGAAACTGCATTTCTCTCCCAATAATATGACCATCTCCACTTCCTTTTATGTACACATTTGTTTGCAAGATGTATGGCTTATTTGGCGTCGTCCCAAGGAACTCAATATCAATTTCATCATGATGCCCTGGAAAGTCTTCACTGTTCGAAAGCTATTACAATAATTAAAAATAAAATCAATTATTAGAAATCTCATGAGGATTTTAACAAAACTATAGCAGGACAGTTTTTTTTTTTTAATGTTTTGGGTTTTAGGTTCTCACGTAGAAAGAAGTAATAATTCTAGCAGTGTAACCAGGTTGTAGCTTGACAGACGTGCCAAAAAAACCAGATCGATAATCTCTTTGAGATTTAAAGCCACTCCCTGCATTTTAAAGCAAGAAAAAGATAAATCCAAGAATTTCGAAATTACATATATAAAAAATGAGAGCCACTAGCCCAATACTACTATACTCTCTGTACATTTCGTGGGACTTACGACATCAATATTAAAAATGATAGCCGATATATAAAATTATTTTCTAATTACAAAAATCATGAAACTATCATTTAATTTTCTAAACTATCATTCTTGTTCGTTACTTAACTCTTGTTGAGATTTATTATTATTATTATTATTATTATTATTATTATTATTATTATTATTATTAATAATAATAATAATAATAAAAGGCCGCGACACACTGTCTAGTGGTATAAATTCACCAAAACAAATAATTCACCCAGACCAAAAAGATATAAAAAAAGAAGATTAGGAACTCATACAAGATAGTGTCTAATATGCCCCACATTAATTCATAGGAAAAAAAATGGAGACAAGAGGTATATGAGGACCTGAATTATGATCAAGCCGAATTGTTAAGGTATCCTGGTTCAGTGACTGATGTTGAGGACCCCATAAGTTTCTAAAACTTTGCTTAAACTGTACTGGTCCAACTCTAGAACTAGGATAATAGCCAGGAGAAGGGGGACCCATTGAATTGCTTGGAGGGAATAAGGAAAGCACAAGAAGAGAAAGAAGCAAAGTAGCCATAATTAACAAGTAAAATACTTAATGCAATGTGAATAAAAAGGAAACTGAGTGCTTCAATATATTGCACTGTTTGAGAATGATGATGAGTATTTTTGGCTTGAAATTAGAGGAAGTAGACAAGGGTATAAATAAGGTTCCCACTAAAGAAAAAACTGAAGTGATAAGGAGGTGGAACAAAAAGGAGTTATATCTAAAGATTTTTTGAGAATATATAATTAGATGAGTGATAAGGAGGTTGGAAAAAAGGAGTTTAAATGAGATACTCACACACTTTAACATGGTAATAGAGCAGATAGAGATTTTGGGAATGAATTTTACCGCTTCCAAATGCTTGACCATGAAAAAAAAGAATTAAGCTCACACGTAAGGGAACGTCTTACATATTTTCATCAGACACAAATAAAGAAAACAGTTTTGTGATGCATATTGATGAACAGATAAAGAAGCAATTTGCTCACTAGCATCTTCTTCCGTTTTTTATTTCATTTTTTATTGATCCTTAATTTCTTTATTCAAGAGGAAAATTCAGTCTGTTAGGATTTTTCATTATGGAGAGCTAGAAAAAAGGGATGATGAAGCAGAAAGTGTTTTTTCTCTTAAAGCAAATCGTTTTCCCATCTTTACCTTTTGTATTTTCCTTCACTAATTATATTATTTTTTTATTTTGTAATTCTTGTGGCTGTGGCGTAGCACTGCATGTCTTACAGCGACAGACTTTTCAATCAACAGTTTTGCTCTAAGCCTTTCACTTGGTTTTGTCTTATATCAACATCATCAAAAAATTACTTGCAGTTCGGTTATATGGTTCAATTATTACCTTTTGACATGATTTTGTACAGGGCCTAATTTATATAGACCAAAATCAAGTAAAAAGGTACTACTACAATTTAACCTATCATCATGGAATGTGGTGGGCTGAATCACATCCTTCACTCTTAATGAGATGTCTAGATTCGAAGCTTGAGAATGAAAATATTGCTAATAGAGATCTTTAATGAGCCATATAAGACGTGAATTTGAATTAATCGTACTAGATTAAATTTCGAATACCTAATAGTTAAACTAATAAAAACACCATGCAACAAAAATTAAAAAGACTAAACCAATGTGTTGTTTGGCACAAATATCTATGGTTTGCGTCATTTCCCCTCGGTTTCTTAGTACTTTAATCGTACCTTTGCATTGGATTTGGTGGAATTGAACTTATGTTGGGGTATTTGTGTTTTTCAGGTCCCACAAGGAAGTTTGGATGAATTCCGAGCATTTTGACGATTTTTGAAAGAATTTCGAGGAACACTGAATCAACCCGCGGCACCTTAACGGCGCAGGGGTGCTGCAAGTGTACTTGAAGTTGAAGAATATTGGCAGATCCACGGCACCCTCACGTCGCAGAGGTGCCGCACTCAGACACACAGTCAGTCAGAATTTTGTTCTTCTCTGGCACCCTCGCGTCGAAGGGGTGCCGCACGTCGGCGACCAGTTGTCCTAATTTGTTCGGGATTTGGTCTACTTATTTTAGTTTTAACCTAGACTATAAATAGACGATTTTATCATTGCAAACGACATGTTAGGATTTTCTTAAGACTTGTAAGCCGTCATCCTTATTCTCTCTCTAGGTTTTACTTTATTTTTCATTATTCGACCCAAGATTACTCATGAATTCTTGTTCTTCATCTCGAATCATGAGTAGCTAAACTTCCGTATTCTAGGGTTGTGGCAAAGACATGATAGTTGGTTTGGTGGCAATTTCTATCGATTGAATTTTCAAATTTTGGGTTGCTTATTTATTCTTGTGCTTAATTGTCTAATTACTTGATCACTAATAAGACACTATCTGTGGTGCGTGAATTGGACTTGGAAGAGGGAATTCACGTACGTAATAAGAATAAATAGAGAGTTGTTCGATTTAATCATTTCGCTATTGAGGATAGCAATATACCCTTTACCCCTACTTACGGAGATATAAAAGCGTTCTAGTTACTTCTTGCGATCATAGAAATATAGACGTCAAGAGTAGCATCTACAGGCTTGTGAGTAGTTCGAAAGAATATCATAAAGTTAACATCAACCCATCAACTAGTAACCCAGGAAATAAGATAGGTAGAATTATCTGAAGACTAACTGGATTGTCGAAAGCCATGACCCTGAAACTCTTTCTCATCTGATAAACCTTACAGTCTTCGTCACAAGTGTCTCAGTCACAAAATATGCATATTGATTTGTTTACTTTCTTGAATAGTTACAATGGAATTTGAATTAGTTGAACAGTATAATATCTAAGTCTCTGTGGGTACGATATCTGGACTTTATATCCTATATTAGTTGTACGACCACGTATACTTGCGTGTGCGTTTGGAAGCAACAAGTTTTGTATGAAATGCTAACAAAATACTCCCTCTATTTCAATTTGTTTGAACCTATTTCCTTTTTAGTCTGTGCTAAAATGAATGACCTCTTTCCTATTTTGGAAACAAATTCACTTTATGAATGATTTGACCACACAAATTTTCAAGGCTTATTTTGAACCACAAGTTTCAAAAGTCTTCCCTCTTTCTTAAATGTCATGCCCGGTCAAATGGGTTCATATAAATTAAAACGGAGGGAGTATATTTTACTCATATTGTCTACCAAAAAATGGGCGGCATTAGTGTGTTATTATACTACTCCCTCTGTCCCAAAAGGATTGTCCTCCTTTCCTTTTTAGTATGTCCCAAAAAGATTGTCACCTTTCTATATTTAGAAACAATTTAACTTTATGTGTTGATTTACAGCCACACAAATATCTAAGGCTTATTTTGGACCACACTTTTTAAAAGTCTTCCTTTATTTCTTAAACTTTGTATCAAGTCAAAAGAGGACAATCTTTTTGGGACGGAGAGAGTACAATATTTAGGACGACAATTGGTTATGTAGTTTGTACTTCCTTGTGAGGTTGTCCTCAAGAAAAATTTTAAGGGAAGGGAGAGAGGATTTACACTACTGTCACCATCCTCTCTAGTTTCATCAACATTCATAGACAAGGTTGTATTTATTAGATCCCTGAAATACGCAATGTATCTGTCATAATAGATAGTATCATTTTATCTTCAGTGTACAACTTTTACTTATCTACAAATTTTACTTGTCATGAATAATTATTTATAATTACCTTTTTACTGACCGATGGTAAAGTTAAATTCGGTGTTCGCAGATACAAATTAAATTCTTCGAACATAGTTGTCTCTTAGTGAATCAAACCCTTGCGGTATGACAAAATTTTAGGTCATAATTTGTGGTTGTATGACTTTCGTGTGATCTAATCACAACGCATATGACTTACAAAACAAATCAAACTTCATGTGATTAAGCACTTACATCGCATGGATGCAAGAGTAAGCCCATGCATATGCATTTCCAAATGGCAGGTTGATCACAACTTGTGGCTGAACGGTGGGAATTAACTCGAGCGAATTACTACAACCGTTACTTTTTTTCTTCCTTTTTTTTTTTTTTTTTTTTTTGGGGGGGGCGGGGGGGCGGGGGGAATTGGGAGCAGAAAAGAGAAGTTGAACTCGCACATCTTTTTGCGGTAGATTGTAACCTTATCATTGGTTCATCCGCGCTCTCTCACATTAAAGCTTTTTTGGGTTTCTATCTAATATCAATTTTACATTCCCGATTAATTTAGATTCGCGTCGTAATAAAGAAAATCGCTCGTTATCAAAGATTTTATTTTTATTTTCTAAGATCCAAGTTAAAAATCTTTAATTATTACTATAGTGAAATTCTATCCATCACTTATTGTGCACAAAGTTCTATAAAGTGTAAATCAAATTTGATATTTTCTATTATATATAAGCCTCTAAGGAGGATCAACACAGCATCAAATACTTGTACCAAAAGCTTTACAAATTATACACTCAATGAATGTTTGTACCATAAGCTATATAACTAGTGCACTTTATCCAACTATTTTTTTATCCCACGTGGACATATGTCATAAAACTTAATATTTATTCTCTTCTCATGTATAGACGTATGCACTTCAATTTTAATTCTCCGACACATTTATTTCCCCCGTGCACTTTTACTTGTTCACTTTTGACTTTTCACGTTCTTGCTGCATATTTATTCTCTTCTCTTATATAGGCGTATGCAGTTCAATTTTAATTCTCTTACACAAATTTATTTTCTCCGTGCACTTTGACTTGTTCACTTTTGATTTTTCACGTTCTTTAAGAATTAATAAAATCATGTGGATATATGTCATAGTACTGAATATTTATTCTCTTCTCATGTATAGATGTATGCACTTCAATTTTAATTCTCCGACACATATTTATGTTCTCCGTGCACTTTTACTTGTTCACTTTTGACTTTTCACGTTCTTGCTGAATACTTATTCTCTTCTCATGTATACATGTATGCACTTCAATTTTAATTCTCCGACACATATTTATTTCCTCCGTGCACTTTTATTTGTTCACTTTTGATTTTTCACGTTATTTAAGAATTCATAAATGAAGTACTTCCTCCGTCCCATATTACTTGGCCACATTACTTAACTTTTCACGTTCTTTAAGAATTAATAAATGAAGTACTACCTTCGGCCCATATTACTTTTCCACATTACTATGCTTGACATTACTAACAATATATGTCTATTTTTCTATTTTATATTTTTCTTCTTCTTCTTCTTCTTCTTATATATAAACGCCCAAGGTGGACGAATACAACAATAATTTGTACAAAAAGCAACTGAAATTGTATTCTAAGCAGGGACTAACATGTGTACATTTCAGAAGTTGAGCATTAATTCTATCTCTTGTGTGTTTACTTTTTAAGTCCTCACAGGTCCGCAGTATCTTAATTGTCCTTTCATTTCCTTCATTTGGCATATACTCCCCCTGTCTCAATTTAAGTGTCTACATTTGACTAGAGATGGAGTTTAAGAAATAAAGATAAACTTTCAAATCTTGTGGTTCTAAATTAAAAATGTATATAATGTAATAAAATTTCTTTGAATCTTGTGATTACAAACTTGACATGTAGGATATTTGAATTGTCAATTTAATAAATATAAAAGTGGCGGACATAACCAAAATAAGATAATTTTTTTTTTTATTTTTTAACAACAAACGCCCAAGTGGACGAACACACCAACAATAAGTTGTACAAAAAGCAACTGAAATTGTACTAAGTCGGAGCTAACATGTGTACGTTTCGGAAGTTTAACATTAATACTACCTCTGTGTGTTTACTTTTTAAGTCCCCGCGTGTCATGAGTGTCTCAATTGTACTTTCATTTCCTTAATTTGGCATATACTTCCTCTGTCTCAATTTAAGTGTCTACATTTGACTAGACACGGAGTTTAAGAAATAAAGATAGACTATCTTGTGGTTCTAAATTAAAAATGTGTATAATATAATAAAATATCCTTGAATCTTGTGATTATAAACTTGACATGTAGGATATTTGAATTGTCAACTTACTAAATATAAATAGGAAGCGGACATAACCAAAATAAGACAAATTTTAATAACAATTGAGAAATTAAGGGGGAAAATAAGACGAAAAGAAAAAAAAATATGGAGATTCACTAAGGAGAATCGCGGTATCCTTTGTAAAATATACAAACCATAAAGACTAACTAAATTGAGTAACCAAATTAATCATGTTGAATCCCGTGCATTGCACGGGCATAGTTTGCTAGTGAACCACTAAGTGCTAAACATTACATGGCATGTCTTGACGGGGCATACAATTGGAAGATTACGTCATCCGCTCTCTTGTGTGGATAAATATTTAATTTCCTATAGGTATTGTATTGACTTTGACCTATAACGCCAATATATATGGACAAGAGACCCCAATTTGCTGACACTAAATCCATTTCCCATCATATTTTTACCATATCTTAAATTAAAAAAAAAAATGATGTACCTCAAGTCTCAAAGAAAGAAAGGGAAAATGACCTTCTAATTAATGATAAAAAGGGCAGCCCCGTGCACAAAACATTCCTCATTAGCATGGTCTGCGGAAGGGTTATACTCCAAGGGGAATGATACAGACAACCTAACCTAATGCAAGCATCAGTGGCTGCTTTCAATATCCAAAATTCAAATCCAAAACCTCTAATTAATGATTAAAAAAAAAAAATTATTCGTCACACCACTGACTTATTGTGCACAAGTTCTATAAAGTGTAAACCAAATTTGATATGAGCAACTAAGTGCCAGAAATTACATGGCATGTCTTGATGGGGAATACTACTAGGTATTACGTCATTCGCTCTCTTATGTGAATAAAGATTTCGCATAGGTATTGTATTGACAAGAGACGCCAATTTGCCGACACGAAATCCATTTCCCATCACATTTTTACCATATCTTAAATGAAAAAATAAACGATTTACCACAAATCTCAAAAGTAAAGAAAGGCAGGAACACTGACCCTTTTTTAGGTGAAACACTCACAATAAACTCAGTATACACTAAGGTGAAAAATAAAATGGAAGTTAAAACATGCAACGTAACTGCCTCCATGCTTAAAATTCCTTAGCTTGATTAAACTGAGTTATCGATTTTTGTGAAAGAATAATAGACGAAACTAAAATTTGATTCCAAGTCATTTTCCTATATAAAAACAAATTTATCTTTTGATACTGTCTCAACAGTCCGTCTTGACGAATCAAATTAGATCCAACCCATATGATAAAATCAAAATGGTTCTGATTCGTAAAAGCTAAAGGCATCAGCAAAGATGCCTCAATGACAGTTGCAAATTTAGAGTACAAAGGCAGCGAGTTTGGTAAGACACTTTGTATAGGGGCAAAACCGAGGACAAGGGTATCCTCGGTTTCCCAACAAGAAACTTAAGGTTATGATGGTCGTTGCTGGATTGGACGAATCCAGTCGGGGTCGAGATCAAATGATGAATCGTTGCCAGGTCAAGCACGACTGACCCCGGGTCATTGAGGTCGGACATAACCGAATATCGAGGTAGGACGAGGAGGCGGTTAACAATGATAAATGAGGGCCGAGATATCCGCCATCAACCGGATATTGCGGCACCAATTTCGCTTGTCAATAACTGAAGATCTTATATCTTATTTAGACTTGTACTAGGGTTAGGACTCCTCTACTATATAAAGAGGAGGACCCCCTTTTTTCTTGGGCCAGTTCCACACACGCACAAACATACAGAGCAATACAATTTAATTTTAAGTGTTCATCCATCTTTCTTTCTAAGTGTTCTATCATTGTTCATTACTTAACCACTGTAGCACGAGCCCGGTCCCCAGGACCCGAGCCATCGGATCGGTCGCTTCCCAAGGCCAATTGTTGCTTTACTGTGGTTTGATTGTTTTTACTCGCATTTGCTTTATTATATAGCGATCAATAGTCATTCGTATTAAATCAAACCGCAGATCCTTCGCTTCGTGTACAAATTCAATTGTTATCCATTTTAAGGGTAAACAGTTTGGCGCCCACCGTGGGGCCTAGGATAATAGTGGTGGATTTATACGAATTTCGATAACGCACGTTATTTTACGCTTATTCTTTAAGTTTATTTTCAAGGCTATTCAACGTGTCAGACCCTCACTCCGTTAACCTTCATGCTGAATCAAGCCACCATGAGGAAAATGACAACGGGGTGCCCAACAACAACGTACCCCAGTTGATCCAAATGAAGCTAATCCTCACTCTCAAAACGCGTATGCAGATGGAAGCAACGGAGCCACATTGCAATAACTCAGGAATCAATTAGAAACGGTTGTGGCACAACTGCAGGCCCAACAAGCGGTCATAGCTCAATTACAAAGCCAGAATCGAGCGCCCAACACTGTTCAGCCTGAACCGACTGTACGGAGAACTCCAATGAAGGGAAATTGGGCTCGAATCGGGAAAGACCGTATAGAGTCATCGGCATAACCGGGAACGACTCATATTAGCTCGAGTCTAAAAACGGAAAACAACTTCCGAACAACTGGAATATGGCGCACCTAAATCGATACTACTGCTAAGGTATGAACAATCTTTACCTTTCCATTCTTTTAGGTCTAACCATGCAGGCATATGTCGAAGTGGACATCGAAAACAACGTAATGGAAGTCGAGAATTCACAGAATTAGGACTAAAAGCATGTACTACACCCTTTTCCCCTTCGACCAGTTTTGTCCCGATGTGGGTTTTCCGGCATGGTTTTTAATGAGGCAGTGCCATACAGCGTGTGGCTAAAACTAAAAAGACCAGTCAAGAACCGGGGACTGGGGGACTGCCCACGATGGATCAATAGTACTCAAAACCTCATACTTCGGACTCCAGTACTGGGGAACTATCCTACTCGGGGCAAATCGAGACCTATTCAAAGCCAAGGCTTGAGCGATAGGATTCCTTTTGTAAGGGCCAAACGATCGATTGAATCGTGCCCGATTAGTTCGTTCTCGCCGCGGCTACTATTGTAATCTTGTCTCCGGTTCAATCAATAAACTTGGAAATTTCTCAAAGTATCATTTTAGCCGTTACTATTCCTTTTGCATTAATATTACATTTTTGTTTTATTTTTCGGACCCCAAATATCCGAAATGCACAAACTAAAGGCTAAAAGCTTAAATTGTTAAAAGACTGCGGTCTAAAATATGAAGGACTATGGTTTAAATTGTTAAAGACTGCGGTCTAAAAACCCAAAACTACAACTCAGCTTGTTTAGCAGACTACGGTCCAAACGAGGTCTAAAGTCATTTGAGTCCTGACCCGATTACATAATGCGACTTAGAGACGTCTGAGTTCGCAAATAGAAAAATAAGGCCTTTGCATCTTTTGCATAATCATTAACTTGTTAACGGTTACCAACTGGTCTGGGTATCGTCTTTGAAATTCGGTACTAAGGCAATATCATATGTCGGTGAAACTTGAGACCGAGTTACCACTACTTTAAATTCTATTTTTTGCTAAAACAAAAATGCATGCTAAGGCAATAACACGCAACGGAAGAGTTTGAAACCAAGTCCGCGATTATTCTAATCCTTAAACACAAAAGATAAAGGAATATTATGCAATAAAAAACGGTGAATTGAACCGGGCAAAAGCTTTCTTGCATATATATACGTCGAATATTTACAAAGGCCCAGAAAACGTCCTTGAGTTTCAAAAACATAAAAAACTACATAGAAAATCGCAAAAAGCGAACAGAAATCTAAGGCTCCTAAGCCTGATCTTCATCCGAGTTCTTGGCATCACCCTTGCCCGATTCGAGGTCGCTGTCCGACCCCTCAGGATCATACTTGGCCTTTGCCTCTGCCTCGAGCCTCCTGGACTCTTCGATATGGTCTGGTAAGTCCACCCTGGTGGCATGAATATCTTCTAAAGTCTCCCTTCGGGATAGACACCGCATATACTCGGCCCGAGTGTCGCTCCTTCTCTCGGCCGCGGTTACATCAGCTTTATACTGAGCCAACATCCCATTAAAACTCGAGATTTGGCCTAACGCTTCATTATACTTGGCCCGCAGATCGATGTTATCATGGCCAAGATTATCCCGCTCCAACTCCACCGAGGCAAGTTTCGATCGGAGTTCCGCAATTAGTTTCGACCTCTCATCAGCCTTCTCCGTCATCATACGGAGCTGATCCTTAGCCGATGCTAAGTCTTCCTTAAGAGCATCTCGCTCAGAGGAAACACCATCCATTTTGTCCTTGAAGGCCTCGAACTCGGGCTTAATCTCATTGAGCTCAAACCGAAGCTGGTCGATCAGGGTCACATACTCCCGGGCCTGAGAAGGGGTAACATTATCAGCGGCTATTAACTATTTATTGTGATCGTCAAAAGCCCTTACCTTCCCTGCCAGGAGGTCATGTTCCCGTCTAGCCTCGATTGCCTCATTTCGGGCCTGCCCCAGTTCGGACTCAAGAGCGGAGTGGTCGGGTAAGCTCGAGATAAACTCTTGGTTTTGCTCGTAGAGCTTCCTGAGCGATTCCATCTCTTGGGTTTGCTTCTCGAGCTCATCATTAAGATGGTCCACTTCCATCCTCAGTCGGTGGAAGTTTTCATGGTAAAGCACAGAGGCCTGGAACAAAAAGGGGAGCAATTGTTAGAACGTGAAAAGAAAATAAAGCTAAGTACAAAAACAGAAGAGGGAGGTGTACCCGGTTTAAGGTCTGCTGAACCTCATTAAAAAGTCAAGAGCTATCGACCTCATTCATTTTTCTCTGATCCTCTGCGGTCACTATAGGATACAAATAACTGGCCACCCCGATTGGGCCGGACAGCATGTTTATATCAGTCGGCACCATAAACGAGACCAGCCTCTTTCAGTTTGAGCTGAAGCATCCTATGATTCAACTACTTCACTCTAGTGGGCAATTCACGGGAATGTCGCACGAGGATCCTCAGCATCACATCCATACTTTTCTGCAGATTGTCGATACCTTTGCTACTGGAAGGGTCACTAAAGAATATGTGCGGTCGACACTTGTTCTCTCTCTATTAGGGAATGCAAGTAACTGGTTATTAGCAGAGCCCGCCAATTCTATCACTACGTAGGGTGACTTGGCGACGAAATTCTTGATAAGGTTTTTTCCACCAGCAAACACAGCTCGCCTCCGAAGGGAGATCATGTCATTCAGGCAGAAAAATGGAGACATTTTGTATCAAGCCTGGGAGAGGTTTAAGAGTCTTCTCAGAGATTGTCCTCACTACCATCAGATGAATGAAGTACTGGCACACACATTTATTGAGAGTCTAGATGCCCAACATAAGTCATCACTAGACACTGCTGCAGGAGGGCAGGCTCTTGATCTAAGCTATGAAGAACTATTCACACTATTGAACAGGTTTACTCAGAGCACTCCAGACTGGCAGGCTAATGCAGCTAGCAGTTCAGTTAGGAAGGCACTGGGTGTCTTTGAAGTAGATAATTTTACAACACTATCAGCACAGATTGATGCCATGCGCACTGAAATCAAGAAGTTAACTGCTGCGCAAGCTCCACCACAGGTGCATGCAGTGCAACAAGCCATCGTTTTTTGTGAAGTCTGTGGAGAAGGTCACAACAGTGATGAATGCCCTGCGAATCCCGCATCCATATACTTTGTGGGTAATGCAAGCAAGGGGCAAGGAAACAACAATCAATACGGGAATTCCTACAACCCAAATTGGAGGAATCACCCAAATTTCAGGTGGAGTGACAACCCAGGTAATCAGAAACAGAACTATCAGCCAACATCTGCTCCTCAAGCACCCACGAACAGTATGGAAGAGATGATGAAAAAGATGATGGGTGATATGCAGAAGATGATGATAGACCAGCAGAAGTTGATAGCAAATAATCAGAATCGCGATTTGATTGTGCAGAATTTAGAGAGGCAGATGGGACAGATAGCTGGTGCACAAAATACTAGACCACCTGGAGGACTTTCAAGTGATACGGATGTGAATCCCAAGCCTTATAATGCTGTGACTCTTCGAAATGGGAGAGAACTAGAGGAAGTGGCTCGAAGAAAACCCGGTCGGTCGAAGCTGAAAAGGAGAAGATTACCGAGGAGATGATTGAAGAAGAGAGGGTAGTCAAGACACCAGTGGCAAAGTAGCCACAACCCGTGGTTGCAAAGCCACCACCTCCATTCCCTCAACGTTTGGCAAGAC
The DNA here is from genome assembly GCF_029784015.1 of Lycium ferocissimum. NCBI lineage: Eukaryota > Viridiplantae > Streptophyta > Magnoliopsida > Solanales > Solanaceae > Lycium > Lycium ferocissimum. The sequence goes on from NC_081344.1 coordinate 59,478,023, forward strand.
AGAAAGAAGAGGCTACTTACACGAAGTTTCTTAATTTTCTTAAGCAGGTACACGTGAATGTCCCATTGGTTGATATGCTACAGGGTATTCCAAAGTATGCTAAGTACATCAAAGATATTGTTGCAAACAAGAGCCGATTCACAGAGTATGCCCGCATGTTGCACTTATTGAGGAGTGCACTTCGTGGATTCAAAATAGGTTGCCCACTAAATTGAAAGATCCCGGAAGTTTCACGATTGAGATTTCTATTGGGAAGTGGAGTTGTTGCTAGGCAACATCGTCGATCTTAGTGCAAGTATAAATTTGATGCCTTTATCTATCTTTAGGAAGCTAGGTTTGGGAGTACCCAGACCAATCACTATAGTTCTTCAGCTGGCAGCCAGATCGTTAGCAAGACCAGAAGGCATTATTGAAGATGTATTAGTGCAAGTGGGGTCGTTGATAATTCCTGCAGACTTCGTGATTTTGGAATTCGAGCCAAACCCGAAATTCCCATTTATTTTGGGGCGACCATTCTTGGACACAGGGAGAGCACTTATTGATGTAGCTGCCGGGCAGCTCACCATGAGAGTACATGATAAAGTTGAAGTCTTCAATGTATACCAAGCTCTGAAAATGCCTGCAATCTATGAGGAGTTGTCCGCTATTACTGTTCTGAATAATGATACACGAAGGCCACTCATCACTTCTCATGATCCATTGGAGAGAGCCTTGGTGGGGGATGATATTTTTGGTGACACGGCGGCATTTGAGATGGTGCAGATTCTGGATATGGCGAGTATTTATATTCGGGCAGGCGAGTTTGAGCCTTTAGACAGAACAATGGGAGTAACTCCAAAGTTATAAATTGAAGAGCCTCCGAAGTTGGAATTGAGGCCCTTGCCCGCCCATCTTAAATATGCATTCTTAGGCGAGGATGACACCTTGCCAATAATATTGGCAGTAGAGTTGACCACCGATGAGGTTAGTATTTGTCTGGAAGTATTGAAGTCTCACAAAAGGGTATTGGGGTGGCAAATATCTGATATTCAGGGAATTAACCCCGCGCTATGCATGCACAAGATACTCATAGAGGATGATCATAAGCCTAGCGCACAGCATCAACGGATACTGAACCCTGTGATGAAGGAGGTTGTCCAGAAAGAGGTAATCAAGTGGTTAGATTCCGGCATTATTTTTCCCATTTCGGATAGCAAGTGGGTGAACCCGGTGCAGTGTGTACCGAAGAAAGGAGGGATGACAGTTGTGACAAATGACAACAACGAGCTCATTCCTACTAGAAAAATCACTGGATGGAGAATTTGCATGGATTATCGCAAGTTAAACGAGGCAACCAGAAAGGATCACTATCCCATTCCTTTCATTGATCAAATGCTAGGCAGGTTAGCTGGGCAAGAGTTTTATTATTTTCTAGATGGCTATTCTGGCTACAATCAGATAGCTATTGCTCCAGAGAATCAGGAGAAGACCACGTTTACATGCCCATATGGTACATATGCTTTGAAACGCATGCCATTTGGGTTGTGTAATGCACCCGCGACTTTCCAAAGGTGTATGAGGGCTATTTTTTCAGAGATGGTTGAGGACTTCGTAGAAGTGTTCATGGATGATTTTTCGGTATTCGGGAACTCTTTTGAGGTTTGCTTAAAGAATCTAGACCGTGTACTTGCAAGATGTGAAGAGACTAACCTGGTCTTAAATTGGGAAAAATGTCACTTTATGGTCCAAGAAGGCATCGTCCTTGGGCACAAGGTTTCAAAGAGAGGGCTGGAGGTTGATCGCGCTAAAGTGGAAGTCATTGAGAAGCTGCCACCCCCCATATCAGTCAAGGGTGTGCACAGTTTCCTTGGGCATGCAGGATTCTACAGACGCTTCGTAAACAATTTTTCGAAGATCTCGAGTCCGATGTGTAGGTTACTTGAAAAGGAGGTGAAATACCTATATGATGATCCGTGTATTAAGGCCTTTAAAGGTCTAAAGAAGAGATTGGTAACTACACCAATAATCATTGCACCTGACTGGAACTTGCCATTTGAGTTGATTTGTGATGCAAGTGACAATGTTGTGGGGGCTGTGTTGGGACAGCGAAGAGAGAAAGTTTTTCATTCTATCTACTATGCTAGCAAGATGTTAGACGCTGCCCAAATGAATTACACTATAATAGAGAAGGAGCTGCTAGCTGTGGTTTATGCGTTTGATAAGTTTCAGTCCTATCTTGTTGGGACACATGTTATTGTCTCTACAGACCACGCAGCCATTTGCTGCTTGTTCAGTAAGAAAGATGCTAAACCCATGTTGATTCGGTGGATTCTCTTTTTGCAGACATTTGATATATAGATTAAGGATCGTAAGGAAGCTAAGAACCAAGTCCCAGACCACTTGTCTAGATTGGACAACCATGATCATTTTGTAGAGGATGTCCAAATTCGAGAGTCGTTCCCTGATGAGTAGCTATTTGCTATTCCTGCTGCCGAAGTCCCATGGTATGCTGATATTGTGAACTTGATAGTAAGTGGGGTGTACCCCCCAGAAGCCACCTCACAGCAGAGAAAGAAGTTGTATCATGACTCCCGGTTTTATATATGGGATGAGCCGTATTTATTCAAGCAAGGGACTGATCAGTTAGTGCGGAGATGCATTCTACAGACCGAGGTGAATCAAGTGTTGGAGAGTTGTCATTCTTCCCCATACGGAGGGCATTTTCAGGTTGATCGTACTGCGGCTAAGGTATTACAATCTGGCTTCTATTAGCCCACTCTTTTCAAAGATACTCATGCATTTGCTAGAAGTTGCGACAGATGTCAACGAACGGGAAACATCTCTAAGAGGCACGAGATGCCTTTGACAAACATATTGGAGGTAGAGATATTTGACATCCGAGGCATCGATTTTATGGGTCCCTTCCCACCATCCTTCGGTAACAAGTACATTCTGCTTGCTGTCGACTATGTTTCAAAATGGGTAGAGGCAGTCCCTCTTCCAACCAATGATGCGAAGGTGGAGGTGAATTTTGTGCGAAAGAACATATTCGCAAGGTTTGGAATTCCTCGAGCGATGATTAGTGATGGTGGTGCTCACTTCTGCAATAGTTTGTTGAATAACCTTCTAGCAAAGTATGGGGTGAAGCATAAAGTCTCTACAAAGCCTTACCATGGACATGCGTACATGCGGGTAGAGGTCTCGAATAGAGAAGTGAAGCAAATCCTAGAGAAGACCGTGAATGCTCGTGAAGGACTGGGCAATGAAGTTGGATGACGCCTTATAGGCGTATCGTACAGCATATAAGATGTTATACCCCGCGTTTTCAGAACATAAGTATGACATGTACCTCATCGTAGTAATGGGGTGTCGCAGACGTCCCATGAGATTTTGAAAGGCAAACCATGGAAAGTACGTAACAACGAAGAAAAAGGGTGAATTACGACCTCGTAAGTCGTAATCGGGAAAGAGTATTTTGAAACACGAGAACATGGCCATTATTAGTATAATAAATGACAAATATCATGTATGGAGAGTTTCGGAATATTTCGAGATCGAGTAGAGTGAAGAAAATAAGTTCGACGAAAATTTGGGAAATGCTGGGCGAATTTTTAGTCAACTTTGAAGGCGCATATCTCATAGTATATGTGGAGTTTTAAGGTGTTTTAAAAGCCTAAAATGAAGTTCGTCGAGTCTAGTTTGTAATGCAACAAACCGTTCATTGATAGGACATCGGAGTAGAGAATTATATACGTTACAAACTGAACTGTCGACGCAGAAACAGCATTCCTGCAGTACCGCTACAGTGAAACCGACTTTGGCATTTTTTTTAAAAAAGGGACAGAAACATCATTTTTTTTCAGCCAAAAAGTTCCAAAAATTTCCAGAAAATTCAGCACAAAAAAGGAAGCAAATATACCTCACAAAATGAGAATTTTGAGTGAAATTTCAAGTAACGAAGTACCAATCGAAGTCCAAGGCAACGATAGTCACGAATATAATTTCATTTTGGAGTTAGAGGAGCATGGGAACAAGAAAATGTTGATGATTTTGCTACTTTCATAAAAGCAAGGTATGAATCTTCAAATCCCTCTCTTTATTAAGTGTGATTAAGGAATAAATGCAAGAATAGAGTTATAGTTTGTTGTGTTGATGTTGTTGGATTATGGATTGAGGGGTGAAGAGAAATTTTGATGGAAATACATATATTTATCTTGTAGGATGTTGAGAATGTTGTTATTGATGTTGTTAGTATAAATTTCGACTTCTTTACGAAATAAAGTTATTAAATTAGTTGTATTCCAAGTTGGTTGGTTGAAAATTTAGAAAACGAGTGTGGGTCGTTTTATGGAATATGTTGGTGTTGGAAATAATGTTATTACTATTGGTTTTGTTGTTGATGTTGTTGGTTGTTGAATTGGAATTTCGGGCAAGGCACATAAACATGGGAAATGCTCCGAGATTTCGACGAAATTTAAAAGGACTTTCATTAAGTATTTAAGACGAGCGTATGACGATGATCCTAACGATATTATGGATGGTTCTATATGTAGATTACGAGGCTACGAATAATTCTTAAGCGAATTGCAAGACAAAGTAGGTCGAAAGTCGAGAATTTGTCTTTCATGTGAAGCTCACCTTTCTTTCTTTTGGCATGTCCTAGTTGTGATTAGGCTATGACACGAGCTTCGAGGTGACTCCACTCCTAAGTTCCGAGCATGTTATGATTCATATTGCTTATTGATGTTAGCACCTTTAATATGGTCATGCTATGGTCTTTATGTCTTTGATATGGTTGGATTTAGAATGCTGTATAAACAGTTTTGTTTCTAAAAGATCCTATGTCTAAAAATGTCCGTAACTTTCATAGATAGAACCGGATTGTTTTGAAACGTTCATAGAAAGTTTCGTAACGTATAATGATTTTAACCTTCATGTGTGGGCCCGCATTGGTTGATGCATATCCGTGGTCTCCGAGATTTGCTTCGTATAGTCCTAATGACTTGTTTTTGAAAGAACTTAACATGATTTTCATTTTGATTCTCGAGCGTCGGCTATTCACTTATTCATTGAGTCTGTGATGATGATTTATGTGCATTTGGTTTCTCACTACTTGCTCGTGCCGGCCTCAATATGTCCTTCAGCGCGTCCCGGGCCGTGGCATGTATTCGTGCGCCTTCCCCGCATTATTCACGCGTCCCTCACTAGAGGGCCGGGCACGTTATATATATATATGATGATATGATGATATGAGGGAGGTGGACGGGATGGCATATGATGACTTCGTCACCGCGTCCCTCGGCTGTAGGGCCGGGCACGTTATATGTATATGCATTTGATGATTTTACTTACCGCGTCCCTCACTAGAGGGCCGGGGCACGTTATATCTATACATGTGTACAAGATGATTTTTTTTAAGTATATTTCTCAGTTCTATAATGAATTTGACATGATGTTGACATACATGATTTATGTTTCAAAGGCAAGTCTTATGATTTTCGTACTCCTTATTTAGTATGATCCGCCTTATCTTGTATTTCATGCTTTACATACTCAGTATATTCCGACTGACCCCCTTTCTTCGGGGCCGCGTTTCATGCCACGCAGTACACCTGCATGAGCGAGGGATGTTAGTAGAAGATGTCCTAAACTCGGATTGGCGAGCTCCACTTCTTTGCCGAGTCGCAGTGCTTTTGTTATGGCATCCGGAGTTATGTTAGAGACTTTGCAACCTGTCGTGAATATAAGATGTCGGTTTGTGTGACATGTGTCGAAATGTAGTATTATGCGTTATGTGACAAGTTTCATATGTTATCGATTTTGTTTTATTTGAGCGAAATGCAAAGCATGTTTGTTTTCTGAAAAACTTTCATTATGTACTTATGTCATGTTTTACGGGCCCAGTATGATTATGAGTGTCACGAGAGTCAGCGGGTTCGCTCGGCCCTAAGTAAGGGTCGGGTGCCCATCACACCCTATCAGGTTAGGGTGTGACATAAGACCCCCATCAGAGCGTCTCCTTACAGGTTAATTTATGGGAAAGCGTGCCATCTGCCGGTTGAATTAGAGCATAAGGCATATTGGGCAATCAAAAAGCTCAATCTTGATATGAATGCGCGGAGAAAAAGGGTTTGCTCCGATTACACGAGCTTGATGAATTCAGACTAGGGGCGTATGAGAATGCAAAGCTACACAAGGAGAAGACTAAGAGATGGCACGACAAGCATATCCAACGGCGTAAGTTCATGCCAGGGCAACAAGTACTACTCTTTAACTCAAGACTGAGGTTGTTTCCGGAAAAGCTTAAGTCCCGTTGGTCTGGACCATTTGTGGTAACTAGAATCACACCCCACGGTGCGGTAGAGATACAAACCATAGATGGGGTGCGCAAGTTCTTGGTGAATGGGCAGCGTCTCAAGCGATATTGGGGCGGTGATTTTGACAAGGAGAAGGAGCAAGTGCTCCTTAATGATGAGTATAGCAGGATATGTGTCGTGCCGCGAATTTAACTAAGGCGCTTCTCGGGAGGCAACCCAAGTTTGTAATGTAACAATTCAAAATAAAAGAAAAGTATAAAAAGTGTCGTGTCACGACCTTAACTAAGGCTCTAGTTGGGAGGCAACCCAACTTTTGTAGCATATATGTCATGTTTGTTCTTGTTGCAGGGAGAAGGGAGGCACGGGAACTCGAAACGAATGCAAAACAGTAAGAATCGAGATCCAGGTTTGTGTGTGTTTTGCCTATGCGTCGCATGGGCATCGCACACCAGGTAAACAGGCCAAAAACTTGGCTAAGGAAAAAATTCAGAAAGAGGTGTTATGTGCGTTGGTCATGCGTCGCATGGCCAGCGCATGTTCGGTACTCAGAGCCAAAAATTTGGCTAAATAAAAAATTCAGAGAGGGTTATGTTATGCGCTAGTCATGCGCCGCGGAACAAATACGACCGGTACTCGAAACATAAAAATTTCTAACTATAAAGTTCAGAAAGAGAGGGGGGGGGGGGGGAGGGGTTGTGCGCTAGTTATGCGATACATGACCAGCGCACGGGTTGACCCAGTTTGAATCCTTTATAGATTTAAAACACGGACCAACCCCCCAATTCCCCCCACTTCTCCCCAACGCTCTCTCTCTCCCTAAACTCGTTCCTAACCCTCCTAACACCTAAAATCCCTCCCCAAATCTTCTCCATCCTCACAAAATTCGCGTGCATCATCTCACAGCTCAACAAAGGTAATCAATCTTCATAGTTTTTCCATGAAAACCCACTCCTTCCCCCCCCCCCCCCCCGCCCCCCTTTTTGTTGATATTGAGAATGATGAACTAGGGTTATGGGATTGGGCGAGTTGGGGTAGGGATTTGGTATTGTTGTGTTTGATATTGTTGTTGGATGAGGGAATAATGAATCCCTAACAAAATGGAGGCTTCTTCCACCCTCCATTGGTGCAAAACTCAAAAGGATATTTCTATGCCCACAAGGTGTTTGAAAAAAATTACTAAAACAAGTTTCTTGTGATTTTTGCGAATTCTTGAGTAGCAATTGAACTAGAAACAGCAGTCGAAACCTTGGGGCGTCACCATTAACGCCCTTAAGTCGAAAACAACATGATTTTCCTTGTTTTGTAGGATAGTTTGTTTTTTGGTCTTTTTCTTTGGTTTCATAAATTTTGGTCGATTTAGCCTAAAAAATTAGTTAACTTCTTTGTTTTTAAATTTTTGCACCATAGTTTGTAGTGAGTGTGGGGTGTTTCACGACCCCACACTTGGGCTTAACTTGCGGACGATAAAGTGAAGTGTTAGTGTACAATAAGTGTGGGGTCGTTTCACGACCCCACTTGGGCTAAATTTGCAAACGACGTTGGATGATTGTGTTGTGAATCCCTACAGGTACAATGGTGACCAAAGGAAAAGGCAAAGTTGACGAGGCGGGTCCCTCGCAGGGATCAAAGAGACCCAGAGGGGGCAAGGCCATTGGCAACAAGAAAGGGGCAGCAACCCATAGTAGCAAGCAGTCAGTAGTCCCCATTCCTCGGGCGTCTCCTCTGAGGCCTCGTCCCTATCTTATAATGTTTGGGGATGCGAAAAAATGGTGCAAAGAGTTCCCTTTGAAGGATGGGTACATTCATGAAAGGCCCGTCAACAAAGTGGCCTTGAAGAAAAAAATTCGGGGGATCTACAATCAAATAATGAAAATGGGCTGGCAGGATGTCTTTGAGAATCCGGGGCCCGTGAACATTGACATGGTGTTAGAGATGTATGCCAATCTAGAGTTGGCCAGAACAGAGGACAGTGAGATGCAGCCATCGGTCAAAGTAAGGGGTGAGTATGTGCCGCTAACAGCCTCCACCTTGTGTGCACATTTAGGGGTCCCTGATTGCCCCATTGGACCATTGCTGGAATTCATTAAAAGGCCTGACTACAAGGCCATTCGGGAGACTTTATGTGGGAAAGATTCCAAGGCCAAGTGGGCCAGATATAGAGAGGACCCCAGGTTGCACAAGACAACTTGATGGGTGATTTTCTGAAGGAGGCCCGAGTGTGGCTCAGGCTGCTCAACTACCGTATCATGCCACTTGACCATTTCACGACTGTGCTAAAGGAGAGAGTAGCCATTGTATACTTCTTCTTGACGGGGCAACCTGTCAACATTGGCTATTGGATGCTAAGGGAGATGCAGCACATTAGAGAAGGCAAGTCCCTCAGGCTGAGCTTTGGGAATACCCTCACTGCCTACTTAAGGAAGTTGGCACCCCACTTGGAGAGTCCGCATGACAAAGTGCTTGAGTGCCCAGATAATTGATCCACATTTCTAATGTCAAGTCCCCCGAACAGTGCACTAAGCTCAATTTAACTCCAGCCCAAGAAAGATCGGCTCAGTCCTTGTGTTGTCACAAATCTACAAGATTGCGATGATCGCAAATGAGCAATTTGAGTTAGACCTCTCTAGTGTGTTTGCGGAGTGCCCTCACACCACTTACTCACGAGTTCTCGTTGGAGAGGAGGGTAGGTTGCCAGCTGATGAGGATTTGTGCTCCGCTGACCTCATAGCAGCCGAGATAGAGGAAGGTAGTGAAGAATAATCTCAAGCACAGGATGATGACGATGAGGAGGAAGAAGATGCCGAGCCGTCTAATGGCGAGACTGAGTTTGAGGAGGATGACGACTAGGCCCTAGGGGGCCACAGGGAGTATTTCTTACCTTTTGTTTTTAAATTTTTCCATCTATATGCTTCGAGGGCAAAGCATGATTTAAGTGTGGGGTGGGAAATACGTCCCTTGTAACAACATTTTGAGGTCAAGGATGGTGATCAAGTGCCATAGGTTTCTTCTTGGTAGTTTTTTGTGTTAGCCTTAGAGTCGGAAAATATATATATATATATATATATATATATATATATATATATATATATATATTTTGAGTCCTTTTAGATTTTCTCTGTAGCTCTTTGAGTCGCTCATTTGTGGCACACACCATCCACCCCCTTGGGTTTTCTTATGGCCTCGGTTCTTTCCTAAGGGGGGACCTTTGAACCGGGTTAAATTTTTTAGTTTTGGTAAATAGAGTCGTAGGAGTCAAGCCTGTTAGACCACTCGAATGCTAGGTGCTCTGGTGAGGTGGAATGTGAAAGCCAGGAGCTGTTCTTGATGACCTTTTAAAATCATGCATGAAAAGAAGAAACCTCTCTTGAAACACTTTTGTAGTGAATTGCATTGACTCATATATGACCCACTTGGCATAATTTGTGATAGTTGCTTGATTAGAGAGTTGTATGAATCTGTCTTGTATCGATTATGTGATTGTGTGTGATGTGAGGAAACTCTTGTATGATCCATGCTTGACAGTGATGACTAGAACTTGCCCGGTGTGTTCGTGAAGTGAAAGTGAGTGAGAAGTTTAGGAAGTGATCTAGGCATTTCTTTGTTAGCCAAATTTCGAAACGTCGCTTGCCTACCCTTTGTGTAATTATATATCCCTAGTCAACCCCGTTGAGCCTTTAGCCATTCTTTTGACAAAAGCCAATTAGCCTATCCTCGTTGTTCTTATTGACAAATTTTTTATTCTTGTTTACTCCTTAGGCACTTTTAATAGCGAATTGTGGAATTGGAGTTGGGACGCGAAACTAAGGGGGGATTCATTGAATAAAGTTGAAAGGAAGGCTATTGGTGCGCTTGAATGTTGTGAATGCTAGTAGTGGGAAGTGTGGGTTAAAAAAAAAGAACACATAACTGAAAACGAAAAATAGAAACTGTCCAGTTAGTGACTTGTTTTCTTAATATTGTGTCCCACTAGCTAGTTGAAAATAGGATGCCGCTTAAAAGTTGAGAAAATAAATGATTGATTGGAGGGATAGAATTGGTAGCATGTGGTTGAAATTCATGGTTGATGAAGAAGGGTGCTAAATAAACTATGTTGTGAGGTATTAAAAGTGCTTTGGGAGGTGAGTCACTATTTTCCAAAATATATCCTACCCGTCCCTTAGCCTACGTTACAGCCATACACGTCCTAAGTGATCCTAAACTCATCTCACTCTAATTTGTAGAGCGGTTACAATACGGGCAAGCTTATGGTTGGTCATGTTTGAGCAGTGGATATTCTTTGTGAGAGTGAGCTATCTTGTATGCAACTTATGTCCATTGAAATATGTTGTCAACTTTGTTTGAAATATGGACTACTTTCTTTTAGGTGAGCACACATAACTGATAGGAGATGGGTAAAGTACTCCCACTAGGTCAAGTAGCAGACTCTTTGCGTTTTGAGTGGTGTCTGGAGTCATATGCATGTTTTTGAACATATCATTTCTTGAGAGGTTTGGTTGCTAATATTTGGAAGCGTAAGAAAATGTTGTTTTGAAGCAGTTGGCATGCCTTTTGAGAGAAGTGGCTTAATGTGTATGTTTTAATGCAATTGCGAAACTTTCATATCCACCGAATCCTGATGTAGACCTGTTTGAATGGCATGGCTAAGTAAAGTACTAGGGAATGTATGATACAGTGGTTGCTCGAGGGCGAGCAAAGTCTAAGTGGGGGGTGTTGATATTTGGCACAAATATCTGATTTAGTGTCATTTGCATTTCACTTCTAAGTACTTTAATCGCAGTTTTGAATGCAAATTGTTGTATGGGAGCTTATTTTGGTATGCTTGTATGAATAGGTACAACAAGGACCAATGGAGGGTATTCCAAATGCTTTTGATTGATTCCGAGGCTTTGCACGTTGATTGAATGTTGGGAAGGAAGTTCCCAAAGATCAAGGAGGTTAACCGACCACTGAAGGGTCTCATATGCTGGCCATGCGTCGCACAACCAGTGCACAAAACTCCGTCTCTGAATCTCAGATAGGCCTTGTATTGGGCATGCGCCACACAAGCAACACACAGAGGAGATCATGCGCTGGCCATGCGACACATAGCCAACACACAAGCGGCGTCAGTTGTCCTACTTGGATCGAGATTGGGCCAACTTATCTCAATTTTACCCTAGCGTATAAATAGTCATTTTTAACACTAGAAAGATGGCTTGGACGCTTTTTGAGACTTGTGAAACTCTTTCTAGGTTTTATTCCCCTTCTATTATTTTTCATTACATTGAAACCCTATGTTCATCATGAATTCTTGCTTCCATTCTCGAATCATGTGTAACTAAACACCGTAATTCTGGGGTTGTGGCTTAACCATGAATATTGACGTTTGACAAGTATTTCAATCTTAGTAGCATGTTCGTATGCAATTACTTCTTTACTTCTGTGCTTAATTGCTTGATTGTCTGCGTAACAGTTGAGTCCTATTTACTAATTGATACACGTGCTTGGGAAAGACGTTGTTAATGTGGAGAAGAAGTAACGAAATTGTGATATGAATATCCCTATAGTAGGGCTAGGATTTGTGGCTAGGATAGGAATATACTTAGTTACCACAATCAATTTCATGCCGTGCTCTTATTGCATTCTTGATAGGTCAATACCATAGGAATATAGGAGGCGAGTTATCTTGAATCGGCGAGTAGTGGTTCGGGAGAATACTACGAGATTAATAATCCAGTTAATTGACAATTGTGAACAAAGTTACTAAGGTGTGATACTTGAACGACTGAATAGGATTGGTGAACGAACCACGACCCTGGAATACTTCTAAAATCTTGATAAAAGCAGTACTCAAATACGTTCTCAGCACAAATTCTGGTTACATTACAACAACAACAACAACATACATAGTTATTTTTATTCTGGTTACATTATTAGTTATTTTTATTATAGCATTAGTTTACAAAACAACCAAAACTTTTATTCTTTACTTGCATAAGTAGTAGCAATAGTTTATTTTCGTGAAAGTATTGGTCATAAGTCTCTGTGGGTTCGACATCCGATTTTATATAATCACTATATTACTTGTACGACCACGTACACTTGCGTGTGCATTTGGACGCAACAGGGGCTCTCCGACTGGATGCTCTCACCGATGCAGCCGTAGTCTTTCTTTATCCAACAATATCCTCGGCATCCCCTTTGACGATGTCTTTCCCTTTTGAAGGCCTTTTCGTCGGGATCCCTGAAAACCGAGGAGTCGATGTCAGAGTGTAAAATGGAAAAACTAAAGAGATCCACAAACAGATTAAGAATTTTCATGGTTCTTGCCTTTCCACCCTTCGGGTGCCATGGTCCTCCAAGAATGGCCCACGTCACGGGAGGCGCCTAAAAGTGGTACTACCCAATTAAAGATGGTGATTACAAGCTCAGGTTTGATTGGATTTGGGATGGGGTTCCACATCTCTGGGAAGTCTGCGGATAGGGAACGGTGCAGTTGGTCTGTACGAATCATTACGAATTGATGTAGCCATCCCCTGTCATAGTTATCTTTAGGATCTATGAGGCCTCGAGTTCCGCGAGGAAGCAAATGAACTATGCCACCTCGAATTACTCGGGGAACGTATATATGGATCAGGTGGTTGAGGCTAAAAGAAACCTCGTCTACGCTTGCTAAAAGTTTGAGGCAAAACACAAGCCTCCAAATTTGAGGAGCAATTTGGCCGACGCAGACACGATATCGACGACAGAAATCCTCTATCACTTGGGGAATAGGAAGAGAAAACCCGATGTTAAAGGGGTAGGTATAGATCATCGAATAACCAATAGCATGATGATTGATCCTTACCCCACTTTCAAGAGGGCGGACGCCGACGTCCGCGCCGAGGTTGCAATCATTCTGAGCAGCGGGGACGGTGGCATCATCAATAAAGGATTCGAATTTCTCCACAGAGTCAAGACCAGAAGATATTTTACAATAATTCGCATACTTGAAGCCGGCAGGAAGAACGTCCGCAGCAAGAAACTCCAGCTCCTCCTCAGGGCTGGTCGCTCCAATCGCTGACAAGGGCGGTGAATATGGCGGTGACGAAGAATGGTCCGCCCTTTGGGTTAGTAACGGTAGAGGTGCCATGACCACGATTAAGGCGTGGTGTCAAGTGGTGAAAAATAATAATTTAAGAAAGGTTCCAAACTCAAAAGAGAATGTAGAACTTGGCGGCTGCGTGTGCGCAGGATTTTTCTTTGAAGACGAGGTTTAGGTTTGGTTCGTGCCCGCATGGCAAGAAGGAAGTATATGGGCTTTATATAAGGAGGAGTACAAAAGGTTGTTGAAGGATTTAAGGGTTCTGACAAGGGGTGGATTCTCAAGACTGATTAGGTGGCTGAAGTAATTATGAACTGACATCGGGCAGAGTGCAAGGATTTGATGGGAACATCTTTCCAAGGTGGCTAGGTGCGGCCTGCTTTGCCTTATCCGGATCCATTTCCCGAAATTAACACTTCCCTCTGAAAAATAGGGGGACTATCTGTATACGGGCAAAACTGAGAACAAGGGTATCCTCGGTTTCCCAACAAGAAACGTAAGGTTATGATGGTCATTCTTTGGATCGGACAAATCCAGTCGGGGTCGAGATCAAATGATGAATCATTACTAGGTAAAGAACGACTGACCCCGAGTCACTGAGGTCGGACAAAACCGAATATCAAGGTAGGACGAGGAGGTGGTTAACAATGATAAATGAGGGCCGAGATATCCACCATCAATCGGATATTGCGGCATGAATTTCGCTTGTCAGTAACTGAAGATCTTATAACTTATTTTGGCTTATACTAGGGTTAGGAATCCTCTACTGTATAAAAAGGAGGACCCCCTTTTTTCTTGGGCCAGTTCCACACACGTTCAAACATACAGAGCAATACAATTTAATTTTAAGTGCCCATCTATCTTTCATTCTAAGTGTTCTATCATTGTTCATTACTTAACCACTGTAGCATGAGCCCGGTCCCCAGGACCCGAGCCATCGGATCGGTCGCTTCCCAAGGCAAATCGTTGCTTTACTGTGGTTTGACTGTTTTTACTCGTATTTTCTTTATTATATATCGATGTCACGACCAAATTTGGACCGTGCGGGCACCTACCTTTCCCACCTCGGTAGGCGAACTCCCTATCAAATAACACGTTGATTAAGTAAGACTATTTATTTAGCTGACAAATAATTAGGAATAACAGCGGAACTTCGTAATATATTCATTAACTCAAATGTTTACATGATTACAACAATACATGATTACAGACTCGATACAAATTCCCATGACCTGGTCTAGACTAGTACAAGAGCGACTAATGATTTCAGAATTTCCACAACACTCTAAGACTCAACCTCCGTCCCGGATAAAGTGGGAGGAGGCCTTCCAGATAGGCACCGCACATTTCCGCTTCATATCAATCGAATACCTGAAACAATCTACGCCCAAAAAGGGTGTAGCAAGTGTAATATCATTACAAAACACGCGTTCTAAGTAAGTATCATAGGCCGACAATGGTTTGTAACACATATCAGTAAAGAATTCACAGACAAACATGATGATAAATCTACCAATTCATACATCTATCTACCGTACAATATACAACAATACCATTTTTATCATTAATTCCAGGACAATACTCACCAATAAGACTCATAACAAACTCGCCACTTCCATATCATTTAATCATTCGTTTTAACGTAGTTGTCAACTCGTCACTAGGACACCCATTATTCTACAGCACATAAAGGCTGAACACGTAGATAATATTACGGTCGATCTATAGCTACTTCACCAAGTAAAACAACGAATCCAGACCCAAACACCCTGTTACACCCCGTAGTTTGGTACGTTAAAACCCGTAGGGGTTGGCTGTTTTAAGTATGGACATTGAAGTTATCTACAAGGATACATGAGATTAGATGCGCTTATTTTATTTTTATGAAGGTTTAAGTCCATATAATAAGCAGTGGAAGGATTGGAAGGCAAGTGAATCAAGGAAATTAAGTTTGTTGGATTTTTGAGGAAATAGGAGGGGTAATTTTGGCCCTACTTGAGGAAGGAATATCTTATGGTATACGAAGAGTTTTGAAGTGAAATAAAAGCCTAAATTGAAGTTCGGGAAGTCTAGTTTCTAATGCAATAAACCGCGTGTCGATCCGACATCGGAATACTGAATTATGAGCATTTTAAGACCGACCGCCAGTGCAAGGCTTAACTTCGCGCGATCGCGCCAGCAAAAGGAGGCGAACGCACAGAGTAAAGACTAGCCAACTACCGTGTGAACGCGACCCAAGGCAGCGCGAACGCGCAGAAGGATTTTAGAGTCGGTGCCAACCGACTCTAATCCACTATATAAGGGGTAAAACCCCCATTTTTCTCCACCAAAAATTTCCCAAATATTCCAGAAAGTTCAGCAAGCATATGAGAGCTTATATACACCATAAAAGTGAGGATTTTGAGTAATTTTGAGTGACGGAGTATTAATCGAGGTCCGGACAGCGTGTAATCGCGATTATAGTTCGTTTTGCGTTGGAGTTGGCTTGGACTCAAATTAAATATTAGAGATCTTGCTACTTTTGTAAAGATAAGGTATGAATCTCCCTTCATTAATATTGATTTAGGAATGATTATGAGAATAAGAGTTATAATTATTGTGTTGGTATTGTTGGCTTATGGATTGAAGTTTGAAGAGAGTTTTGGATGAAAATATACATACTTATCTTGTATAATCTTGATGATATTGTTGTTGATGTTGTTGGTATTGTTTGGGAGTTGTTTTGGTATTTGGAGAAAGTGGATAATATAGGGGAGATGCTGTCCAAATTTTTGTAACCCAAATTAGTCTTCAATAATTAGTGCATATAAGTTGATGGAAATATGATGAAAGGATGATTAAAGATGTATTTCTCGATATATAGGTTCGGGTGAAGGGCAAGCATCGGAGTAAGGGTTTCTTTAAGTGGCGGCTTGACATATAAGGTATGTAAGGTGTTCGTTTTCTCTTTCTTTGGCACGAATCCAACTAGAACATGAACAGGAGCGTTCCATAACAAATTCACTCCATTCCTATGATATGTATTTCAAATCTTAATGCCTTAATTATTTGATTGATCCTTACTATAATATCATGTTTATCATCATTAAGTTATTTCCTTGGATTCGATACGAATTCCATAATTCATTCGGAGGTTACGACCTTATGTCACTCCGAAAGGCCGTTGGTACTTCATTTGGCTTAGTGTATATATATATATATGTATGCACTATTTTACTACACCGAGCCGCGTTATAGTCGGCCGGGTACGGCACCCATTGTGCAACCACTGATCAGTTGGTATTACATACGGAGTCCCGAAAGGGCCTGGTACGTTACACATCGAGTCCCGAAAGGGCCGGGTACGTTACACACCGAGTCCCGAAAGGGCCGGGTACATTACACACCGAGTCCCGAAAGGTCCGTTTACGTTACACACCGAGTCCCGAAAGGGCCGGGTACGTTACACACTGAGTCCCAAAAGGGCCGGGTACGTTACACACCAAGTCCCGAAAAGGCCGGGTACGTTACACACCAAGTCCCGAAAAGGCCGGGTACGTTATACACCGAGTCCTGAAAAGGCCGAGTACGTTATGATGATGATACTATTTATATATATATGTATGCTTGCATATGATTTTAAACTCATGCATTGTATGTTGTGCGTTCTCAGATGGGTGTTACTTCTAATCTCCTTATATCTCCGACTTACTTATGTTATTGATTCCAGTCTTACATACTCAGTACTTTTTGCTCGTACTGACGTCCCATTGCACGGGACACTGCATTTTGTGCTGCGTTGTGCTCTAACATGGTTATTGAGGAGCGACCGCAGTAAGATTTTCCGCTCGGCGGTGAAAAGTGCCACTACTCCGACTTCGTCGTCTTTTGGTACTCTTCTGTTAGTGTAACATATGTTCCTACGTACACTTTTAGAGGCTCATAGACATAGTGGGGTATGTAAGCATGGTATATGGTCATGTTGGCATTATTTTGGTCTATGACACTTCACTGTTAGCCTTGCCGGGTTTATGATACTTGTGATGTCGTAGCGACCTTACCGGTTGGCATATGTATAGAGATGTTGGATTATTGGATATTTCTATGTTGGGCCTTTTCTGCGTGCATGTGTTCTTTGAATTACGGTATATGATGTTCAAAGTAACTGTTAAGTCAGGTGGTCTCCGGCTCACGGGGCGGACCCCGTCATACTCCTCATCGGGGTGTGACACACCCAACATTACCTAAGTAATCAACTAACCCGAATATGTCAGGTCTGAGTATATCCGATCCAATCCAACCATCACAATCCAATCATCAAATATCTCAATCAAGTCATAATGCAATACAGTGCAATAATGGTATGTATGCAATGTCATGCCATGCAAATGAGGTGTACACATGTACTCCGGATGAAAATATCGACGTCTCGGTAGCACAACCCAGCGTGACTCGCGAAATCTAACTGCCACATGTCCCGGATTTTTTCCCAACAGACGGGCGGGACCCTGGTTAATTGCTCACTGGGGGAGTCTCACCGGCACCACCAAGGGGGACCCGCGGAGTCTATGCACTAACAACGAATCCGGAATATCATCGGAATCGGCCATGCCACAACGATGCCGGAATAGATCATCAGACATCGGCCATCTCACAATCTGTAACATCCCGTAAATTCGAGTTAGGTGTGAATGTATGAAAACCAGTATTAAGTTGATATTTTAGCCATATGAATCCATTCGGAATGAATTCGGGTGATAAACAGTCATTTTGAAGTCAAACCAAAAAGTGAAGTTCTTAAGGCCTTCTAAATTCGTCTAAGTCTGAGACAGTCTGCACTTATGGCAACTTTTTGGATATTTTCATTAGGAATTTGAGAAAACGCAAAACATAAAAGTTGTGGGTCTTTGAAATACCTGTCCAACCATATATTATGGAGGTCAAATGAAGGTTGGTATAAAAAGTTATGGCCTATTTACTGAAGACGGGTAAAATAGAAATCCCGATTCTTGTAGGATTAGGTTTTAAAGCCCAAGCTTTTATGATAACCTATAAATACAACCCAAAAACGTCTAAAGAGAGGGTTTTTCTGACTGTGCAGGCTTCTACCAACCCCCTAAGGTGAGTTTTTAGTCAAATCCCTAAGACAATTACATTAACTTAACACTAGATTAACACCGAATCATTATTTGGAATCGCTAGATTGTGAAAAATTCTTTCAAGGTCAAATTTGGGATGAAGCTTTGGTATTTCTTCAAAAAGGCAAGCTCCTCACTCATTAATGGATTATTTGGAGTTGTTATTATATTTTAGACATTGAATGGTTGGTAGAATCATGAAATAGGATTGATTTAGATGCACTCTATTAAAGACAAAACCTTAGTATTTTTGTTATAGAATTCCCTGCGACCAGTAAGCTTTAATTGGCGTTTTCCACTTATTTAACTGTTGGATCGAGCCCAAATTTTAACTGAGTGGTTACCACATATAGGTCTTCAATTTGAACGGCGGAGTTCTGATTTGGAGGTCCGTAGCACGGCGTTTTGAGCTATGAACAGTAGCTACGAAATTGATAAAAACTTGCAAATCTTAGTTGTGCAATCTTCAAATTGGATGTAGAGTGACTCTTTGAAGTGCAGAGGTTAATTTTGGAATATATGAATGGCATTTAAGATATGTCTCTTTTGAAAACCTTATTTTGGATGTGTGTCTCCTTTCCAAAAGTTCTTTATTAAATAAAAAGATGAACTTTCCATACTTTTGAAACCCTATTTCATGCTTTGATTGTGGTTAGTGTGCGTGAGGGGACAAGCCCACATTAAACCTTGATTGTATTATACTCTATACATGTATACATAATTCTAATCGTTTTCCTCTATAAGAGATAGTCATCAATAATGGTTAAGGGTTGGTAATGGTGTTTTATGATGAACTTTGACAATTGAACCTTGTTTAAGGAAATGAAAACGTTTTCAAGATTACCAATGAAACGATGTATCTTCGTAATGACATGATGAACTTAAATGCTAATTGATGATGTGACTACCTTGAGATAAATTGTGATTCGGCTTCTATGCTATGAACTTTGTTATTGTGTTTAGCCTAGCTACTCGGGAGGAAGGGTAGTCACTATGGATCCTAGTGTGATAAGCCATTCGGGAGGAAGAGTGGCCACTTTCGGGTTCGCTACCTGGGGTGTGATTATGCCTAGCTATTCGGGTGGAAGGATAGCCACTGTTGAATTACATATTTCGGTGTGATGCGCTGCTACGATTAGGTAACCTCAAGGTCATCCCTTCGTTATGATCGATTTTTGGGCCTGTATTGGCAAGTGTGATATTCCTATCTTTTAATGGAATTGTTGTTAATAATCATGATCAACTTAAATGGCATATTTAAAGGTTGGAACTTGACAAGGACTTTATAACCTATTTTTGATAATTGTCTTTCATTGAGATAAACAAGATGAATAATCAATCGTTTCCATATTGTGTCGCACTATCTCTAACTTGATTTCTTTATATGTTATTACACTTTATTTTCATATCACTTGTTGTCCCCAGGTATCTACCGAGTACGAAGTACTGTGCATATCATTGTTGTTTTTTTATGGTATGTTAGGTAACGGCGAAGAAAGGTGTTCGTGACATATTAACGTTTGAGAACTTCATTACGACGTCGATTTGGTGAGCCCACATGCTTGTTCGTAGGACATCACATTTATTGATTCCATTTATTTATATTAGTTTCAGGGCTGCGTTCCGATGAGTTTGACGTTTATTCCTTATTCTTAGAAGCTCCTTAGTATACATTCGAATATTGGTAGAAGAAGAGTTGTTGTTTAACTCTTTCGGGCACACTATCATGTTTTGGTTGAATTATTTAAATTACAAAGACTTATGCTGATTTTATTCTTACATCATGACTTGTTTAAATTTATTTTATAAATTGTTGGAGGTGATTATTGAACCTGGCGGGTTCAAGTGTCATTGTGCATATTTTAGGTTCTTCTGATATTGTTCATGACGTCGGATGCGGGTCACGTCTAGGGTGGGTTTTGGGGCGTGACAAGCTTGGTATCAGAGCCTAGGTTTAGATATGTCCTAGGAGTTGTTTGTGTCTATGGAGTTGTGTCTAGTGGAGTCTTCCTTGTACGTACTCGATCACCGTATGATCGATCGACTACGTGACATTAATAGGTGTTTCTCATTTTTCTTGATTCTAGATTGTGCTATAGAGCTTGAACTTCCTTTAGGATCATTCTGACGTGGTTGTTACTCGTGCTTTATGGAGATGACTTTAACTCGTGTTGCAGATGTTAAGTAAGTACTTTAACTCGTGTTGCAGTTGTTAACTAAGTGAACAATGGTGTTATAGAGTGCAGATTGTTTTGATGCGTAATCTGATGGATGGTACAGAGTAGCTGAAATTGTATTGTAGGTGTTTGGTATATATGGTTGTTGTAGGGTTTGGTTGTTGATAAATTGAGACAGGTATAGAAACAAAAGTAGTCCTTGTTACAGGGAGAACTCTGCCGAAATCTTATTAGGTTGAAAGGAATAATTAAGGTGTGATATGTTTTAAGTACTGGAGGTTAGGGTGAAGGAAACAATTGAGGGTCTCTTGTAGTGAATTAAGAATTATTGTACATTAAGGTTATATTCTTATTGGGTTAAAAGATCTGTACTATTTTGATGTTTAGTGGAAGAACTCTATTTTAGGCTTGAAACTCAAAAACAACCACTTGTGGAATAATGATTTAAGAAGATGACGTAGTTGATTTAGGCTTTAATTTGTTATTTTTAGTTTTGGGATGAGGTAAGTTAAGCTTGAATCATGTGTTGTTGAATTAGCCTCCTTATCGGAGTATATTGTCTAGATTGATATATTGTGCGCTTCCTAGTCAAAGCATATACGTGTTGAACCTGTTGAGTATCTAACTCTTGGGAAAGTGAGATGAAGGTAGAAACCCCCTTATTCGTGTTGAGACTTGAGTGTTCTAGTCATTAGAAATCCCCGATAAGGCTATGTTGTTCTTATTTGGGTGAAGATGTATTTTTATCTTTTCGGGGTCGTTTAGCATAAAGAAAGCTCAACTTCGTGATTTGGCTCGTGGGGAGTTGGCTGGAGTCTCAAATGTTGTGGTCACAGGTATTCTCACTATTTGTTCTCTTGATGCGTAGTCGTTGATCGATCCAGGTTCGAAATCCTTCTTATGTGACTTTGTACGTTACCCTTGATTTAGGTAGGGAACCCGAACAATTGTTGGCACTCTTTTTCTATGAATACCCCTGCTAGTGTCCTTGTTATCGCTTCTAGAATATATAGAGACTGCGTCGTTGTAGTTAAGGGTCGTCAGATTACTTTTGATGTGTTTGAATTAGAAATTGTGAACTTTGATGTGATTTTTGGGGACAGACTAGTTTTTCGAGTTTTATGAAACTCTACATTGTCAATCAGAAATAGTTAGGCTTGAATTTGCTGATGGACCTATTGTACAGTGAAAAAGTGATATTTGTTAAAACCTCGGGGTAGACTTATGTCGTATATTAAGACTTGCGGGATGAGCTCGAAAGGGGCGTAGTTCTATCTAGTTGTTGTAGTGTTACTCAAGTCGTGTTACCTTGAATTATTCACTACTACAGGTATGTGTTGAACCTTTCGGATGTGTTTTCCTATGAAAGTTTAGAGTGAAGTGTAAATCTCACAATTGTGTTTAGGCTTGAATGATGCATTCGTTATATGTTTAGTCGTATGTTATCTCTGAGGATGTTTCACCTTGCTAGAAGAACTCTTGAAATTCTAAAATTTGAGGTATAGTAAAGAATCCTAGGCCACGACTTTCATTCGGGGACGAATGATCATAAGGGGGGGGGGGGGATAATGTAACATCCCGTAAATTTGAGTTAGG
The DNA here is from genome assembly GCF_029784015.1 of Lycium ferocissimum. Lineage (NCBI taxonomy): Eukaryota > Viridiplantae > Streptophyta > Magnoliopsida > Solanales > Solanaceae > Lycium > Lycium ferocissimum. Next base: position 59,500,272 of record NC_081344.1, read on the forward strand.
TGTGACTGTATGAAAACAAGTATTAAGTTGATATTTTAGCCATATGAATTCGGGTGATAAACAGTCGTTTTGAAGTCAAACCAAAAAGTGAAGTTCTTAAGGCCTTCTAAATTCGTCTAAGTCTGAGACAGTCTGCACTTATGGCCAGTTTTCGGATATTTTCGTTAGGAATTGAAAAACCGCAAAACATAAAAGTTTTAGGTCTTTGAAATACCTTTCCAACCATATATTACGGAATTCAAACGAAGGTATGTATAAAAAGTTATGGCTGATTTACTGAAGACGAATAAAATAGAAATCCCGATTCTTGTAGGATTAGGTTTTAAAGCCCAAGCCTTTATGGTAACATATAAATACAACCCAAAAACATCTAAAGAGAGGGTTTTTCGACCAGAGGCTTCTACCAACCCCCTAAGGTGACTTTTACTCAAATCCCTAAGACAATTACATTAACTTAACACTAGATTAACACCGAATCATTATTTGGAATCGCTAGATTGTGAAAAATTCTTTCAAGGTCAAATTTAGGATTTCTTCAAAAAGGTAAGCTCCTCACTCATTAATGGATTATTTGGAGTTGTCATTATATTTTAGACATTGAATGGTTGGTAGAATCATGAAATAGGATTGATTTAGATGCACTCTCTCAAAACCCTAGTATTTTTGTTGTAGGTCTCACGACCAATAGCTTTATGGAGTTTTCCACTTATTTATCAATTGATCTTGAGCCCAAATTTTAACTCTCTAAAACCCTATAGTTCTTGAATTCTCGAAATGGAGATCTGATTTGGAGGCGTGTGGATTTTGAAAGCTATGAATAGTAGCTACGAAATTGATAAAACCTTGTAAATCTAAGTTGTGCAATCTTCAAGTGGATGTAGAGTGACTCTCTTTTGAGAAGGTTAATTTTGGAATATATGAATGGCATTTAATATATCTTTTTAAAACCTTATTTTGGATACGTGTCTCCTTTCCAAAAGTTCTTTATTAAAAAAAAAGGTGAACTTTCCATACTTTTGAAACCCTATTTCATGCTTTGATTGTGGTTAATGTGTGTGAGGACAAGCCCACATTAAACCTTGATTGTATTATACTCTATACATGTATACGTAATTCTAATCGTTTTCCTCTATAAGAGATGGTCATCAATAATGGTTAAGGGTTGGTAATGGTGTTTTATGATGAACTATGACAATTGAACCTTGTTTAAAAAAGTGGAAACGTTTTCAAGATTATCGATGAAACGATGTATCTTCGTAATGACATGATGAACTTAAATGCTAATTGATGGTGTGACATTCTTTGAGACAAATTGTGATTAAACTATGCTATGAACTTTGTCGTGGTGTGTTTTCGCTCTAGCTACTCGGGAGGAAGGGTAGTCACTGTTATGGATCTAGTGTGATAATGCCTAGCCATTCGGGAGGAAGAGTGGCCACTTTCGGGTTCGCTACCTGGGGTGCGATTATGCCTAGCTATTCGGGAGGAAGGATAGCCACCGTTGAATTTCATATTCCGGTGTGATGCGCTACTATGATTAGGGAACCTCAAAGGTCATCCCTTCGTTATGATTGATTTTTGGGCATGTATTCGCAAGCGTGATATTCCTACCTTTTAATGGAACTGTTGTTAATAATCATGATCAACTTAAATGGCATATTTGAAGGTTGGAACTTGAGAAGGACTTTATGACCTGTTTTTGATAATTGTCTTTCATTGAGATAAGCAAGCTGAATAACTGTTTCCATATTGTGTCACACTATCCTAAAAACTAATTTCTTTATATATTATTACACTTTATTTTCGTATCACTTGTTGTCCCCGAGGCATTCACTGAGTACGAAGTACTCAGGCATACTATTGTTGTTTTTGATGGTATGTTAGGTAACAAAGAAGAGTAGGTTCGTGACATTCAGAAAGTTTATGAGAACTTGCTGATGCTGCTGATTTGGTGAGCCCATATGCTTGTTCATGGGACACCCCATTTATTGATTCCATTTATTTATATTAGTTTTCGAGCTGCGCCCTGATGAGTTAGACGTTTATTCCTTATTCTTAGAGGCTCCTTAGTATATATTCGAATGTGGGTAGAAGAAGAGTTGTTGTTTAACTCTTTCGGGCACAGGGCACACTATCATGTTTTGGTTGAATTATTTAAATTATAAAGACTTCCGCTGATTTTATTCTTGCATCATGACTTGTTTAAATTTATTTTATAAACTGTTGGAGGTGATTATTGAACCTGGCGGGTTCAAGTGTCATTGTACATCTTTTAGGTTCTTCCGATGTTGTTCATGATGTCAGATGCCGGTCACGTCTATGGTGGATTTTGGGGTGTGACACAATCACTCAAGTAAAAGAGTCTATCAAATATCAGTTTCATACAATTAATGATTCTGATATTGATCTTCGGACATCGGCCTTCTCACAATCACTCAAGTAAAGAGTTTATCAAATATCAGTTTCATACAATCAATGATTCGGGAATTGATCTTCAGACATCGGCCTTTGCACAATCGCACAAATAAAAGAGTTTATCAAAATCAGTTCACTCTATCAATGATACCAGATCATCACCGGGTATCGGCCATGCATCATGAATGAGTGAGAATGTATGCAATGCGTATATCAACATCAACAATAGAACTCAATATCATAAGTACCGGCAATAAGATGTCAATTCTATCTCAATCAAGACAATAACACAGATTCCAATATCTACCATCTACTCATGGCATTAAACCATCACAATGGAACAATCAAAGCACACCTGACGGGGTGGCTAGTCCCAACACACACGTCAAATCAATCAGTTGATACACGCCATACCACTTCCTTACCTCAGCCTATTAGTTCAGAACAAGAATTTCACCCCACACTCGAAGTTATCCGTCACATATAATTTAGAAACCGATCGCAACCGCGGGCATATTTTATCCTCTCGTTTAACGGTTAGATTCACCACAAATAACATAACTCAATTAATCTTGTATTATAGGAAGTTTTCAACATTAGACACAAGACAGGCTCCGTCCGCTACTCCCAAGTATCATAAATCCACCGATAATCAAGGAAAACCACATCAATATCTAAGGAATCTGAGCCACAAGCCCAAATAAAGAATTCACAAAACAATACCAACCTAGAATTCCATCCCAAATGTCTGATTTCCTACACATGCATTCTCCGTTCCTTCTATCAATACGATACGGGAAACTAACCGGAGTCTACCAAAGGGAAGCCATAACCTACCTCATGGCCGAGCGGGTGCCATGAACATCCATTGATTCTTTCAATCGATCGCCACATCGTAATCCGCATGAAATAGTTTGGAGACAACCATGTTACCCAAGATTAATGCTTTCCACTTGAATCCTTTATAAGAGAATTGGATTAATAGGGAGGTTTGGGGGTCTTAACCCACTTCTAGCTTTCTTCTATACCAATGCTAAGAGATTTTCCCATTTTCAAGCTTATATTTGGGAAGACCCTATTTCCAAGATCCATACAAGAATCTATTTTCAAGGGAAAAGGAGTGTAGAGGTCTTGGTTATTAGTTCATTTTAGGTGAAGAACATGGGAGATGTCTTAGAGAGAACTTAGGGGAAAAAGTTGCTACCTCATCACTCTTCCAACTCTAGATTACTTGAAAACCCACTTGATGATTCTCTAGGTGAATATGCTTAGGAGTAATTTCTTAGGTGGAAGGAGGGTTGGAGGGTGTTAGAAGGATTTATTAGGACTAAAAATCTCATTTTATGCTTTCCACCGAACCGGGCGGGGCTGGGATTTAGGGTTTTTAAAAAATGGGACAATTCGCGAAATGATCCCTTAAATAGGAAAATTCACTGTGCGACACCGCCCCCACAAGTTCATCACACAGCGTGCATTCGCTAGGGCGGCGCCGCATGCCGCTATAGCGGTTCTGAGGTCCTGTGCACTTACCGCTATGGCGGTTTGTACACCGTTGCAGCATCAACACAACTGCTATGGCGGTCATGTTCGGTCTGGTCGCCCACGTTTCTATTCCTTATGCGATGTGTACAACAATCTTGGATCGGGGCGAACAGGGTTTCAAGACGCAGATGTGACTGGAGACAAAGTTAAGGGCCATAGTTGTCTCCTTCCTTCGAGATTCACAGTAACGATGTAACAAGTCGTTACATCAGATACTAATTGAACAACCGTTCATCCCCGAATGGTAAGGGAACGAACCAACGCTGACGGGTGACGTGTCCAGTAGCTAGGACTAACTAGTACCATCTTACTCTCGTATTTTAAGTCCCACAGGAAGGAACAGGGCGAATAACGTAGTCGGGGAACCCCTTGTGACTCAGCGCTTCTTAGAAATAACTCAATGGAATCGCCTGGTCATCTTGGCATTCTAGCTTTAAGTACCCCCCCCCCCTCCCGGTACCGGTGACCGTTACCGTTTATAGCTCGTATTAAAAATCCAAGAATGTTCGAAGTTTGTTAAATCCCAAAAGCTCCGCACGGTATCAAGGCAAGGGGAATTCAAATGCCATGGTGATTTGCAAGAGGTCCACTACGGGATGTATGGCTTGAGTATACCCCAATGTATCAAGAACTTCACGGACGGAACTGGATATAGCCATAGCGGCTGTATTACCGCTAGGATTGTACTACCACAGCGGCTTTATTACCGGTAGGATGTTCGCCCAAGAAACCCAGGGCACCACCATAGCGGTCCCTCTACCGCCATGGCGTAGCCGCTGCAGCGGCTGCGTTGCTGCCATAGCGGTCTCGCTGGCAGAATATTAAGGGACAACAGTCCCTTTTTCTTCATTATCCCTTCCCACCAATTCGAAAACCTCTCCATATTCCTTAAAACTCCTACTCCCATTTCACTCCTAATCACATTAAAACTCTACCAACTATCCCTTTTCTCTACTTAACACAAATTACCCTCCCAAAACACCCACTTTCTCTTATCCAAAAGAAAAAGAAGAAGGAGAGTAAGAAGGGGAGCCAAAGCAAAGAATCCATCTTCATTCACTACTTTGCTACAAGATCAAGTAAAATTTCGTCTCCTCCTTGCTCCATAGTTAATCAACAACACTGCACTCTAAATAACAACTTAAGGGTTGGGATTTTTCGGTACCACAAGTTGGGTTTCTGAAATTTTAGGTAACCACACAATTTGGACGAATTTTTTTTTTTTTTGAAGTAATCTAAACTAGTTAATCGTTAGGATAGTCTTCCCTTCGCACTTAGCGTGATTATAACATAGATTTGAGACTCAAAACTTGAGCATAGTAAAGAAATATTCTTGAAATAGATTCTGGGGTTTTTCTCGAAATTTGGGCTAGTTTGTTGTTAGAATAGCACCTAAATGGGATTTAAACTTCATGCATATTGGTTTTCTCCCCGATCCCTGCTTCAAAACAAGTTTTTGATCCAAAAAGTGGGGTTTGAAATCTTAAAATTTTGCCATCGTTCGGGTAAGGTGCGATACCGCGCTGGGGCCGATTCACCGACCGCCACAGCGGTGCCGATGTAACGCTCGAGCGTCGTGGTGGTGCATCATAGAACCTTGGTGACCGCTGTGGCGGTCTTACTTCCGCCATAGCAGTACCACCATGGCGGTCTGTAGGCCGCTGTGGCGGTATCGAGATTCTCGCAACCGTGCGTTGCTGTGCATTCTTTTTCTCGATTTTTCGCTTCGATTCTTTGCGAATGACATGCAACCGATAAGACTTAAGAACCGACACACTTCTAATTCCCTTGGCAGTGCACAATGGTTTGAAAATGAAGAACAATTACCTCAAATCCAAGGCGGTGCCCCCAAAACGAGGAAGTGCTATTTACGACAAACCCCCACTCACCGCAGTAAATGGCTACATCTCGAAATCCGCAGGTCCATTCCTTTATTATTAGAGCGGGGATTTGACATGACAATCTGGAAAGGCAAGCTCCGGATTTCTGGAACAGGTTGGTGTTGACCAAGTGGACTGGCTTGTATTGAAACCCGGGAGATTGCAATGAGTCTTGGGTAAGGGAGTACTATGCTAGTGTTGCTTTCTTGGTCGATCGGGACGTCCCCAGCCCCTGATCATAATAAGGGAGTTACCCCGATGAAAGCGGGGCAAGGGCTATCAATCGGATTGATCGACCGGATGATCATCCCGTGGAGCCCCGCGAGAGAAGGCGGCGGAGAAGGATTTTACGTGGTTGGCCCCCCATTGGTGTGCGAGTGATATTCGGTGGGGTTCCCCTCGGGCTCTCGTGGTAGGGGAGCGATATATAGTGACCGCTTTACTGCTGAGGCCATGAGATGGTTACGCATTGTTAGCCGCCGGGTCTGCCCTTCCTCAAACACCCATGATGTTTCCTATGCCCGTAACCTTGTTATTGCTTGCGTCCTTGCCGACATACCTGTAAATGTGGGGGCGCAAGTCATTGCAGAGTGGAAGAAGTTCGCGGATAAGGGTGGGGGAAGCTTGATGTTCCCTTCTTTGATCACCTTTTTGTGCCAGAAAGCTAAGGTTCCAGAGGAGGAGGATGACGATTGGGTTTAGCCTGAGGCCCCTTTCCATCCGTTGAAGGCGAAGGGTCATGGGACCGCGATTGTCAGCCGAAAGAAGAGGAAGGTGGCTGATGCGGGCGAGGGGGAAGTGGAGCTGGGGCTGACGTTGGTGAGGGGGATGATGTCGAGACTGGGGCTCCTTATGTCCAGGGTCCCTTTGAGCGCATAGATACGCGCTTTGATGATATAGAGGCCATGTTTTGGGTGATGCCCATGCCTTATGGTGGTTTTAGTTCATCAGGTGTTGTTGCCAGCAACCCCACCCAACAGGGGATGAAGGGGTATTTTGATACCCAGACGTAGATGAGTGAGTCACTCACCGGCCTCCAGACTGCCTACACCACCCTGGCAAAGAACCATGGTGAGCTTCGCGCTGATTTTGACAGAGAAAAGATGAAAAACAGGGGGCGCGACAAGCTTCGCATCAGGTCTTGGAGTGTTTCTAAGGGGATGTGGGGTAAAATGTACCCCAACTTGTTGCTGTCAATGGAAGATGATGATGACTCCGAGCAGTACTCCTTCGAGAGTGGTCCCCGTGAGGTTGGCGGTCAGGGCGGTTTAGATGGTGTTGGTGGTGATGACTCCGATGATGATGGTGCGACTAGCACGACGTGGACCCCAGAGATTTCCCTCTCTCTCCTTTCTCCCCCCTACCCCCCCCCTCCCCGCTTCCCTCCCCCCGCTTGTTATTGTGCTTGGTTGCCCTTGTGGAGCGTTTATTTCTGGACAATCTTTTGTTGGTTTGCCTCTTTCCTTTCGGATAGTTTTATTTTGTTTTTGGTTGGCCTGGTTTATGGCTAATGTTTGGATAATTTGTTTGGATGTTGAACTATTTAGCTTCCTTGCTTTTGGTAATGGTAGTTGGTTTCGTAGTAGTGACTTGAGTGGTTCTTGCCCTCGTCGGGCTTGTTTTTATACTACCGTTGGTTGGTCAAACTGTTGTTTTTATCTGATCCGTCAAATGGTTAAAATAGGGAAAACAGGCTGAAAACAGAGGAAGGTTCAGGTCTCAGAACCCAGCAGTACCGCCATGGCAGTGTCTCAGACCACTATAGTGGTCCCGCCTTGCCGGCAGAGGAGTCGCAGGGGCGGTCCAAGGAGGACTTGGCTTCACCGCTTCAGCGGTTACCCTTCCGCTGTAGCGGCATCGTCGCGCAGCTGTGCACGGACCGCCGTGCCTGGCAGTGGCATCACGCCATGCCCCAATTTCTCATGCACCTGAAGTTTAACTCACCTCTTCCAACACAGCTAGGTCTAATCCTGAAATATAACTTACTTTTCGCACGTAGATACCAATTGGAATCGTCTAGATACTAATTGGGCTCACTAAGATACTAATTTGATTGAAGTAGCACGATTGGAAAGAAAGAAGGGAAATTTTCCTAGATGCCCTATAGCCTCCCATGGACGTGTACGGACGTCTACGTACCATTCCACGAGACTCTACTAAGCATTCCTCTTGTACCTAGTAGACCGGCAACCTAGGCGCTGATACCAACTTGTCACGAACCAATTCGGACCGTGCGGGCACCTACCTTTCCCACCTCGGTAGGCAAAACCCTCTATCAAATAACACGTTGATTAAGTAAGACTATTCATTTAGCTGACAAATAATTAGGAATTACAGGGGAACTTCGTAATATATTCATTAACTCAAATGTTTACATGATTACAACAATACATTATTACAGACTCGATACAAATTCCCATGACCTGGTCTAGACTAGTACAAGAGTGACTAATGATTTCAGAATTTCCACTGCACTCTAAGACTCAACCTCCGTCCCGGATGAAGTAGGAGGAGGCCTTCCAGATAGGCACCGCACATTTTCGCTTCATATCAATCGAATACCTAAAACAATCTACGCCCAAAAAGGGTGCAGCAAGTGTAATATCATTACAAAACACGCGTACTGAGTAAGTATCATAGGCTGACAATGGTTTGTAACACATATCAGTAAAGAATTCACAGACAAACATGATGACAACTCTACCAATTCATACGTCTATCTACCGTACAATATACAACCATACCATTTTTATCATTAATTCCACGACAATACTCACCAATAAGACTCATAACAAACTCGCACTTCCATATCATTTAATCATTCGGTTTAACCTAGTGGTCAAGCTCATCACTAGGACACCATTATTCCACCTCAGCTTAGAAACAACACATAGATAAGATTCCGGACGATCTATAGCTACTTCATCAAGTAAAACAACGAATAATTGACCCAAACACCCATCATTACCTAAGTAAGAAACTTAAGCAACTTTCCAAAATGTGAATACAGTATATCCGATCCAATCCAACCATCACAATTGAATCATCAAACATCGCAATCAAGTCATAATGCAATGTAGTGCAATAATGGTATGAGTGCAATGTCATGCCATGCAAGTAGTACTCCGGACACATGTACTTCGGATGAAAATATCGACGTCTCGGTAGTACAACCCAGCGTGACTCGCGAAGTCTAAGTGCTACCCGTCTTGGATCTTTGCCCAACAGATAGACGGGACCCTGGCTAATTGCTCACAGGAAAGTCTCGCCGGCACCACCCTGGGAGACCCGCAGAGTCCATGCACTAACAACGAATCCGGAATATCATCGGAATTGGCCATGCAACAACGATGCCGAAATCGATCATCGGACATCGGCCATCTCACAATCACTCAAGTAAAAGAGTATATCAAATATCAGTTTCATACAATCAACGATTTTGGAATTGATCTTCGGACATCGGCCTTCTCACAATCACTCAAGTAAAGAGTTTATCAAATATCAGTTTCATACAATCAACGATTTCGGAATTGATCTTCGGACATCGGCCTTTGCACAATCACTCAAATAAAAGAGTTTATCAAAAATCGTCATCAATCGCTCATCAGATCAACGTATCACAATGGGATCATCATGAATCGTGGGTATCGAAATGCGTATGTCATCATGAATGGGTGAGAGTGTATGCATGGCGGTACGCCAACAATATCAATATCAACAATAGAACTCAATATCACAAGTACTAGCAACAAGTATGTCAATTTTATCTCAATCAAGACAATAACACAGATTCCAATATCTACCATCTACTCATGGCATCAAACCATCACAATAGAACAATCAAAGCACACCTAACGGGGTGGCTAGTCCTAACACACACATCAAATCAATCAGTTGATACACGCCATCCCACTTCCTTACCTCAGCCTATTAGTTCAGAACAAGAATCTCACCCCACACTCGAAGTTATCCGTCACATATAATTTAGAACCCAATCGCAACCATGGGTATATTTTATCCTCTCGTTTAACGGTTAGATTCACCACAAATAACATAACTCAATTAATCACGTATTATAGGAAGTTTTCATCACTAGACACAAGATAGGTTCCATCCGCTACTCCCAAGTCACATAAATCCACCGATAATCAAGGAAAACCACATTAATACCTAAGGAATCTACAGGCCACAAGCCCGAACAAACAAGTCACACAATAATACCAACCTAGAGTTCCATCCCAAATCTCCGATTTTCTGCACATGCATTCTCCGTTCCTTCTATCACAACGATACGGGAAACTAACCGGAGTCTACCGAAAGGAAGCCATAACCTACCTCATGGCCGAGCGGGTGCCACGAACATCCATTGATTCTTTCAATCGATCGCCATATCGTAATCCGCATTAAATAGTTTGGAGACAACCATGTTACCCAAGATTAATGCTTTCCAGTTGAATCCTTCATAAGAGAATTGGATTAATAGGGAGGTTTGGGGGTCTTAACCCACTTCTAGTTTTCTTCTATACCAATGCTAAGAGATTTTCCCATTTTCAAGTTTATATTTGGGAAGAACCCATTTCCAAGATCCATACAAGAATCTATTTTCAAGGGAAAAGGAGTGTAGAGATCTAGGTTATTAGCTCATTTTAGGTGAAGAACATGGGAGATGGCTTAGAGAGAACTTAGGGGGAAATGTTGCTACCTCATCACTCTTCCAACTCTAGATTACTTGAAAACCCACTTGATGATTCTCTAGGTGAATATGTTTAGGAGTAATTTCTTAGGTGGAAGGAGGGTTGGAGGGTGTTAGAAGGATTTATTAGGACTAAAAATCTCATTTTTATGCTTTCCCACTGAACTGGGCGGCTGGGATTTAGGGTTTTTAAAAAATGGGACAATTCCCGAAATGATCCCTTAAATAGGAAAATTCACTGTGCGACACCGCCCCAGCGGTAAGTTCACCGCTACAGCGGTACCGCTAGGGCGGCTAATATGCCGCTATAGCGGCTCTGAGGTCCTGTGCACTTACCGCTATGGCGGTTAGTACACCGCTACAGCGTCAACACAACCGCTATGGCGGTCATGTTCGGTCTGGTCGCCCATGTTTCTATTCCTTATGCGATGCGTACAACGATCTTGGTTTGGCTTATCAGGTTTCCAGGATGTGACTAGGTGGAGACCATGTTAAGGGCCATAGTTGTCATCTTCCTTCGAGATTCACAGTAATGACGAAACAGGTCGTTACAATCGATCAATAGTCATTCGTATTAAATCAAACCGCATATCCTTCGCACCGCGTACAAATTCAATTGTTATCCATTTTAAGGGTAAACACACTTAAATTGCCATTGCCATGTCTGTTTGTATAAGTAATATTAATCAATTAGGAATATGTTTAGTCCTGTTAGTACGTTTATTTAGGTCAGATGTTTTTCTAGGAACACTTTAGCCTTATGAAAATTTAGATGTCAGTAAAAATAAAAGGAAAAAAAACTTCTAACTTTTCTTACTACTCTCTCCGTCCCAATTTTATGTGGCATAGTTCAGATTTCGAGAGTCAAACAGTTTAATTTTAACCTCGAATTCGGGCATGGAATCTTCAAGTTTTTTGAAATAGAATTTACATATTTGAAAACTATGTAAAAAGCGCTATAAGTCATAATAATTGATAATTCAAAATATTTAAAAGATATTTGAAAAAATTACGATCAAAGCAAGACTTGTTTGAATCTGAAAATCCGAAAAGTGTCACATAAATTGGGACGAAGGAGTATTTTATATATATTTACACTCCCCTCTCTTTTGTTTAGTTTACTTTTATTTGGTCTGGTTATGGCATGAAACTTTTAAGAGGAGAGAGATGATTAGTGAATATTCGTACAGTTTGACTCCGATTTGTTCTGGATTAACTTCTTAGGGTAAAAATAATAAAACCACATAGATTCAAAATTCTAAATATGCTGGTCATTAATCGACAATAAATGTTAGCGACAGCCTTAAGGAACAGGAATACGATATTAAGGTTGGTCTGTGCTAAACAAGTTGCCTAGAAATTATGATTCAAATAATTGATTTGGTAGGCTATAGCTTTCAATATCTCTGCTAAATCGCATGTATTCAAAAGCAACACCGTCTAGCACACACTGACAATTAAAAAGGGTTTGTTCAATGGTATATGTACTTCCATGGCCTACTACTACTTGATGATTTGCTTGGAATTAGGGCCCTCTTTGCCGACAGTTATAGAAGATTTGGACATGTTTACCTACACAATTTTATAATAATAATACCAAATTTAGAATTATTCAATCCACCTTTCTTATCATCTTCTCAAAAGGTTCTTGTCATCTTCTCAAAAGGAATCCAAAGACAAATTGACATCGGGTCAGTGACACATTTAATCAGTCGGTAAAGACCTCTTTTAACTAATTTCCTCTATATTTGCTAGTCAAATACTCAAAATTATACATTAGTATGTATAAAATATATATATTTTATGTATATTGTACATTAATATACAAAACACATACATTTACTGGCTATTATTTTAATGGACTATTTTTCATTCACGTCTCTGAATTCTTACAATCGAGAGAGTATAAAGATTACAATCTGGAATTTCCTTTTTTCTCAAATGACTTGCAGTTCAAATAGGCAAGAAAACATTGTATAGTTCTACAAATACTAAATGCAGATAACATGTGTAATAAGAACATGTTTAAAGAAGATAAGAACATAGTGAAAGGTTTCAACCTAATGTATATGTCACTCGATGACTATACATCAATACTTGTGCAAAGCATGTAGATGCCCTTGCTATTGTGTTTTTGCATGTTTATCACAAGTATCAAGGAGTTACCACTTAAGGCAGCGTCTAGGGATACAGGACCTTAGTTACATACTAACTCTAGGCACATGCAGAGCGACACAACAAAATAAATGGCCTAAAACTGAAATTTTAAAAGAGCTCTTATTTTTATTTAGTAAATTTTTTATATATTTTATTTAGTAAAACTCTATGCTTTTTCTTGAGCCGAGTGCTTTAGGGCTTGTGCCTCCTACCTAAAGTAGGGGTAAGTGCAACGTCGTCTATCTATGGGGCCACGTACCGTTGTATGGGACTCAGCAGGTATGTTGTTGTTGTTGTTGTTGTTGTTTATTTGAGGTGTATTCTTATAGTTTCTTAAAATGAAAGGCAGTGAATGTCCTTTTGTTCAATTGGCAATATAGCTGATTCGTGGAATTATTCTTGAGATATTATTGATTTTACATGAGATTTCATTGATTTAGTTCTAAAAACTTCTTTCAATTGAGGCAATTGTTGAAAAAAATATTAAAATTATTCTATAAGCTGTAGAAACAATTTCATTTGATTGAATATCCCATTGGCGTATCATATTCAATATATATAATTTCTCCTATCACTTTATTTCTAAAAATAGATTAAAACCATCAATACCATAGTGACTCTTCTGCTTTAATAAGTATTCAATGTTAAGTTAATGTCTTTCTAATCTAATCGTTTAGTAACCTACTTAGCTTCAGTTTGAAAAATGTCTTAAAAGGCACTCAAAAAATTGATCTTACAATATTAATGGGTGTGCCAGATATTTTATCCGTTTTTGTTCAACCCGTTTTCGACCCGTTCATATTCAATCCGACCCGCTCGTTTGCTTCTCCTAGTCCAAAGTCCTAGGGCCCGTTTGGCAATTAACATTGTGAGTATTTGAAAAAAAGTAGTTTTGTTTTCAAAATGAAAAATGGTATTTGAAAATTGATTTTTGTAGTAAATTTATTTTGCTTCAATAAATCACAATCAACATCATGCTAGTTGTTTAATTAAAAAAAAAAGGTATTTGAAAATTCGAGTTGTATTTCGGCATGAATACAAATTGGAGTTATTTTTGAATTTCTTAAGTGATTAGCAGTGAAAAAAGTAAAAACAAATGAAGCTGACTTCTCAGATTTTTCGGAATTTTATGGCCCCAAACATGAATTTCGGAATTCAACTCCACAAAACTATGGCCAAACAACCACGTATTCATAACGTTATATTTATTACTGTCTATCCTAGTTTATGTGAAAGTGTTTGACATGGGCATGGAGTTTAAGAATAAAAGGAAGACTTTTCAATTTTATGGTTCAAAGTAAATAATAGATATTTGTGTGTATATAAATCATTTCTTAATAAAAAGTTAATAGATAAACTATTATAAATACGAAAAGCTGCCATTAACGTTTGGGCCGACTAAAAATGAAAAAATCAGATACATATGGGATGAAGGAAATACTATTTTCTCGAAAGTTAAATGATGTATCCAAGTTATTAGAATGAACATTCATATTTTCTATGCATGGGGCCAACTGGGTTACGTTCAACATCTCATTCGGGGATTGAAACTTTGTAGTTATTAAGGTCGTCCGTAGGGTACAAATATTTAATTCTTTTTTTATGCAAATATATCCACAGGCAATGTGTTTTATTGATAATCAAAATGGGAATACAGAAAAATCAAAAAAAGTCAAAAAAAAAAAAAAAAAAAAAAAAAAGAAGAAGAAGAAGAAGAAGAAGAAGGAAAGATCATAGTGTTCAAAATTTGAGCTAGCTAAAATAAGAATGATGCTTTCAAATGCTTCAGAAAATTTGCAATTATCTTCCTTCGTTTGGTGTAGCTTTTCTGAAATTATTCTAACTTGCTTGTTTTCCAATATCAAGAATAGGATCGTTAAATCAACTGATGTCCTTGTTGTATGCCATCTGCATCCTATTTTCAAAGTTTTGGTTCTGATGTTTGGATATATAATGATATTTATCCATGATGAGTAGTCTTTTGCCTTGAGGAGGAAGATCTGCAAAACTTCTATATTCTACTGCTCCCAACAGAATAAGTTGCATATAATCAGCTAAACAGTTTCCTTCTCTCATAACATGATCGAAAGTAAAATAATTAACTTTTTGATACTACAAGTTAAGAATAAAAACCTATAACTTCAAAACCCTACGACCGTCCATCATCATCCCCACCCCACACCGAGAAAAGAGAAGAAAAGAAAAAGGAGAATAAAATTAATAAGCCATATAATTCCACGCATTTTCTATTTGAGGTTGATGTGTACAATTAAAAGAGATTACATATTTTTTGTGGTTAATTTAACGACATAATAGACGAATGAAAATACACGCAATTTCTTTTTAAAGAATTTGAACAGAAAGTATATAATTAGAACACATTATTAGGAGTGAGATATTCAATTGGGTCAAGACTTAATTCGAGTTTATAAATGAAACATCCTAACAAATTGACAAAGCTGGCTATATATTAAGGCTAAAATTTTTTAGATAACTCGCTATAACAAGTCAAATAACATAAATAGTGTAAAATAATCACATTGCCAAACCATTTAAACCTTGACCATGCATTGAATATCAATCGCCTACAGACAAATCTTGTCAGCCGAAATCATTTTTCTCCCTAACGTCCCACATTGGAAAAACAAAATAATCGTTTAAGGAAAAAAACTAAGAACAATAAATGAATATGTAAAAATTCAAGACACATGTCATTCTATATTTTAAGTGGCTGTGGCTCCATGGACCGAATATATAGCAAACTCTTGAGCTGATTTGGTGATTAAATTAAACTTAAAAGTCAATGGATTTGATCTATTGGAACTTTCATACACAAGCTTTGACTATTACTAGCTCCCTCCGTCCAAATATAAGTGTTGTTTTAGATAATTTCATGCTCATTAAAAAATTAAATAAATTCAATGTGTAGTTTACCAAATTATCCTTTTTGACTAATAAATATTTTGTGAGATCCGAACACTATTAAGAAGAAGTAGTTCTTCAATTAAGCGTATAATTGGAAAAAAGAAATACTACTTGAATTTCTAAAGTGACTGTTATTGCGGGACAATTTTTCTGCTAAAATGACACTTATTTTGGGATGGAGGGAGGTAACATAATCAATGAAAAGAATGCTTTTGCGTTACTACTAATTACTAGAGAAAGAGATAATAGGTATTAGTATTTTGAGTTAATATAATCAATGAAAAGAATGCTTTTGAGTTACTACTGATTACTAGAGAAAGAGATAATAGGTATTAGTATTTTAGTTGTAAAAATAAGATGTATTTCAACATTAAAGTTGGGTCGGGCCGGCCCGAACCCGGCTCGATAAACCCGGCCCACCACCGGCTCGGCCCAGACCCACTAAGAGGTGTAAGGGGTTGGGCTAGGTGGGATTTATTAGGAGGCTGAGCCGGACAAGATGGACAGGCCCCTAGCTCGGCCCACCAGTAGCCTGGGTGATGGCCCACAGGGGCACCGGCCCCGACCGGCCCACTTCTAATTTTAAAAAAAAAAAAAAGAGAGAGAGAGATAAGTGCTACATTTATTACTAATAATAAATATTTTAAAAACATTGTATCCCAATAAATTAGGAGTCTCTTTTTACGGAGCAGTTTAGTGTTCTTTAAAATTGTATTTTAAAGCTAAACAATTTTGTTTTCTTAACAAATATACCTTTGGTACATTTTCAGTATATATTAGATTGTGATAGTTTTATATAAAAGTAAAATTCCATTAGCATGTCATAGATACGATGGATACGTAGATTATATCAAATCTAATACTCCATCTGTTTCAATTTACTGAACCTATTTCTTTATTAGTCCGTGCTAAAAAGAATGATCCCTTTCTATATTTAGAAACAATTTACCTTTATGCAATGATTTATAACCACACAAAATATGTGTGACTCATTTAACACCACAAGTTTGAAAGTCTTCTCTTCTTTCTTAAACTTCATGTCCCGTCAAATAGATATATCAACATCTACATAATTTATTTATTTTTAAGCTAAAAGGATCACACAGCTAGAGCTGGTGATGTTTTATTAATAAAAAGAGACATATGTACACAAAGAAGTTACAGAACAAAAGTAAAAAATCAAAATAGCCTAACTAAGAAAAGAGAAAAAAGAAGCAAACAGAAACAAAAGCTAAGTGTGATGCAGCTGCAACCAATCTTCCATCAATCTGACAAGTCTACCCTCATTTACTGCTTTGGATTGATGCCACTATAAGACACCTCAAGCTCTCACAAGGTGCTATGGTATCTAATCCATTTGAACAAGTCAAGCAGCAAATTGGCACACTCTTTAGTTGATGATGTTAAGAAGCTGCTGCCCTTTGGAATGAATGGGACAACATGTATACAATGTAGACAACAGGTTGAAAACTTGAATGAATCCTATAACAATCAGCTAATGAAATCCTTCTAGTAGCTTGAACAGTGAAACTGTTAATACCACTCACTAGATAGGATATCCTTAGATGATTATACTGTCTTAACTGTTGGAACTCTATTCAACCCGTTGTATCATCATCTTGGATCAATCTGGCTCTCTGATCTTATATGTTGAAAACCTGATGTATGGCATTTCACTCTTATCACTATTTAGAATCCTCTTAGCGTGCCCAGATGGTAAGTCTTGAAATCTATGTATTTGGATTGAACCTGGAAATTTAAAAACCATGTTAGCTAAAAAATCTGCCAGTGCATTGCCTTCTCTCAAGATATGAGCAAGTTGCACATGGCCCTTATCTCTCCATTGCTGGATCTTTCTCATTTCCACACTGATCTTCCATGGACTATCCCATATCCCTTCTAAAATATTGATCATGGTCAATGAATCTGACTCTATAACCACAGGAACCAGATGATTTGTAATACAGTATGCAATACCATCCTGGATTGCAGTTGCCTCTACACAAATGTTTGTTGTTTCTTGCAGCTTCCTTGCACTAGCATATATTAGATCTCCACACTCATTTCTCACATAAAAAGCTGCTGAACTTGGTCCTGGATTACCCCTTGAAGAACCATCTGTGTTGCATTTAAACCACCCTTCATGAGGACATTTCCAATGTACAAGTCTGATCTTGGTATGAAGTTTGTATCCTTCCAAGTATTGGACCAGCTGGGGCCAATCTGGAGGAACATTCTTCAACCAAGGATAAAAGGATTTAACCAGATTATATAGATTTTGATTAATCCCATATATCACCTTAGCCTTGCTCATACTACTACCATGTTTGATTGCATTCCTTCTTTCCCAAATTTGCCAACAAATGAAGGCTGGAACAGCCTGATAAACAGTTGTGATTATAGGAGAAACCTGCATATTCCACCATTTCACTACTGCTTGATGAACTTGCACTAAAGGACCTATGACACCAGTTGTTGCATTGTAGTATAACCAGATTGACATAGCAACTCTCCTGTTAGAAACAAGTGCTGCATGGTTTCTTCATTCTGAGAGTTACCACAACATCTGCATTTGGAAACTATGGATATATGCTGTCACGATCCAACCCCGTAGGCCGTGATTAGTGCCCGAGCTGGGCACCCAAACACATTCATTGATCCGATTCACAAATAGATAGCTTACGCGTATACAAATATCATATCGAATCTTTGTCTCGCATTATCTCAAGCTATCTCAAACACATCTCAAACACAACCATATATATCAGAAGCCGGCAAGGCTATCAAATGGCGCATCGGCCCAAAACATATACAAATGCAAGCCGACAAGGCTGCCACGGCGAATAGGATCGCCCTTAACGTATAACATACAAACACGCCCATGTGATAGGCCTAACCCACATATACGTCTCTGAGACCTCTAGACAGACCAACGAATCATATGACGGGACGTGGCCTGCCGTGCCCCCCGAACAAACTCATACATGTACAACGGACAAGTATATACCAAAATGTGGGCTCGGAATAAAGGAGCACTCCAAACCGCGAGAATGGGTGTCCTAGGCGGCGGATCACCGAACCGTACGTCCGTACTGCGGCACGAAACGCGACCCCGAAGAAAGGGGTCGGTACGGAATATGTACCGAGCATGTAAAGCATGAAATACGGTGGCGTAGTCGTACTTTAAATAAAGAGTAGGAGACATGAATACAAAGAACTTAAACCACAAAACTTACCTTCAAAACATAATTCATACATGTTCATATCATATCCCAATCGGACAATCATTCGCACATACGCGCATACATATAGCGTGTCCCGCCCTCTAGCGAGAGACTCGGTAAGTAAGATCATATCATCATCCCATATATACATACATATAGCGTGTCCGGCGCTCTGGTGGGGACTCGGTGTATAGCGTGTCCGCTCCCTCTAGTGAGGGACTCGGTGTATAGCGTGTCCCGCTCTCTAGTGAGGGACTCGGTGTATCGAATCATGTCATCATCATATCATCATATACATAGCGTGTCCCGCCTACTCCGGTGAGGGACTCGGTGTATAGAATCGTCATATCATCCTCGTTATCACATATCATATCGACTTCGTATCACATCATATTTCGGAATACACGTCATACTTCAGAATACAGCATAGTGCGCACGATAACATAACCGGCCCGGGACTTGGCGACAAATGTAACAACAGAATGGACGAGCAGAATCATGAGTAACCAATTACAGTTTAAAACATGTTCAAAGACTCAGTAGGTTAATCAAAACGAACTATCATTTATAAGTCAAAACAGTAGTCAAATCAGATTTTCTTCCGAACGTCACTCGGGAACATATCAACCCGAACTTCAGAAACCATAGTTATGTATCAAAATCATATGCGTGAGATCATTATCATAGACTAAAAAGGTAAGTAAACTGATCGTACTTGAAATCGGGATCATACTCATATCATATTCTTTCAAAAGTCGTCAGAAGTACATAAGGAAAGTCGCGGGACCCACGAACGGGGGTCGACCCGAACCGGGCCCGCCTATGGAAAACATAATCATCATACATCATGGAATCAATTTTGAGCATATCGAGGCGATCCGGTTCTGTTCGTGAAAGTTACGGACTTTCGTAGTTTCGGAATCATTTAGGAACAAAACTCTTTTAAAAACCAAACTTTTATGCAACTTTTGAAACTTATTCATACAAAAGACATAGGGGCCAATATTTCATCATATCATGCATACGAAGACCAAGAAACAAATAATAATCACAGACATGGTCGGATCGCGAGAGTAGAATTTCCTCGAGGCTCGTATCATAGCCTATTTACGACTAAGGCATGCCAAAAGAAGGAAGGGTTGCGCTTTACATACCTCGATCGCTCTCAACGCAAATCCAAACTCAAGCTAATTCCAACCTACGTCTCGGGCTGCCCGGGTCTACAAATAAGTCATAATATGCCAACCATTAGCTATAGACATTTAGGCATTTAATTCCAAACTAGCCCTTAATTCTACGAAATTTAAAAGCATTTCCCCTGTAAATAGACCAACCCCGAGAATTTAACTCGGCCAAATCAAAAACAACAACATCAACAACCAACCTAGCAACATCAATAATAAATCCGAAAGGCAATATAACATTAGTAGCTCTCTTTAACATCATTCGACAACATTCAATACTTTCGATTCAACGGCTTACATTCAAGCCAACATCAACGCTCATACATTTAAATACTAGTTCGAATCCATATCAAAAATATTCAAGAACATTATAAACAATTCACACAATATTTCCAACCATCCAATAAATACTCCAATTCACCCGAAATTGCCCCAAACCCGTGAACAACATCCATAACACATTCTTAACTCCCGAATCATGATTTGCACCAACAATCCACACTCTAACAATGTCATTCCCATAAATACACAAATTACATCAAATGCACAATAGTATCCAATTCAGACCACAACACTTACGATATCAATTTGAGTTATTAAACTCTTATCGGCAACATAGAATTCATAACGACGACAACTAAACACTAAGCGATATTAATGCGTTCTTTGTCATATAATATGACTCACATTCGGCCATCACCACACATGCATATATTAGTGATTCTCATCCGTTTCAACACACTACAACAATTGAACATGCTACATAAATTCAATTCATCACCTCAACACAACACAACACACACACACCTCACACGGCTAACACACCATGCACACGACTCACTTCCAACATACTATATTTCATGATTTTCATCCATTTTAGCATACTACAACATGCATACAACCTTTATAACACATAAAACATGATTAATTCTTACCTTTCTTCTTCAACTTCACAAGTAGGCTAGGGTTTGCGATCCACACAACGGATGGTTTGATGACCCAAACAACACTTCCACGTTACTTAGGGACCTCCAATTAGTGGGTTTGCATCAAAGAAATAATTTTAGGATGGCTAGAATTGGACTTGGTTTTTCATGGTTCTTGGCCGAGAGGTTGATATTGTTGGTGTTCTTCAACTTCTTTTTTTTTCTAAGTGTTGGAATGAGAATAGATGACTTAGAAGTCATCTTTTAAGCTTCCACAAGAGTTGCACATGTGTTCATGGCCCACACTCATGTGTTGGAGCAATTAAAATTGGACACAAAATGGGTGGGAGCCACCTCCTATTCACACGGCCAACATGGCTATTTTTGCATGATTTGCAACTTCCAATTATATCACTTTTGGTCTCAAATTTTCCTAAGTGTCCCATGCAAACAAATTCATGAACAACTTATGTCTCAAAATAAAATCGAAGGTCAAAAATTCCGACTTTGTATCCCGAAATGGTTTGGACCCTAACTTATCATAGTTAAACCGGATTGTCCCAATGCACAAAATACGGGATATAACATCCTTCCTCCCTTTAGAACATTCGTCCTCGAATGTTCAACTGGTCTTATAAAGCCGTATAAGGATCTCGGGGGAAGTTCCTTTTTATTATCATAGTATGCAGTCGTATCTACCAGCCACATTCCCTCTTTCCTTCTTTATCTCGTTGTCAGTTTCTCAAATCATCTCTTTATCTTTAACTCGAACTCTTTTATTTTTCCTTTGCTTAGATCTCGCCTTTCAACTTTCCTTTTTTTTTCCACATGTCATTGCATTCGAACTGCCCAAACTTGACCTGTAATAACCACAACATCAGCTTGCCTTATAATATTTGTGCCATCTATACACTGTTGCTCACTTGAGCTTCGTTACTCGGCCCGATTAATGCCTTCCCTATACCGCCACGTTGGTTGCCGGAATACACATCTCTGCTAATAAAACTAGGTATGAGACATTATACACCTACACAGACATGTAGTCGCTATCGTCTCACTTACAAAATATTTCCAAACACTATTCGAACTCACCCTAATTCCAAAATCGTGATACATCTTCTTCCTCTTTACCGGTCTAATTTGCCTCGTTCTACGTGACCACTTAAGGTTCCGACCCACTCTGCACACTCTAACTTATTTTGGATTATTCTAGCTTCTCATTTGCCTCTTTCGTCTGAATTTGTGAGATTTTTAAAACTTCCCGGGGGTCACCCATCCCAAAGTTTCTCTCTCTCAAAGACGCTTAACCTTAGAACTCTGATGGAATACGGTGCTTTAATATTAGTCTGATAGCGTTCACGTCACCGCATGACCTTCAGCACACAACCTGGAGTAAATTGAAGTCTTAACAGTTTTCAAAACGTTCTCACGACACAATTACCGTTTTACCCTTCTCGATCCCCCGCGTTCACCTTTCTCCTATGGACACGACTACTTTCTGTCCTAAACTGCCAGATCTACAATGGTAGTAAACACACCTTAATTGCCGCTGCCTATAAATACTTGGCTATTGGTCTTTGGATTTCTGCTCATCGTTATTAAATATCAACCATACAGCATTATACATACATAACAACATACATCTCAGTAAGGATTCATATACCTGTAGCCGCATCTGGTGACGCTCCTTGCTCCTGTCTATTGGCCAACGCATATAGGCGGTTCGAAGGACCGCTAAAACTGGAGGCTCCGCCATGGCCTCTACCACGGCTCGCCGGTGCCGGCATACCCCGCCCGGAGGGCGCGATAGCTTTCGGGGAAGAGGACGAACCAAACAACCGTCCGCAGGGCCGTAGCCGCACCACCCGGGTTACCCAAAGACGACACTCCCTCATGATATGGCCTTGACTCGCCGCAAGCAAAACAAGCACCCGTAGCGTAACGGCACTCCCCCCCCGGGTGGCGCCGCCGCCCGAGGACACCGAGGCATAGATAGCCTCGCACGGCTCAAACCTCGCTCGACCGCGAACCCGAAGCCCCGGAGCTCGGACCTGCTCCCCGAATACCCGGCACTCTCCGCCCTCGCCCCCGCAACCGTGGGGTGTGCTCGTGCTGGCCGGGGAGGATATCGCTGCTACTCTGGCGAGGGCCGTGCCGCCTCGAAACTCTCCAGAATACCCAGCAGATCTAGCCCTCTTGGGCTGGCCCCCATTATAATCTCCATCGGGCTGACACCCCCTGTGTCGCTCCTCCATACACTGGGCATGCACCTGAATCCGTGCGATGTCCATCCCTGACTGGGCCGCCATCACCATGCAATTGTCAACCAAGTAGTCATCCAGCCCCAGCACATACCGGTGCATCCGGTCAATCATATCAGTTACATAAGCGGGCGCATATCCGCCGCCGAATCAAACTCCGGACTATACTCCCGGACGCTCCCCCTCGCCTCAACAGCGCAGGAATCGGTCTACCCCGGCCCGCCCTCACCTCCGAGGTAGAAAGTGGGCCGGAAGGCCTCGTAAACTCGCCCCATACCGCCGGAGGGGCACCCTCACCTCTCGGGACGCATTCGGGACTCGTACCGTTAGCCGCTACATCACGCAACCGATAGATGCCATCTCTACCGAGTACGTCTCGGAAGCACTAATCAATCGCAAGGTACGCCGCATCCGTCGGATGAACTCCCGAGGGTCCTCTGCGGGCTTTGACCCGAAAACCTCGTGGGCCACAAAGTAAAAAATCACGGGCCCTCCGATCGTCATATCTATCCGCACGATCACCCCCTGATCCGTGCATGTGAACTTGGGCCGCCATCAATTCGGTCAATAACCGGACCGCATCTCGCATCGCCCGATCCTCCACCCCTGGCTGAGGAGCCGGAGGATCGGGTGCTCGAACCTCGGGAGCTGGCGGTGGAGCCGCCCGACCTCGGGCACTGCCGTCGCTCCAAGCCCCTCGGACATCGGTGTGGTAGCCGGGCGGTCGGGGACACGATCTCGGTGGCTGAGCTCGGCACGGCCCCGGGTAACTCTCCGGCCCGGCCGGTCCCCCCCACTACCGTAGACTTGCCTTCACGGGCACTCGTGGCCTTCCTCGGAGGCATCGGCTCGAAATCATAACAATCCGTTAGGGAGGGGTTATCCGATAATACGGCCTATCGCACGATCTAAGATCAGAAGGAAAGATAACATCCTAAATGCCCTGTAGCCTCCTGTTTATAGATGTGGCGCACAACACACCGATAAACAAGACTCTACGAGACACGGTCTGTAGACATTCCGAGGACGAACTGCTCTGATACCATTTCTGTCACGACCCAACCCCGTAGGCCGTGATTAGTGCCCGAGCTGGGCACCCAAACACATTCATTGATCCGATTCACAAATAGATAGCTTACGCGTATACAAATATCAGATGCTGTCTCAGATTATCTCAAGCTATCTCAAACACATCTCAAACACAACCATATATATCAGAAGCCGGCAAGGCTATCAAATGGCGCATCGGCCCTAAAACATATACAAATGCAAGCCGACAAGGCTGCCACGGCGAATAGGATCGCCCAGAACATATAACATACAAACACACCTATACAGGATAGGCCTAACCCACATATACGTCTACGGACCTCTAGAGACGGACCAACGTAATCATATGACGGGACGGGCCCCGCCGTACCCCCGAACAAACTCATACATATACAACGGACAAGTATATACCAAAATGTGGGCTCCGAATAAAGGGAGCACTCCAAGCTGTAACGGGTGTCCTAGATCGGCGGATCACCGAATCGTACGTCCGTACTGCGGGCATGAAACGCAGCCCTCGAAGAAAGGGGGTCAGTACGGAATATGTATTGAGCATGTAAAGCATGAAATACAGTAGGCAGAGTCGTACTTTAAATAAAGAGTAGGAGACATGAATACAAAAGAACGTAAAAAACCACAAAACTTACCTTCAAAACATAATTCATACATGTTCATATCATATCCCAATCGTACAATCATTCGCACACGCGCATACATATAGCGTGTCCCGCCCTCTAGCGAGAGACTCGGTAAGTAAGATCATATCATCATCCCATATATACATACATATAGCGTGTCCCCGCTCCAGCGAGGGACTCGGTGTATAGCGTGTCCCGTCGAATCAGTGAGGGACTCGGTGTATAGCGTGTCCCGCCCTCTAGCGAGGGACTCGGTGTATCGAATCATGTCATCATCATATCATCATATACATAGCGTGTCCCGACCCTCTAGTGAGGGACTCAATGTATAGAATCGTCATATCATCATGTTATCACATATCATATCCGACTTCGTATCACATCATATTTCGGAATACACGTCATACTTCGAATACGCATAGTGCGCACGATAACATAACCGGCCCGGACTTGGCGACAAATGTAACAAAATGAATCGAATCATGAGTAACCAATTTGTTTAAAACATGTTCAAAGACTCAGTAGGTTAATCAAAACGAACTATCATTTATAAGTCAAAACAGTAGTCAAATCAGATTTTCTTCCGAACGTTACTCGGGAACATATCAACCCGAACTTCAGAAACCATAGTTATGCATCAAAATCATATGCGTGAGATCATTATCATAGACTAAAAAGGTAAGTAAACCGATCGTACTTGAAATCGGGATCATACTCATATCATATTCTTTCAAAAGTCGTCAGAAGTACATAAGGAAAGTCGCGGGACCCACGAACGGGTGTCGACCCGAACCGGGCCCGCCTATGGAAAACATAATCATCATACATCATGGAATCATTTTTGAGCATATCGAGGCGATCCGGTTCTGTCTGTGAAAGTTACGGACTTTCGTAGTTTTCGGAATCATTTAGGAACAAAACTCTTTTAAAAACCAAACTTTTATGCAACTTTTGAAACTTATTCATACAAAAGACATAGGGGCCAATATTTCATCATATCATGCATACGAAGACCAAGAAACAAATAATAATCACAGACATGGTCGGATCGCGAGAGTAGAATTTTCTCGAGGCTCGTATCATAGCCTATTTACGACTAAGGCATGCCAAAAGAAGGAAGGGTTGCGCTTTACATACCTCGATCGCTCTCAACGCAAATCCAAACTCAAGCTAATTCCAACCTACGTCTCGGGCTGCCCCAGGTCTACAAATAAGTCATAATATGCCAACCATTAGCTATAGACATTTAGGCATTTAATTCCAAACTAGCCCTTAATTCTACAGAAATTTGGGCAGCATTTCCCCTGTAAATAGACCAACCCCGAGAATTTAACTCGGCCAAATCAACAACAACAACATCAACAACCAACCTAGCAACATCAATAATAAATCCGAAAGGCAATATAACATTAGTAGCTCTCTTTAACATCATTCGACAACATTCAATACTTTCGATTCAACGGCTTACATTCAAGCCAACATCAACGCTCATACATTTAAATACTAGTTCGAATCCATATCAACAATATTCAAGAACATTATAAACAATTCACACAATATTTCCAACCATCCAATAAATACTCCAATTCATCCGAAATTGCCCGACAACATCCATAACACATTCTTAACTCCCGAATCATGATTTGCACCAACAATCCACACTCTAACAATGTCATTCCCATAAATACACAAATTACATCAAATGCACAATAGTCTCCAATTCATCCCACAACACTTACGATATCAATTTGAGTCATTAAACTCTTATCGCCAACATAGAATTCATAACGAAGACAACTAAACACTAAGCGATATTAATGCGTTCTTTGTCATATAATATGACTCACATTCGGCCATCACCACACATGCATATATTAGTGATTCTCATCCGTTTCAACACACTACAACAATTGAACATGCTACATAAATTCAATTCATCACCTCAACACAACACAACACACACACACCTCACACGGCTAACACACCATGCACACGACTCACTTCCAACATACTATATTTCATGATTTTCATCCATTTTAGCATACTACAACATGCATACAACCTTTATAACACATAAAACATGATTAATTCTTACCTTTCTTCTTCAACTTCACAAGTAGGCTAGGTTTGCGATCCACACAACGGATGGTTTGATGACCCAAACAACACTTCCACGTTACTTAGGGACCTCCAATTAGTGGGTTTGCATCAAAGAAATAATTTTAGGATGGCTAGAATTGGACTTGGTTTTTCATGATTCTTGGCCGAGAGGTTGATATTGTTGGTGTTCTTCAACTTCTTTTTTTCTAAGTGTTGGAATGAGAATAGATGACTTAGAAGTCATCTTTTAAGCTTCCACAAGAGTTGCACATGTGTTCATGGCCCACACTCATGTGTTGGAGCAATTAAAATTGGACACAAAATGGGTGGGAGCCACCTCCCATTCACACGGCCAACATGGCTATTTTTGCATGATTTGCAACTTCCAATTATATCACCTTTGGTCCCAAATTTTCCTAAGTGTCCCATGCAAACAAATTCATGAACAACTTATGTCTCAAAATAAAATCGAAGGTCAAAAATCCCGACTTTGTATCCCGAAATGGTTTGGACCCTAACTTATCATAGTTAAACCGGATTGTCCCAATGCACAAAATACGGGATATAACATATGCATTCTCTTGAGAACATCATCCACAGGCAACTTAAACTTCGACACTCTCCATAGCAGAAATGAAATTTTGAAAGGAACACCTTTACTCCATATTCTTTTAATGTATACAGAATATTGACCATGTTGTCTGAGAGTATTCCATGCACTTTTAACTAAGAATTTACCATTTGCAGTCAACATCCACCAAGGGTTATCCTTTTCATCATACCTTTCTCCAGTTCCTAAATCTGAGCTAATGTGATTCACTATGTCCACAGGAAAGACAGCTTGTAATTTCTAAAAATCCCATCTTGCATATGTCATGAAGAAGTTAAGCTCATCAATGTTATCCTGTACTGGCATCATCAGTTTTAAATATCCTAATTTAGTCCAATTATTTTTCCACACATTGCATTCTCCACTTCTTGGCTCCCACCAAATATCTTTGGTCCGCCAGTTCCCTTGCTTCAAGCATTCTCTTCCAAATTTGAGAACCACCCCTCCACTGCACTTCTCTTGCTTGGCCTATGCTTCTTACAATACTTGTTCCACATGAAAATTTCCACATAGTATTTTCGACCCCGAACTTCCACCATAGCTTGGCAAATAATGCTTTTGACACATCATATAGAGATCTAAAAGCAAAACCTCCTTTTCTTTTGGAAGACAAATCTTAGCCCATGAAACCCAATGCTTGCTTCTCCCTTCTTCCTTGTTGGACAGTAAAAATCTTGCAAATATCTTGTGCTATCATTGATAGTGTATTTAGTAGGAGCGAGATAACAAATACACAGAATACTTTGTAATACATTACTTATTAGCACGACCTTTCCCACCATATGATAAGAGCTTTCCTTTCTAATCTTTTAGCAGCTTATTCTTCACTTTCTTGATAAGATCATTATAAAACACTTTCTTTCTTCTAGCATGAAAGATAGGACAACCTAGATACTTTAATGGAAATGAATCTCTTGAGTATATTCACTTGTTCCACCTGCTGAATTAAATTGCTTGCCATCTTGTGAAACATATAGAAAGCACTTTTTTCTTTATTGATCAAAACTTAAACGATCCAAATTGATAACATTCCAAATTCAAAACATACAAACTTGAATGGCGAAATATTGCAAATCAAAAGTTCAAAACATACAAATTAAACGTCTAACATCGATGGGAAAATTTAAAGAAGCGATAAACTTCAAAGTTCAATTTCGTGCCTTTTCACAAGTGCCTACGGAACACACCGGCACCCCCCTCCACCCTCTACCCCCTAATAGGCTAATACCCGGCGCTCCAGACTTGTGGAGATATATGTCACCACAATGTTGACATTTAACATTGTCACGCCCCGAACCATGGCCTGGGCGAAACACGACACTCGGTGCCTTACAGCATGTGACCGAGCGAACCACATGGCTTGCTGAATCATCATGAGGCATAACATGAGCGAAATATAACGTGAATGCATGATGAGCCTTTATAAAACATAATAATTCATAATACTTAATAAATATACTTGTTTAAACATGAGTACAAAAATAACATGAATGAGCCAAAATGGCTATACGACTCCGAAAGTCTGACATGACATAACTGATTTGTCTAGTCTATGAAACCTCTACCATGATTCTGACTGGAAAACATACTTACTGGGACAAGGCCCCCAGCATACCTTAGATGTATAACTAACCATAAAACAAAAACTTGACCAAATCCCGAATGAGATGGGGCTCACCAATAAGCTGATACGAATGCTGTCCTACAGAGCAGATGTGTCGTCCTGTAAATCAGTACCTGCATCGTGAAATGCAGGCCCCCGGGCAATAGGAAGGGGACGTCAGCACATTGAATGTACTGGTATGTAAAGCAACTGAATGAAATAACATGGGACATAAAGTAATAAAGATAAGAACTGAGCGTGAAACTGAAACCTAGTTATGAGCATGAACATGAATACATATATAATATAAAGCATGAGTAAAACATGGTAGGCAGGGAGAGCATTTTATAAGCGACAATATAATATCACCACGTGGGTACGCGGAGTCTGGTACCTCGTCAGACCAGCAGAGCCCCCATACCTTACCAGGGTATAAGGTGGTAACGTGCCTAATGGATCCATTCAGTGTAAAATTAAGGAATCGTCCTATCTGGGCGGAGCGATCCTTGTCCTACGGTGGCTACGTAGTTTCAGGCTATCTGAGCCTTCTCGGTAACTCGTGCAACTCCCAAAAATATGAACATGATATAATTGGCTAAAAAGCCCATGATTTTCATGAAATAACTTGTAAACATGGTTTCATGAAATATCTTGTATTTAGCATGTATGTATCTTGTATCATGGCAAGAAAGTAATTATATAATATAGTTGCATGAAAACTTGTAGACATGTTGGATATTCATGAAATAATCATTCTTAGTTAAAAACATGCATGCAAGAACCCATGGAATACAAGATATGGGTTTTCATGGATTACAGACTGATTCTCAATAATCATATGGTGTTATTAAGAACACAATGATTGAATAATAGCAATTCATACAAAATATATTCATGGACATGGACCTAGGGTTGTCATGAACATGGTGTAGAAACCCTAGTTTTAGTAGAGAATCATAATTTATGAATTATGAGGCGTGGGGAAGAACAATGATGTTCCCACATGTAGATAGTAACCCTACATACCTGGTAATGCTCCAAAACTTGAATTAAAGACTTGAACTTTGAAGAAGATTTCCAAAATCTTGAATTCTTGAACCTTGAGATGGGTTTTCTTGAAAACCCTAGGTTAGGAATGATGATTTCTTGTTTAGATTACAAGGATATATATTAGAATTGACTTGGAATGATTAGAGTAGGCTTACCTTGGTGTTCTTGATGATGGGAGAGAATAGAATGTTGTTCTAGGGCTTGGGGGTGTGAAGAATGAAGTGAAAAAGCCTTAAAACGAAGTTTTATAATTGTTGTCGGACCCATTTTACGCCCTATTTTACGTTCTGTAAAAGTTTTACGGATCTTATATCCCACCGTAAATCAATTACAGTGATTTGGGCTTTCTGGACCAGTTTTACGGCCCAAATCTACGGCCCGTAAATTCCACCGTAAATCGACAAGATACTATTTTAGTTAAACGGGCATAACTTTTTGTACCAATGTTTGTTTGACCTCTATAATATACCGTTGGAAAGGTATTTCAAAGATATACAACTTTCAAGAAGGAAATGTTTGCAAATTCCTTACAGATTTTTCCGTATGCCCATTTTAATTCAGATATGGTGCAAACTCACTTGAAAACACGCTCCGTAGGGTAGCTTCCGACTTTCTTTTTCTCAAGGACTCTTCTCATGTCTTGATTGGGTTTCAAACACCATTTATACACTACTAAAATTGGGTTTATTATGCCCCATCTTACGAGTCAAATCTTGCCCCGAATGTACGAGATGTTATAATATCTCCCCCTTGGGATCATTCGTCCTCGAATGATGGGCCATGGTTAAGAATATGGCTGGACATGGCTTGAATACATGAACATGAAAGAAACATGACATAAAACATAAGAGCTTGGCATGGTTACGTGGTAACATGGTCATGGATCATGAGAACTGAATACGTGATTACATGGAAACATGTACATGGGGAACATAAAACTGAGTAGCACCTACATGAATGAGAATCATGAAACATTTGTCCTCGATTTATGACTAGTGGTTAAGAATCACTATTAACTCTGGAATCTGCAAAATTTATGGCAGGACTTCCTTCATAATTCAGACCCTCACAACATTTCACAAATGCCTGCCAACTAACTAAAGTACCAACATACAACTCACACAGTATCTTAATACGCATGATGTGACATAACGTGATTACTGAATCTTGAATGTAGCTAACATAAATATTGAGCTGGCTTGAACACACGGATATTGGCTGAATGATTACATGATTACTATACATGGGGTTTGGAAGAAAATTCGTAGGCACGAATGACATGATTATTGGAAATAGGCACGAACATGACATGATTACCTGGGCGTGAGATGCATGACGTAGGACATAAATACATGAAGACTAGATGACATGAATACATGAGTGTTAAACTGTCATGAGATACGAATACGTGTAAAAATGGATATCGTAACATGGGATCTGAATGTCGAAAACATGATTGTTACAACATGAGGGTTGAATACTAATTAGCGCGGGTTGGATTTGGATACTTAGAGACTTAATTATAGACGTTCATATGTCACCATGGTAATATGAGATGGGAGTATGACTTGGGCTTTAAATGTAAGTGCAACTCGATGTGAATGCGACAGACTTGAGTCGTATAACAAGAATATGATCCTAACATAGGTATTCATAAATCTCTAGCATAGGCATGACATGAATATGTCGAATCTGAGTATAATACTCCTGAGATAAGTACACCATGGTACATGAAAAGATATCTATTTGAATATAGGAATGCACTTTACTTCGATTATCTTGTCAGCTGTTAATCATGATTATGAATACCTTAGCTCATCTTGCTCATTCTCGTGAGCGAATTATAGAGGACTGAGAGAAAAGGAATTATTGGTACTACTCACATGGGATACTTTGCTTTAGAGAACAGACATGACATGGTACATTGTACATGGAGGACGTAACGTGGAACATGCGTACATGGGAACGTGATTCATATGGCATGAAACGTGAATAGCATGACATGAGGCATGGGACCATGAGCAACCTGACATTTATATGAGTACATCATAGATGCATATCGTGGAGTCTTAATTCGTGTATCTTAAATGTGGAGTGTAAATCTCTAACATGGGCATGATATGGGTATGAAAGGCACGAGTAGAGTACGTCTGGGCATTAGTACCATATAGTACATGAATTACTTTGGAATTGGAACCGTTATACCCTTAAAACCCGCTATTCGATCTAGAACTTTATCTCATAACACAATTACCTAGTACTTGATCTCAGCGGGCATGACAAAAATCGCATTCTACGCACCTTATCTTGGCTACATGAAATTGTGATCCTTTGACATAATCTCCTTAACACCTATCAACTTACAAAACACATAATCTATATCGGCACCTTATCACACGACCTCCCCCTTAGGTCAAAAGCTGACGTTTAAAGCCTGTGGATCTCTCGAGTTAGCGATAAGTGGTCACTTAGTGGTTCGCTAATTTCCTCTAAAAATACTTCGACGACTTATTTCTTCTTTAACACACTTCAAGCAAGTCTTACTTACTGGGAAAACTGGATTACTTAAATGAACGGGCTTCTAATGTACATAACTGGCACACTAGCTTTGTCAGTCTTGGGGAAAACTCTTTTCTGATAGCTCTTAAAGGCTCTTCTTCTGTAGCTTGCTCTCTTACTGCTTAGATGGTTTTCTTCTTTCACCAATTTCTGTATCTCAAATTTAACTTAAACCCTTTTGGGTTCTAACACGCCTTCGGTGTATTCAGACAGTTATCCATTTAGTAGTGCTAACTTGACTAAGTAACTCAAATCGTACTTCTACTAACTCTACTAAAAATTTCTAATTCACTGTATCTATTCAAACTTACTCACTATGCTTCTGTTAACCACTTGCTAGCATCATATTCTCTAATTCTTCTCTGAGTACTAAAGTGAAGCATAAGGTTATTTCTAACTTTCCTCTTATCTCGACTTTATTCTCGAGGTTGTATACTATCTTTCGAACTATAGACATGGATCACACTTAGGGAATTTTCATCTGCCTCAAACAAGGAATTGGAACAACTAACCCCAAACTCCCTATACACTTTCAAAATTATATCATACTATTGTAACAACTAACCCCAAACTCCCTATACACTTTTAAAATTATATCATACTATACACGTAGGATAAATATTTAATCACATAACCTAAGAGAATTGTCATATCTTTTATCTCTTATTAATATATGCTTCTTGTAGTAACTCACTAACATCATACTCTCTAGGTCGATGCCGAATAAGCTTAAACAATTTAAAACTATCCCTAAAAATTCAATATCGTCTGCTCGTGGTTTTTCTTATCGCACTCAGTCCCTTCTTAGTCATATACATAGTTCATATGGCAAAAAAAATATATATATATATCCTTGAAAAAGTCGAGACTTTCTAGTATTACAGGTGGTTGGCTCTTAGGCTATTTCCTGCTTAAAACTACCGTGGACAATTTATGCCTGCTGCAGTTAACTTCCTAACATGTTACCTTGTAGGGTCTTAAATCTGAACTATCAATCGCACAATAACCACATAAGACATAATAGATCTAGGGTATAATATCTCACACGCGACAAGGAGGGAAAATTATTGGCATACCTATGACACATGTGACGGCACATCGGAGTCCTGGCGATCTACCATATCATGATAATGTGCTTGATCCCCACTTAATCCTAATACTTCATCCCTATCAGTGCCTTGGTCTGCTAGTGCCCGAGTACTACGGGCTACGAACGGTGTTATTGAATTGGCTATACAGTGCGGGGGGAATTGCACCACCACCCTTAGTGTTACTATTGCACTTGATTGAAGGGAATTCTCTTTGCATGTGGCCTTGGAGACCACAATTATAACACACATCCGAACCCATCCTACACATTCTTGCATGTCTTTTCCTACACCTACTGCCAATGGGGTGCGAAAAACCTTTGTTATCCTGTTTCACTTGTGGGCAATCTTTCAGATAGTGACCCTCCCGGCCACACCCAAAACATCTATGGGTGCCATAGCGACGCACCCCTTGATATCTCTTATCACACTTTCAGTAAATAGGATTATGAAAACCCCTCTTCCTCACATTGGTTTGAGCTGGGGCATTAGTGGTAATTAAAGCAGGTTCTGATGACCTACAGTCACAGAACTGAATAATTAGAACTCTCGGAGTCCGTCTCTGGGTCGCATCAATGGTAGCCCTCGAGCTCGAAGTTTCCTTTCTCTTAGTGGACATTTTCTGAAAGGGCACAATACGCACGAGTTAGAATAATTCCTGATGACTCCATCTGAAATTAACACATCGATAATGATTAGATTTACATCTTCCTCATCCATTGAGACGAGGCATATTCGGTAGAACGGAAAACAACACATGAGTTCGAGTGATCTCTCGAGAACACGATCATTGCACGATCTAGTAGTTGAAAGAAGTGAGACAATCCTAAATGTCTCAGTGATCAATCGTTTATATGTGTGGCGCGCACACATAAAAGGACCCCACCGGACACGGTTTCATAGACTCCCTAAGACACTTGAACCTAGGCTCTGATACCAAGCTTTGCCACGCCCCGAACCATGGCTTGGGCAAAACACGACACTCGGTGCCTTACTGAATGTGACCGAACGAACCACATGGCTTGCTGAATCATCATGAGGCATAACATGAGCGGAATATAACGTGAATGCATGATGAGCCTTTATAAAACATAATAAGTTATAATACTTAATAAATATACTTGTTTAAACATGAGTATGGAAATAACATGACTGAGCCAAAATGGCTATACGACTCCGAAAGTCTGACATGACATAACTGACTTGTCTAGTCTATGAAACCTCTACTATGAGTTTGACTGGAAAACATACTTACTGGGACAAAGCCCCCAGCGTACCTTAGATGCATAGCTAACCATAAAACAAAAACTGGACCAAACCCCAAATGAGATGGGGCTCGCAATAAGTCGATACGAATGCTTTGTCCTACGGAAAGCGTATGTGTCGTCAGTAAATAAGTACACACGCATCGTGAAATGCAGGCCCTCGGGCAATAGGAAGGGGACGTCAGCACATCGAATGTACTGGTATGTAAAGCAACTGAATGAAATAATATAGGACATAAAGTAATAAAGATAAGAACTGAACGTGAAACTGAAACCTGGTTATGAGCATGAACATGAATACATATATAATATAAAGCATGAGTAAAACATGGTAGGTAGGGAGAGCATTTCATAACCAATAATACAATATCACCACGTGGGTACGCAGAGCGGGTACCCGCCAGGAGCAGAGCCCCCATACCTTGCCAGGGTATAAGGTGGTAACGTGCCTGATGGATCCATTCAGTGTAAAATTAAGAAATCATCCTATCTGGGCGGACCGATCCTTGTCCTACGGTGGCTATGTAGTTTCAGGCTATCAGAGCCTTCTCGGTAACTCGTGCAACTCCCAAAAATATGAACATGATATAATTGGCTAAAAAGCCCATGATTTTCACGAAATAACTTGTAAACAAGATTTCATGAAATAGCTTGTATTTAGCATGTATGTATCTTGTATCATGGCAAGAAATTAATTATATAATATAGTTGGATGAAAACTTGTAGACATGTAGGATATTCATGAAATAATCATTCTTAGTTAAAAACATGCATGCAAGAACCCATGGAATACAAGATATGGGTTTTCATGGATTACGGACTGATTCTCGATAATTATGTGGAGTTATTAAGAACACAATGATAGAATAATAACAATTCATATAAAATCTATTCATGGACATGGACCTAGGGTTGTCATGAACATGGTGTAGAAACCTTAGTTTTAGTAGAGAAGCATAATTTATGGATTATGAGGCGTGGGGAAGAACAATGATGTTCCCACACGTAGATAGTAACCTTACATACCTAGTAATGCTCCAAAACTTGAATTAAAGACTAGAACTTTGAAAAAGATTTCCAAAATCTTGAATTCTTGAACCTTGAGATGGGTTTTCTTGAAAACCCTAGGTTAGGAATGATGATTTCTTGTTTAGATTACAAGGATAAATATTATAATTGACTTGGAATGATTAGAGTAGGCTTACCTTGGTGTTCTTGATGATTGGAGAGAATAGAATGTCGTTCTAGGGCTTGGGGGTGTGGAGAATGAAGTGAAAAACCCTTAAAACGAAGTTTTATAATTGTTGTCGGACCCCTTTTACGCCCTATTTTACTTCCTGTAAAAGTTTTACGGACCTTTGATCCCACCATAAATCAATTACAGTGATTTGCGCTTTTACGGACCAGTTTTACAGTCCAAATCTACGGCCCGTATAATTTTTACGGCCCGTAGATTCCACCGTAAATCGACAAGATACTATTTTAGTAAAGCGGGCATACCTTTTTCTACAGATGTTTGTTTGACCTCCATAATATACCGTTGGAAAGGTATTTCAAAGATCTACAACTTTCAAGAAGGAAATTTTCCCAAATTCCTTACATAGTTTTCCGTATACTCATTTTAATTCAGATATGGTGCAAACTCACTTGAAAACACGCTCCGTAGGGTAGCTTACGACTTTCTTTTGCTCAAGGACTCTTCTCATGTATTGATTGGGCTTCAAACACCATTTATACACTACTCAAATTGTGTTCATTATACCCCCGTCTTACGAGTCAAATCTTGGCCCGAATGCACGAGGTGTTACAAACATGTTCCTCGTTTACTCGCTCAAAATGCATCCACACCGCACTTGAAGTTGATATTCGAACTCTAGGAGAAGGTGGAGGTGGAGGATTATCCATGGAAGTTGAAAGTAGTAATGTACACTAGTTGAATAGCAAATCTAGATAAAGATAGAATTTTGGAAGAATTGTGTGAAAATAAAGAAGAATGGAGGGGTATTTATAATTTGAAAATATGACCAAACTGTAGTTATTCATAAATTTAGGGGTTCAAATAACATTAGTAACGACTAATTTTTTAAATTTACAACTGCTAGCTTTTTGAATTTGACAACGGCTAAACTTTTTTTTAGTTTAGCAATTTTATCATTAGATGTAAATGCTAATTTTATTATTATTAGTAAATGTAAATGTCTATTTTTGTATTAAGTTCTAAAAAAAAAAAAAAGACTCAGCCTACTAACTAAAATCGGCCCGGCCCGGTTAGCGCGAGGTGTGGCCCCTATTCAGGTAGGGGCTGGGCTGGACACCCTTTTCCCTCCCCAAGCCCGGCCCCAACCCGGCCCCTTAACAACGGCCCAGCCCGATCCCCCATGTGGCCCAAGTTTTAAATGGCCCGGCCCGGCCCAGCCCGGCCTACTTGACAGACTTACTGTAATGTAAAAGGTGCATCTTAGGCTTGTAGTACTTTGTTTAAATTAGCACTTAATTTTTGAGGAGCTCCTAAAATTTTTCAGCGGTATTGACCACTATACTCTAAATATCTATTTATTTTGTTTAAATTAAACTATCAGCAGAATTAATACTTTTATGAAAATTTTCCCGAATGATTCGCTAATATTTGAAGTAAAACAAAAGAGATACCTAAGACTAATACACCGATGTTTATACTATCGCTTTGTTAATGTAATTGCAATAGGATGCCATTTTCTCCTTTTACAGCCATATTGTTGTCGAATTATAGAATTCATTGTTACACCACAACTCATCCTTAGTAACTTGCTAGAAGATTACTCATAACTTGGACATAATGTGATATGTAATACTCGGAAAAAAAAAACCTATATCGGTACAGTGCCTAAGATATGTTGGGTATATAAGGTAGCAAAAATTTGACCTAGTACTGACGTGTTTAGTGGCGGATGCAGCGTTTGAGGCACCAGATTCATTTGAATCCAATGCTTTTGATATAGAATATAAATTTATGTGTAAAAATTTACTCAATTTATATTACTTAGTAGGTTTAAACCCATTAATTTGAATACAATGAGATCAATGCTAAAAAAATCAATGAATGAACCCATTAAGCCTAAATCCTGAATCCTCCTCTGAACGTGTTTTGTGGTAGCCTAGGGTCAAGAACATAATATCATTATTAGTGGGTTGCGCAAGTCACTCTACACGCCAATTTAGGTAATGATGGATCAAACCGTTGGATTGAAATAACCAAGTGTAATCTGAAAGCTAATAAAGCAACCTAGCAACCTTGGACGATGATAAATAAGACAACAAAGAGAAATACACTGAAAGAGACACAATAATTTAGCATGGTTTGATCCATTAACTTACATATTCACTAATATAAAAGAGAAAACGTAAAAATAATCAAGAGAATAATGTTCTCCTTAAACAAGATTCTCTTAAGGATTACATTGTGGATGTTGTTAAGCGAGAAGGACGGATCTATCCTCAATTTATAGAAGTCTAGGACCATTTAATATGAAAATTAATACTTTAGTTTCAGAAAAAGTAAAACCATCTATGGTAACTATCATTGTATCTTCTTTCAAAAAACTAAAATATAAATATGGTAACAAAATCATTGAAAACGCCTAACACACATTTTATTAACTCGAGCTTAGGAAAATCATATATTATTCGGATAGGTGGTGAGGCTCAAACTTCAATTAAGTTTACACAAGCACATCATTGAGATAATGGTGAGACAAATCTCAGCAAGGATGCTAGATCATAGGGGGTGCATGTGACACTCTGATCAAATCTAACTTCAGTAAATCATGTGAGGGATGTTGGATATATCAGGAAGCATACCTTAGACCATCATGATTCATTTTAAAAGTCATGCAAGTTTGGCCCAAAATGGATAATATTATTACACAACTTAGTTAGCTTAGGATAGCATGCCTACGTGCCCCTAGGGTTGCATGTAACTGAGGTCCTTTAACCCTAGCCACCGAGGTAGTTGTAGTTTCTGTAGGACTTATCGGTATATCCTACAGGATAACTCCTTGATGTATTTGTGATAAGCACAAACACATAGAGCTTGTACTAGTATATCTAGACATTAGCTAGATAAATTTTGTGTTACTCCCTCTGTCCCAATTTATGTGATATAGTTTGAATTTCGAGAGTCAAACAAGAAGATTTTTGACCGCTATTTATTCGTATGCCCTTTAAATATTTTAAATTATTAATTGTTGTAACTTATAGTACTTTTTATGTAGCTTCTAAATATGTAAATTATTTTTTAAAAATACTTAGAGACTATATGTTCGAATTCACAGTAAAAAATAAAGAAGCTTGTCTCTCGAAATTTGAACTATATCACATAAATTGGGACGGAGGGAGTGTATATTTTGTATTAGTATTAACATACAAGCATCGAATGTCATATAAAATAAAGCTTGAAATGGGACGGAGGGAGTGTATGTTTTGTATTAGTATTAACATACAAGCATCGAATGTCATATAAAATAAAGCTTGAAATGTTAACACCTCGTAGCTTTGAACTCATTAAATGCTTGTGGTTAGACTCAAATCTTGGAGAGTAAGGTGCATTCATGTGTGAAAGTTAAAATCATATATCAGGTGTACAAAAAGATTGGAGTTGAAAATAATCAAAAGAAACAAAGTTGAAATCTGGATCAAGATATGGGCCAACATGCATCGCATGTCCAACCGCATGTGGGGTCTTTGGAAAGTACCGAAAGTTGGAAATTTCAAGTCTCTTAGCTAGACATGTGGAAGAAACATACGGATCGCATGTTGGACATACACTTTGCATGTTGTACCGTCTGTTGAATCAAAAAACGGTATGTTAGAGAGGATCGTCTATCAACTGTTTGTTGAAAGAACTGAGAGCAAATTTTTGAAAAGTTTCAGAAGTCAACATGAGGTCACTTCGGCACTTGTGTTGGTACCTCATCTCAAGGTAGGGGTAACTTTTGCAAGAGTCATCCCCTTCAATTCAGTAGACTCGTTTCTGAAACCATGCTAGTATATGAGGAAGGTCAGTCTGTGCGTACTTCTTATGGTTTGAGGCAGTTTTCCTAGAGTTCTTATAGGCCATCTATGTTACACCTCAAACATTTTCGCGTTGTTTGCATCGTAAGTAAACTAACGTAAGCTCGGAGAGGTCATGGAACCCTTATAAGGTTAAGGAATACTTTTAGCAAGTGCTAAGCAAGTGTCTAAAGGTTTCGGGATCAAGCGAATCGAAAAAATTAAGTTTGTCGAAATTTTGGCAGAATTTTGGACAGAAAATTCTGGTCCAACTTGAAGGAGGTCTATCTCCTAGAATATGAAGAGTTATGTAATGCATAACCTTTTTAAATTGCAGTTCGTTGAGTTTAGTTTCAAATGCAATAAACCGTTCATCAATACAACACAGCAGTAGAAAGTTATGGGC
The DNA here is from genome assembly GCF_029784015.1 of Lycium ferocissimum. NCBI lineage: Eukaryota > Viridiplantae > Streptophyta > Magnoliopsida > Solanales > Solanaceae > Lycium > Lycium ferocissimum. The sequence continues at coordinate 59,540,876 of NC_081344.1, forward strand.
GTTTCAAGCTAGGCTGCCAGCTAGCTTCTCCGCGGGCCTCATTTGGAAGGAAGTGGAACCGACCTTCAAGGGTTATAAATACCCCATTCCCCTCATTTTATCATCATTCTACACTCCCTTGAGCTCTAGAAACCTCCATAAACATTTCTTAAACATTTATAGTCCCTTAGATAAAAAATTCAACAAGATTACACTAAACTAGTTCAGGAAAAGTGATTGTTCCTGCTTGTAATTATTGTTGTGGTGAGTTTGGTCTTGAAGAAAGTTAGTGTGGCTAAAGTTCTTCAAGTATAAGGTATGTTCTTCATCTTGATTTTGATATTGAGTTGCTTTGGAGGATATCAATGGTTTAAAGTGGAGGAAAACATAGTAAAAAGGTTGTAGTTTAATATGTTGATGTTGTTGGCTTATGGGCTGATTTTCGAAGAAGTCTTGGACGGATTTGTAAATGTTTGTCATGTAGTATCTTGATTATGTTATTGGTGATGTTGTTATTGATGTTTGGGAGCTGTTTTGGAATTGGTTAGAGTAGATAATATAGGGGAAATGCTATCCGAATTCCGTTAACTTATTAACTAGCTAAGTTTGAGTGTGAAAGTGTTCTTATGGCTTGATTGTTGTATGAATCTTCTTGGATATAGATTTTCAGGCTCGGAAGGTAGACATTTAGTGGCTAAGCTAGCAGCAAGGTATGTTAAGGCTGTCCCTTTCTTTCCTAAGGCATGATTCCATTGCTTCGAGCTTACACAAAGTATGTCCAGCATGATTCCTCTCTTAGAAATATTAGAAGCATATGTTCTTGATGTTCTTAAGATATATCCTTATCTCATGATTATTGGTTATTAATCTCATATTATGATTATTGATCTTATTATTGATGTTGATCTCATCTTATGATTATTGTTCCTTCAAGGTGAGATATGTCCATGATAATAGTTCCATAATGATAGTTGGAGGTTTACTGACCTTACATCACTCCGATATAGTCATAGCTTTTGTTTGGGCTATTTTCTCACATCGAGCAGCGCTATAGTCGGCCGGGTACGACACCTATTATGCAATCGCTGATCAGTTGAGTTTTCACATGGAGTCCCGAAAGGGCCGCGTATGTTTCACACCGAGTCTCGTAAGGGCCGGGTACGTTAAACACCGAGTCCTGAAAAGGCCGGGTACATTATGATGATGATAGCACCGAGCCTATATGGTCGGGTACATATGGAAAGCATGTATGACGTCCGCCTTAAGAGGCACTCAGAGGTACAGGTTGATCTCTCTTATCTTATGTTATCTCCATATTTTCATTATGTTGCTATTCATTCCGTACATACTCAGTACATTATTTGTACTGACATCCTTTTATTTGTGGACGCTGTGTTCGTGCCCATTGGTAGACAGGGAGACGGTTCAGACTCTTAGGCTACGATCTCAGCCGTTGTACAGGAGCTCTCCACTTGTTCAGGAGTTGCAGTCCAGTTGGTATGATTTTTTATGTATAGATCGGTATGGCGGGGTCCTATCTCGTCCTTATTATGTTATGCACTTCTGTAGAGGCTCATAGACAGATATGCACAGTTAGATATTGTATGGTCATCTCGATTTATATTCTTGTGTATCACTACTACGAATAGGCTTGCCGGCATATATACTTGGGATTAGCTTGATGACGTATGTATATTATATTTTAGGCTTGTTTCCTATACAACTTATGGTATCTACGAGTTAGCATTATGGCCCACCCAGGTATCACTAAGAGATGCATGTACGTGGTGCTCGGTAGATTAGCTCCAGATGCCTGTCATGGCCCTCCGGTTGGGTCGTGACAGAAGTGTTATTAAAGAAGGTCTGTCCTTGGGTTGTCTACAAGCCGTGTCTAGCAAAGTCTTGTTTATGGTGTCTAGTGCACCACACTTATAAACAGGAGGCTGCAGGGCATTTAGGAAGATTTCCTTTCTTTCCCATCTTAGATCGTGCGATAGATCCATGTTATGAGGATTCTCTTTTTCTGACTATATGTTATGATTTATGTAGTGCCCGTGATGAGGAAAGCTTCAGCGGCCCAGAAGGGCAAGTTAGTGTCAGGTAGGAGAACCGATCGAGTACCATCTGTTGATGTTAAGGAGGGCGGGTCCTAGAATAAGGTTCCATCTCAGACCTCTTATCCCCCGCTCGCTCCAAAAGAGCATACGGGAGCACCAACACATTTAGTTCCTCCACCTGATGCCTCAGGTCAGGAGATGCGAGAAGCTATTCAGTTGTTGACGTAGTTAATAGCCGCTCAGGCTCAGCAACAGGGTACGGGCTATGGTGATAGGGCCGTTAGTGCCAAAGTTTGAGATTTTATTAATTTAGACCCTCCATAATTCTTTGGGTCAAAATCAGTTGAGGACCCGCAAAATTTTATAGATGGGATGCTGAGGACGTTGCGAGTGATGCATGCTTCAGACATCGAGTTAGTAGAGTTAGCTTCCTATAGATTACGGGATGTGGTTGTTTATTGGTATGATACTTGGATGTATTCTAGAGGGGTTAATGCACAACCACCCGTGTGGCAGGAGTTCGTAGATTCCTTTCTTCGACATTATTTGCCACCAGAGATTCGTCGGGCGAGAGTAGACAGATTTTCGACTCTTAGGCAGGGAAACATAAGTGTACGGGAGTATAGTCTCTAGTTTAACACTTTGGCTAGGTATGCTCCCACTATTGTAGCAGAGATGGAAGACTTAGTGCATCGGTTTATGGCCGGACTCGAGCCGCGTCTGATTAATGAGTGTTCCACAGCTGCTTTACTTGACGGTATAGACATCTCCCGTATCCAGGAATATGCTCAGAATCTAGAAGATCCGAAGAGACAGCAGTCCGAGGACTTGGGTGAGGGTCAGCGTAAGAGGGCTAGGTCTTCCATTCAGTTACACGATGATAGGGGTAACTCTAGGCCCCCATATTCAGTTGTTAGTACCCCTTTACCATCACAGAGGCTGCGTTATGAGAGGTCTTCTTAATCTGAGTCAAGTTAGGTTTTGAGGGCTTCGGGTTTTCAGCACCAGAGGGACTCAGCACAAATGCGGATGCCTCCTTCACGATCCAGTCAGTGTGGTAGAGCCTATTCTGGACGATGTCATCAGAGCTCTGATGCATGTTATACATGTGGAATTTTAGGTCACTATATGAATGATTTCCCGATGAGGGATAGAGATGATATAGGTCGGCCTACTGGATCAGTAGCAGCTTCATCTTCTTCAATAGGCTTCCCAGAACGAGGCCCTCAGACATCGGCCGATAGAGAAAGAGGTAGAGGTGGAGTGTCTAGCTCCGACAGTAGTCAGAGCAGCATATACGTTTTGGCTAGGCACCAGGATCAGGAGCAGCCACCTTATGTTGATCTTTGGTATACTTACTAGTTATGTTATGTGTGGCTAAAGAGTTAAAATTGCTTGTTGTGGCCCGATGTGACATTGTATATTCTGATTTACTATGTCACAGGTTGGTAGTGATACAATTACAAAGGAAGTTCTTCCAAAACATTTCTATAAGATCTTTGAGAGTTTAACATTCGAGGACGAATAATTTTAAAAGGGGGGAGAATGTTACACCTCGAAAATTTTCTCGTCATTTGAGTCGTAAGTAAACTAATGTAAGCTCAGAGAGGTCATGAACCCTTATAAGATTAAGGAATACTTTTAACAAGTGCTAAGCAAGTATCTAAAGATTTTGGGATCAAACGAATCAAAGAAATTAAATTTGTCAAAATTTTGAAAAAATTGGCAGAATTTTGGACAGGAAATTCTTGTCCAACTTGATGGAGGTATACCTCTTAGAATATGAGGAGTTATGGAATGCATACCTATTTAAATTGAAGTTCATTGAGTTTAGTTTCCAATTCAACAAACCATTCGTTGTTACGACATCACAGTAGAAAGTTATAGGCGTTTCAAGATAGCTGCCAGATGGCTTCTCCGCGGGCCCCATTTGGAAGGCGGTGGAACCGACCTTCAAGGGGTATAAATACCCCTTTCCCCTCATTTCATCATCATTTTACACTCCCCTGAGCTCTAGAAACCTCCACAAACATTTCTTAAACATTTATAGTCCCTTAGATCAAGAATCAACAAGATTACACTAAACTAGTTCATGAAAAGTGATTGTTCTTGCTTCTAATTGATGTTGTGGTGAGTTTGGTCTTGAAGAAAGTCGGTGTGGCTAAAATTCTTCAAGTATAAGGCATGTTCTTCATCTTGATTTTGGTATTGAGTTGTTTTTGGAGGATTTTAATTGTTTAAAGTGGAGGAAAACATAGTATAAAGGTTGTTGTTTGATATGTTGATGTTGCTGTCTCATGGGCTGATTTTCGAAGGAAGTCTTGGACGGATTTGTGTATGTTTGTCATGTAGTATCTTGATTATGTTATTGTTGATGTTGTTATTGATGTTTGAGAGCTGTTTTCGAATTGGTTGGAGTAGATAATATAGGGGAAATGCTGTTCGAATTCCGTTAACTTATTAGCTAGCTAAGTTTGAGTGTGAAAGTGTTCATATGGCCTGATTGTTGTATAAATCATCTTCGATGTATATTTTCAGGCTCGAAAGTTAGACTTTGAGTGGCTAAGCAAGCAGCAAGGTGTGTTAAGGCTGTCCCTTTCTTTCCTAAGGCATGATTCCATTGCTTCGAGCTTACACAAATATGTCCATAATGATTCCTCTCTTAAAAATATTAGAAGCATATGTTCTTGATGTTCTTATGGTATTGTTGATCCTTATCTCATGATTATTGGTTATTAATGTCATATTATGGTTATTGATCTTATTATTGATGTTGATCTCATCTTATGATTATTGTTCCTTCAAGGTGAGATATGTCCATGATCATAGTTCCATAATGATAATCAGAGGTTTACCGGCCTTACGTCACTTCGATAGAGTCATAGCTTTTATTTGGGCTCTCATGTATGCTTATATATATATGTAGCTATTTTCTCCCACCGAGCCGCGCTATAGTTGGCGGGGTACGACACCTATTAGGCAACTGCTGATTAGTTGGGTTTTCATATCGAGCCCCGAAAGGGCTGGGTATGTTTTACATCGAGTCCCATAAGGGCCGGATACATTAAACACCGAGCCCTGAAAAGGTCGGGTACGTTATGATGATGATATGATGATAAGACCGAGCCTATATAGCCAGGTACGGTATTTATATATATATATATATATATATATATATATATATATATATATATATATATATATATATATATATATATGTATGTATATATATGAAAATGTTTATTTTAAAAAGGCAAGCATGCATGACGTCCGTCTTAAGAGGCATTCAGAGGTACAGGTTGATCTCTCTTATTTTATGTATCTCCATATTTTCATTATGTTGTTATTCATGCCTTACATACTCAGTACATTATTTATACTGATATTCTTTTATTTGTGGACGCCGCGTTCATGCCCGCAGTATACGATTCGTACTCATAGGCTGCCATTGTACATGAGCACTCCACTTGTTTCGGAGTTGTAGTCCAGTTGGCATGTTTTTTTATGTATAGATAGGTATGGCGGGGTCCTGTCCTGTCCTTATTATGTTATGCACTCCAGTAGAGGCTCATAGATAGATATGCATAGTTATATGTCTTATGGTCATCTCGGTTTATATTCTGTTGTATCACTACTACGAATAGCCTTGCTAGCATATGTACTTAGGATTAGCTTGATGACGTATGTATATTATATTTTAGGCTTGTGTCCCATGCAACTTATGGTAACTAAGAGTTAGCATTATGGTCCACTCAGGTATTACTAAGAGATGCATGTATGTGGTGCTCGGTAGGTTAGCTCCGGGTGCCCGTCATGGCCCTTCGGTTGGGTCATGACAATCTGGCCATAATGGACATTCAGGCGTTGGTCTTTCTCAGCAATCCGTGACTCCCAGAGGCTGTTATGAGTGTGGTGATCTTAGGCTTTTCAAGAGGGACTATCCCAGACTTAGTCGTGATGGTCAACATCAGAGTTCTCAGACTCCTGCACCTCGGGCAGCAACCCCACCAAGTAGAGGTGATTATCAGGGCAATAGTGGTAGTTCTCAAGGTAGTAGAGGTAATTCTTAGGCAGGTAGGGGTGGTACTCAGCTCGGACGAGATGGTGGCCTTGGAGGTACTTAGACTTCATGTGATCATATGCATTTCTATGCTTTTCCGGGAAGACATAAGGCAGAGGCCTCCGATGCAGTCATTACAGGTATTATTTTGGGTTGCCATCATCCTCCTTTGGTACTATTCGATCCAAGCTCGACTAATTCTTATGTATCTGCCTACTTTGCTTTGATTTTGGATATGATGTGTGATTCCCTTTGTTACCTATATTCACGACCCAAATCGCGGGTCGTGGTGGCACCTATCTTTGCCCCCCAGGGGTAGGCGAACCACATTCCCAAAATGTAGAAAAAGTTAAATAAGAGGAAAATTAAATAAAAATACGTTATCGAGTCTTAGATACCTATCATGACTAGAAATAATCCCACATCCCCAAAATCTGGTCAAAGGGTACAAGAGCGCTAAATACAATCCAGAATACAAGTTTGAAGCCATAAATAGGTGTAAACTTGTGCTAAGGTGAGTTCAGCCAAAGCAAACACGAGCCAACATCAAGATTTAAGCTAAATGAAACATAGGAATAGGCTTATTACACTTAATAAGACAGTATAAAACTCATATTAAAGCTGCAGATTACATTAAGCCTCATTTGACACTCTAAGACACCAGAAACAACTTTTTTTTTAAGCAAAACAACTACCATGATACTAGTTGTGAATTTATTAATAAAAAGCATCTGTATAGAGAAATAAAACAAAATAAGGTCAAAAGTGCCTATGAAATGAAATAAACAGCCAAAGCATCAAATCTAGTCTAACTGCAAATTATCCAAATTTCTGGTTTGATTTCACTCAAGCAACCTAAAAGCTCTCACCAGGTGCTATGAAATCATAACCAACATAAGAATCCTTCAAACTTGAACTTGTGCATGTTGTGACTTGATAATACTCAACTGCTCATTCTGATGTAGTGAACTAAGTGTTATTTATACTGATGGAACATTTGCATCTCATATCTGCTGCTGTAGAGTAGGTGAAGTTCCTCATTCCTTCTGCTCTTATAGTTATAGACCTGGATATGCATGTAATACTTTGCAGCTCAATTATGGTTAGTTAAAAAGTCAGCTAGCTGGTTTCCTTCCCTCATTACATGCCCAAGCTGGACTACTCCTTTCCTTCTCTATTCAATAATGTTATAAATCTCCAAACTTATAGAGCATGGCACATCCCATTCACCTTTCACTATCTTCACTAAGCTCAGAGAACCAGACTCAATATAAAGAGGCAGTAGCTGGTTAGTTACACAATAAACCAAACCATCATATATTGCCTTAGCACGCAACTAGAGTGACTTAGTATCTCACCATCCTTGTGCTGGCATATATAAAATCTCCAAGACTGTCTCTAACACAAAAGGCTGCTGAGCTGGGGCCAGGATTTCCTTTAGATGCACCATCACTATTACATTTATACTAACCCTGTGGGGGACTAGACCAGTGCACTAGTATATAGCTGATCTGTGGCTTGTAACTATCTAATTACCTAACCAGATGAGGCCAAGAGCCTGGAACATCTTTTATCCAGGGATATTTGAGTTTTGCTAGTTGCACAAGATTCATGTTGATATCATAGATTACCTTAGACTTGGACATTGTCCCCCCATGCACTACTGTATTCCTTCTCTTCCAAAGCTGCTATAATATGATAGCTGGTGCTGCCTGATACAGAGGTTTCAACTTAGCTGAACATTTGGCATCCTACCATTTTTTCACTGCCTATTTCACCTGCACAAAAGGTCCTTGAATACCAGCTGCATCTGTAAAAAATTTCCACACTTCTACTACATAGTCTACTGTTAGTAATATATGTTCCAAAGTTTCTTGTTGTGGTTGTGAGCAACACCTACAAATAAAAACTATGGATATCCCCATTCTTGCAAGAATATCATCCACTATTAACTTCTGTTTCCGTACTTTCCACAAAAGAAATGCAATCTTGAACTGCAACCCTTTGGTCCATATCTATTGATAAAACCAGCTTACCTCCATTTTTTGCCTGATCTTTTCCCAAGCACTTGAAACTGTGAATTTACCATTTGTATTAAGCATCCACGTGCCTTGTCTATAGAGTAATCAACTGCATCTCTATTGAAGCTATGTGTGATGTGCTCTACTAAATCGTCTGGCACAGTTTGCTGAAGCTTAGGGAGATTCCACTGTCCATTTATCATCATGTCATCCACATCTTGAATGCTTTCATTAATAGGAAAATTTGTAGGCATCAACTTAGCTATAGGACCTAGCTTTGTCCAATTATCATACTAGAAGTTAGCTGAACCATTTCTTGTCTCCCACCATATATCCTTTTCAATCACATCTCTAGATTCTAACATCTTTTTCCATAATTGTGAGCCTCCTCTCCCTTTGCACTAGAGTTGGAATCTGTCTCTTACAGTACTTGTTCCACATATATGTAGACCACAGTGTGCATATAGTTCTAAACCTCCAACATAACTTAGCAAAAAGAGCACCAGAAATATCAAATAAGGATCTAAACCCCAAGCCTCCTTAATTTTTTGGAACACACACTTTTAACCAAGTTGACCAATGTCTACTTTTGCCTTCTTCTTTATTACTCCAAAAAAATCTTGCAAAGATTTTGTGTAGCTCATTCAAAGTGTATTTAGTAGGTGCCATGGCTGATAACAGATATAGAGGCATACTTTGAAGTATACTAGTGATTAATACTGCCTTACCACCAAAAGAAAGAAGCCTGCCCTTCCAATTCTGCAGCTTGTTTTTAACCTTTTTGAGCAACTGATTGAAGTACACCTTTTTTTTTTCTAGTATGGACTATTGGACAGCCTAAGCACATAAATGGGAAGACACCTCTAGTGAAACCTGTAGTCTGCTCCACCTCTTGACACAAAGCAGCTGAGACTTTCTGATGCAAGTAAAAACAACTCTTGTTTCTGTGAATTTTCTATCCTGAAATATCTTCATACTTCCTCAAGACTATCATGATCATCTCTAATGACACCTTATCTGCTGAGGTAAAGATAATGGTGCCATATCCATATGCAAGATGATTCAAATTAGCACTCCATTTAGACATACCATATCCCTTGTATTGTTCATGATCAAATAAAGAGTTAAGAGCTCTTAATAGCACCTCTGTAGCTAGAACGGACAATGCAGGTGATAAAGGATCACCTTACTTCACTCCTCTAGTTGAGTGAAAGAAACCATGAGACTGGCCATTTAACAGAACTGAGTACCAATTGTTATCTAGTAATCGCTATCTGATCCACAAATGCTCCATCAAGTCCCATCCTTTCCAAAACTTTAGTTAAAAACTGTCATGACACTCTATCATAGGCTTTAGCCATGTATAGCTTGATAATCACATTAGCAGGCTTGCCTCTTTTTTCTGATATCTGTCACAATTTCTTAAGTTAGTAGAACACTCTGATACTTCTATTCTTCATAAACCCAGACTAGTTGGGAGAAATCATCTCATGCAAGATCTTGTCTAGCCTCCCATGCACAACTCTAGAAATGACTTTATTGATAAAGTTACTCAAACTTATAGGTCTCAAATCAGTGACCTGCTGAACCATCTCCTTCTTAGGAAGGAGCCTTTGGATTTGTGTGTGTAACAGCCTTTGGAAGAGTATGACCTTCATAGAATGCCTTCACTACTTTATATACATCTATCCCAACTATATTCCAGAAACCTGATAAAAATTTCCTGATAATCCATCTTGACCACAAGCAGTCTTACCTTTTAAATCAAAAGATGCCTTTTTAACTTCATCTTCTATGGGAAGGGCACACAGCATTTCATGGTATTCATCAGTAACTTATCTAGGCACAATATTTATCATTGAGAAGTATGAACTACATGCTTCTTGAGTAAACTGATCTTGAAAAAACTGCACTGCACCTTGAGAAATTCTTTCCTCATTCTCAAGACATACTCCATCAGCATCCTGGATTCTCTTCACTTGTAGCTTTTTTCTTCTACCCTTGACAATACTATGGAAAATCTTTGTGTTTCTATCACCCTCAGTAAACCAGGTATAACTAGATTTTTGTATCCAAAATTCTTCCTCAAAATGTAAATATTTCTTCATTTCTGCTTGTGCTAGTTGCAGAATGCATCTATTCTCCACTGAAGGTTCTTCTTCAAACAGCTGTTCTTTCACCCTCACAATCTCCTCCCTGATGAAGTGTTGTTTGAAAATGTCACCAAAAGCCACCTTACTCCAAGCTGATAATGCCCATTTAACTTGTTTAACCTTCTTCTTGAAATTCAGAAAAGGATCACCATCACTGTCCCCAGGCCAATTGTCTTTAACAATATCCTGAAATCTTCCTGATCAATCCAAAACTTTAGAAACCTGAAAGGCTTTATAAAGTTTGGAATATCAGTACCCAAGGTGATAAACAAAAGAGCATGGTCAGAGCCTGTCCTAGACAAGTGTTCCACCTCAATGTTTCCAAACCAATTATGCATATGTGAGTTGACTACAATCCTATCCAATCTCTCAAATATGTAGTCATTTCCAGCCCTCCCATTCCACCATGTAAATGGACTACCTTTGAAAAATGTTTCCTCCAGCTCACAAGAATTTATACAAAAGGCAAAGTCTTCATAATCTTGAGGGAAAATAGAAGTACCACAAATTTTCTCTTCCTCATTTAGCACCAAATTAAAATCCCCTCCTACCATCCAAGGTATATCTATGTTAGCAGACAAATGATATATACTATCCCATAATTGCAACCTCTCATGGTCATCACATTTAGCATATACTAGTGTAGAAATCATATGTCTATTGTGCTCCTGCAGAAATAACTTCAAGGTAATCTTCTGTTTTGTATCTGATACAACCTGTACATCCACATTTTCATTAACAAAGAACCAAATCTTCCCATTGCAGTTTGGACCTGCACTATGCATTCCCAATCTTCTTTGATAATTCTGTATATGTCTAGCTTGTTGAAAAGGTTCCATCAAAGCTATCAATACAAAATTGTGATGTCCATGTAACATTTGTAGCCTATGAAAATCCTGTTGAGTCCTTACTGATATGATGTTCCATATCAAAGCTTTTACTATCATTTAAAAGAGACTTTCAAAGCTACAGTTCTCTTTGCTATATCCCTGGTTAAATGTTGACCTTCCATATGACTTCCCGTCTTTCCCTTTTTGCCATTCTTCAATGCTGATTTTGGTGATAAACCAGCCTATCTACTTATATGATCTAAGTTAACCTCCAGAGATTCCTCATTATCTTCAATATTACTGATCTCGTTTTCCTTTCCATCTGAATTATTGTTTTCTGACCCTCCTACTTAGTGATAAACAATATCATGTAACCTCCTCATAGGAGAATCCTTACTCAATATTTGCAAAGGTTGAATTGTCATAGAACTGGTTACAATATCCATTGAGTTAACCATCCCCTTCTCAATCAAAGGCAATGATTGTGAGTTCACAAAATCCCCTTCTAGTCCTCCACCAGGATCATCAACTTCTACATTATCACCCTATTTGGAAGGAGATAAAAAAGCCTCCTTTACCTCATAATCCACCTCAGCCCTTTTTTCCACATTATCCACCCCATGACTCACAACTAGTTTTGAGGAATCTGGAGTCTCTAGATTATCCTCCTCCTCTAGATTTGCCACATTCTCCACTATATTGTCCATCATATGTTCCTCAACATTAAGTTCAGGAACAGTAGTAGTAGGTTCTACTATTTACAACTTACCTGCAGAATCATCTTCATTACATATCACATTAGAAATCTCCTCACAACTTTCCAAACATTCCAAATTTGCCTGCAAAGCAGTAGAATTTGTTTCCATGATCATATTATCAATCACACCTTTAGAATCCTTAGTCTCCCTAATTTCCTTTTCAGCAATATCAACTACATTCTTAGCAACACTAGGACTAGCATCATTAGATTTTAAGGGCTCATCCTTCCCATTATAGACCACCTCTTCAACCTCAAGTGCAGCAAATTTGTTTTCCAAATGAATCTCATTGTTGCCAGATTTATTAGCCATATCCATATTTCTTCTATCTACAACCATATTAAAAGTTTCAGGATTTCCCACTACCAATCCACTAGCAAGAGTTTTAGTAGGGAATTTCTTATAGTTCCAACCTGTAGAAGGTTGTTTCACCACCCGTGGAACAACCTTCTTCACCCCCTCCTCCTTCTTCTTACTAGCATCATTCACAACCTCATTTTCAGAAGTCTCAGCAGCCTCTAATCTCAATTCTGGATGCAAAATCCTACAACCAATCTCATCATGACCTTGAAGCTTGCATTTCTTACAATACTTTGGCAATACATCATATTGTATCTTAACATCCACTAGTCTAACTTGCTCAGCTTTCTCATGCTTGATTTCCATCCTTACAAACTCTGGTAGATTAGCAACATGATTAACTAAAATTTTAACCCTAGCACAACTAGGATAGTTTTGTTAATAGTTGCCATGTCCAACTGCATTGGTTGACCTACTGCTGAAGCTAAAGAGAAAAGAGCCTCCTTTACATAATAAGTAGGCAACAAGTACGGAAAAGAGATCCAAGCTATGGCCTTAGTCGTCTCCTCATCAATTTTGAACATAGGATCATAAATTAACGTACGCATTTGATAAGAATAGCCATCCTTACACTTCACATAATGCACAGCCTTTGAAGTCATTGTAAGGAAGTCTTCTAAGTTCTCCAATCTCATAATAACATGTCTATGCCTGAAAAAACCAATCCTACAATCTCCTTTGATGCCACATTGTTTAGGAATTTGGATTCTCAAGTCCTCAAAATCAGGCAAATTATATGAAAATTTTCCTATCACTGCATACGAGAACTTTTCAATTTTGTTCATGCGTAAAACCTCTTCCTCTGTCCATTTAATCACATGTATCCCATCAATAATCTCCACGAGCTTTATTTGAATTGGCTCAACATCACATATTGACGTCAGCATGGTTGGATGGTTAGGGTTTAGAACTTCAGCATATTTTAGGGTTTTCACTATAGATTCATCAATGTTAATCGCTCCACTAGTGGAAGGGTTGGAAGGTAAAGGTGGATTTTGAGTAATTGAAGGTAAGGAACCAACCACCAATGGTGGTTGGCCGCCAACAACCATGGTTAAAATATTAGGGTTTACTCTCTTTTAGGGTTTGCATGGAGAGAGTAGTTCAATATTTTGATCAACAATCCCGAAACAACATGAATAGGTGATTCAGTGACCTTTTTTAACATAACAAAACTAGACATTCAATTAAGCCAATTAAAATGTTATTAACAGCATGACTAAGGCAACAAATGAGATACATGTTTTACTAAACTAAGTTACCATTTGTACCATGACTCAGATCAAGAAATTGGACCTTAAACTACATTAATTCACTATTGATTAACTAAAGTAATTAGTGAACACCTACTAACATGCTAGGCCATTAATAATCAGAATTTCAGTTAACAACAGCAACCCAATACACAATAATCATACTTAAGTCATTATTAAAGTAACTAGAAATAACAACTAATGCACACTAAGCATGATTAAGCTACCATTAACAAGAGATTAACTAGCAATAGCCACTACATACTTGTCAGTTACACTTAAGCTATTACTAATAGATAATTATAGGCATTCAACTTAACTAAAGCAGCACGTAAGTAGGCATACTAATTTATATTTAGCTACTAAAATAGTAAATAAACACACCTTAAACATGCTTGCACTACTACTACTAATATTAACTATAAATTAAACTAAAATAGCAAACAAAACATGCAACAAATCAACTACCACAACTAAAGCATAGCAAAATTAACTACACACTTAAAGCTAAACAGAAGTTAAAGGAGGAAGTACTACCTTTCTCAGGTGCAGCCTAATCGAGAATGGACTTGGAATGATTTCCTTGCTTCTCCACACTCAGCCACACATAAGAAAGAACAATTAAAACTAACTAAATCAAATAATTAATGGTCTCAAATAATAGAAACCCTAGGTAATTCGGTTTTATGAGTATATTCTAATATTCAGTATTCTTAAGGTGTGTCAAACAATGTGAATTGGGGGTTCTATTTATAGAACCCCAAAATCTCAAAACCCTAGCTCATTTTCGATGTGGGAGTTTTGTAATTTGAGAATTGCATTTCTCAATACCACATCCAATGGCTGAGAATCTTGTGTTCAAACATATCAAAGGTCAGATTTGACCCAAAAATGATCGATCAACTCGGTTCATCTTGAACCAATAGAAATTGTGGATTTAAAATCACAACACAACAAAAACAATTAAGGTTCTCAGTCCATAACTGTTTGAAAATGCAAAAAAAGCAAGAAAAAAGGGGAGGTAATACCTTGTTTGGGTCGAGTCTTGGTGGTTTTGGTTGAGAAATGGAAAATCAATAAATGTTCTTGCCATTCTTAACCACACAACAGCCACAACACCAATGTGGGCTCTTCAAAATTGCCACTTTCGGCAATGTGTGACGTCAAGAGAAAGAGAGAGCGGGAGATTAGGCGGCTAGGGTTTCCTTGTGGAACCCTGAGCTTTTTACAAATGAGACTCTCAGGGTCTATTTATGTGTTGTTGTTCATGTATAAACGACAGATTGGGTCCATTAATGGACTGGGCCGGGTCAAATAAGGAAGGCGAGGGGGGGGGGGGGGGGGGGGGGGGGGGGGGGGGGGGGGGGGGGGGGAATTTAACTTATCACGATATACACATATACATGTGTATATGCATGTATAGATGTGTATATGCAGGGCCAAAAAACACAAATTTTTAATAAAATGGCCATAATTATAAATGTCTGTCAACTAGTACTTTAAGTTATGACCAAAACTAACTAATTAACCGATTAATTAAATTAAAGACATGATTAATTTATAAAAAGACTTTAAATTGCAACTATGACCTTAATTGAACTTAAACCAAGGAGTTCATTTGTTTTCAATTATGGCCACATTTAAACACATAGTAATTTATAAATATAATCATAATTAAGCCCTAAATTAATTATGATTAAATATATAAAATTGCACAAATACAAATTAATTATGCAAAATTAGATTTGAGGGGTAAAATGGCTACCTTATTTAATTAATAAGATTTCTTGAATTTAACGGAGTAAAATACATGCTAAATAAACCTTCAATAATTTTAACAATTAATTAACTAATGTTTTAAATTATCTTCTGATTAAACTTGAAAATGCTTCATATTATTTATAAAAATATAAATTATTTTCTAAATGATTTACAATATATATTTGAAGTTATTTTACTAAATGAAATAAAATATTATCAAAATAATTTTGCAAAATCATTTTGACTTATAAAAAATGCACATTTCACTCTGTTTGATATCCAAGGACTCTGGGTAATTATAATATATTATGGGAGGTTAAAAATTAGGTATCAACAACTATCCATTCGGTGTTCAGGGATGGCGGGACCATCCTTGAGCAACGAAGTTTGACTAACTCTGATTTTTGACTGAACCATTCCAGACTACCTCTCTTTTTATGCGATTTTCAAATATATCGCCGGACCCTGATTTATGGGTTTCCTACACATCTCAAGTTACATGAGAATTCTGACCACTTGTAGTTTGACTCAACTAGACTCCTAAATGCACATTTAGGTAAATCTCGAATTTCCCGGTTATCAAAATCGAGAAGTCCGGGGTGATTTGTTGGAGTGTGACTAACTCTCTAGTATTGAGTCTGCCTATATATTCCTGATCTTGGGAATCAAGTGCCTTGTAGTTCGACGCGACAGGAGGAAAAAGGTATCCCTTATGCGGGAATGCCTTTGTGTGTGCCTGACCGGTGGAAGGAAAATTTGAAGAAAGCAATTAAAGCAAATAAATAAGTTTGCGTGGCTGAGCATGAGGTGGAGCGATCTTCCAAGTCCTGTCCAGAGAGCTTGACTTTCATGGGCAATCTATCTTAACCGGTTGCGTTGGAAAAAGTTCCAGGTTTTCTCCGCTTGCGTCTGAATTTCGTCTTGATTAGCCTACTCTTTTCCCTAGCGGCTGCTAAACCTGCTTTTCATCTGCTGGGTACCATTATGGTGGACTTCTTGGTCCTATTTTTTCTTTTTACCATTCAGTGTGTTTTTGTTGACACCTGCTTGGTATTGTCTGTAGGTTGCGACCTTCGTGGCGCTGCTTGAAATTAAATGACCATCTTGGTCCTGTGTCTTTGTCTTTGACCACTTTGCATTTTTTGATGTTTTGTATGAATGACCCTCACAACGATGTTTGTATGAATAGCCCTCATGATAATATTTGTATGAATGACCCTCGCGACAATGTTTGTATGAATGGCCCTCGCGTCAATGTTTGTTTGAATGAATGGCCCTCACGATAATGTTTTTTTATGAATGGCCTACTTATGTAAATGGCCGTCGTGGCATGGTTGTATGAATGGCCCTCGCGGCATGGTTGTATGAAGGGCCCTCGCATCAATGTTTGTTTGAATAAATGGCCCTCACATCAATATTTGTATGAATGTCCCTCACAACAATGTTTGTTTGAATGAATGGCCCTCACGTCAATGTTTGTATGAATGTCCCTCACAGCAATGTTTGTATGAATGGTCCTCGCGATAATGTTTTTGTATAAATGGCCTCACGGCAATGTTTGTATGAATGGCCCTAGCGAAAATATTTTTATGAATGGCCCTCACGGCATGTTGGAATGAATGACCCTTATGGAAATATTTGTATGAATGGCCCTTGCGATAATGTTTTTGTATGAACGGCCTTCGCGACAATGTTTATATGAGTGGCTCTCGAGGAAATGTTTGTATGAATGGCCCTCACGGCATGTTGGAATGAATGACCCTCACGGCAATGTAAATAACAGATATGGCCCCTTTGGCTAAATTTTTCTTGCATTCTTTGTATTTGGATGTGACTCTCGTGCTCAGATGTATCATTTTGCTTTGTTGTGACCTTTTTGGCCGATATTTTCCCTTGTGGCATTTTGGTCATTTTGTAGCCCTAGTGGCTAGATATTTTCCCTTGTGGTGTTTTAGCTCCTTCTATAGACCTTGTGGCTAGATACTCGCCCTTATGGCGTTTTGATCCTTTATAGCCCTCGTGTCTAGGTATTTTCCTTTATGGCGTTTTGATCCTTTTATAGCCCTTGGGGCTAGATGTTTGCCCTTATGGTATTTAAAGCCTCTTATAGCACTCAAAGCTTATCGACCGCTACAGACCCTTTCTCTGGTGGCAGCTTCGACCTCATTACCTACAAACAAAACCGGGTTAGAAGATGGGTCGTCCTCCTGACGACAAGGAGACCTGCATCAGCAAAATGTTTGTTTCCTATAAAGTTGATCCATGTTGCTGCATCTGGCTGCGTCTTTGGCTTTGCAAGCTCCCTTGGGCTCAATCCTCTTGGATTTGGTATTCGAAATATGAATTTATCTTAATCATAAAAATAAAAATCACTTTTGTAAATCATTGATCATGAGTTATTTATTTGCGAAAGCAATATAAATTTTCCAATATTGTTTAAGTTGATTGTCATGGCATGTGCTTTTGAATGATAAACCTTTCCTTCTCCACTGCCTTTGATAGCTGAGATTCCTGCTTTCTTGTGCGGAATTTTTGAGACCCTCTCAAAACTTCTGCCCCAGTCTACCTATTTTCTTGGCGAACTCTTGTGCTGAGTCTTGAGTGTATGAAATTTTGAGGTCCCCTCAAAATTTGTGCCCCAATTTAGGGTATCGAATTGATTAACCCTCGCTGACTTGTTGAGAGTGAGAAATTTTGAGATCTGGCGACAAATTTTGAGAAATTTCTGCCCCATTTTGAGATTTTGGATTGGCTGACTCTTGCGACAGACTTGTTGGATGAATTTTTGAGATCCTCTAAAAAATTCTACCCCAGTTGGGCATGTATAGCAATCTCTTCGTGCTGATTATGAATTCGCCTTAAAATCTTATCTCTGAGGCTTCCTAGGGGTTTCTTGGTTTTTCATTTGGTACGACCGAGCTCAAAGAGCGCATATGTATCCTGTCGCAGCGGGAATCAAGTCAAACGTAGTTTGGAAGAAAGTAATTGAGTTTTGATTTGTAC
>NC_081344.1:59559210-59633398 GCF_029784015.1 Lycium ferocissimum
TTAACAACATTAACCAATTGGCCAACTTTCCGATGGGCATGGGTTGGCGAAAGATATATCTTAATGGATCCATCTTGAATATAAGGTGAGTGGTATATGAAAACAAGTAATGCCTCAACTTCTGGGCTACCCATATTAGGGCGCAACATATCTTTTCCACCAGTGTGTACCTTGCCTCGCAGGCAGTGAATTTATTACTTAAGTAGTAGATGGCACGCTCTTTTTTGCCTGTCTCGTCGTGTTATCCTATCACACATTCAAAGGCATTTTTTGAGACTGATAAGTATAGCAAAAGTGGACTCCCAGGTCTGGGGGTACCAAAACTGCTAGATTGAACATATATTTCTTGATGGTGTCGAAGACTTTCTGACACTCCTCAGTCCATTTTGTGGGCGTGTCTTTCTTCAAAAGCTTGAGTATGGGCTCCACAATGATGGTGGACTGGGCTATGAACCGTCCAATGTTGTTTAATCCTCCCAAGAAGCTCATAACCTCTTTCCTAGTCTTCGGAGGGGGTAGCTCTTAGATTGCTTTAATCTTTGCTGGATTTAGTTCTATGCCCCTCTGGCTGACTATGAACCCCAATAATTTCCTGGCGGGCACTCCGAATGTACCCTTGGCTGGATTTAATTTTAGATTGAACTTTCGGAGTTTGTTGAAGAACTTCCTCAAGTGTGTGGTATTCTTTGAACTTTGTCTTGATTTAATGATGACGTCATCCATGTAAACTTCGATTTCCCTGTGGATCCTGTCATGGAAAATAGTAGTCATAGCCCTCATGTAAGTGACATCAATGTTCTTGAGTCCGAATGGCATTACCCTCTAGTGATACACCCCCCATGGGGTGATGAAAGTTTTCTTTTTCGCATCATCTTTGTCCATTAGGATTTGATGGTATCCTGCGAACCAATCCACAAATGACTATAATTTGTGCTTGGCACAATTATCAATAATTATGTGGATGTTAGGGAGTGGGAAGTTGTCTTTGAGACTGGATCGGTTGAGATCCTGGTAATCTACACATATATGTATTGTCCCATCCTTCTTAGGAACTGGCACTATGTTGGACACCCATGTGGGGTATGAGGTCACTTCTACCACCCCTGATTTGATATGTTTTTCTACCTCATCCTTGATACGGATACTAAGATCCGGCTTGAATTGCCTGATTTTCTATTTACGAGGGTGAATCCCGTATTGATGGGTAATCTGTGAGACACTACACTGGTTCTCAATCTTGGCATGTCACCATATGACCATGCGAAAGTATCCACATACTCGCTTAACAGCTTTATGAATTCCTCCTTTTGAGGTACCTCTAAGTGTGCACTTATCCTAATTTCTTTGACATTCTCTTCATCTCCTAAATTGATGACTTCTGTTTCATCCATATTTAGCTTTACTCATTTTCCAACTGCTCTACCTCTTCTGTGAGACCCTCAGGTAGCATGGTTTCCTCATCATACTCTTCATACTTTTCCTGTCATTTAACTCATTCGTTTCGCAACATGTCATGACATTTAGGGTTGTTTTATCATTTTTATAACTGAAAGATCAAGGCAAAGGGAGGTTAGTATAAAACACATGCATAAAATTAAAAGGAAAAGCAAAGCTATTTTTCCATAATTCAGGGCCTCTTTGATTTTTAATTAATAATAGTACAAACTCTGGTCCTAGCTCGAATCAATATCGAGCCATTTTCATTTTTTGAAAACATTACGAGGTAAAAAAGTGCAAAACAGTGAGCAATCGGGCCTCGACCGATTCTCGCCGTTTTCAAAATAAATTCATCATTTCTCTACTGAAGAGCCAAGAGCGGGGTAGAGGTCCAGTTGAATAGTTGCTCACCCAGATCAGCATCATGGATGGTGGGCGCTTTTATGCACTCTTCCAATATCATCAGACAATCTTCTTCTCGAAATACCATCCCTATCCCTTCTTCTGCGTTTTCATCATCTGGCATGGACATTATGTTTGGGAATGACTGGTTCAAATCAGGAATAGGCTTGCGGAGTTTCGCAATGCCTTTTTTGTTCTTCTTAGTGGCTGCTGACACTTCATCATCAGTTGGGATATACCCCCATCAAAATAAAAATTGTTCTGAGAAATGGGGATTGCTTATGTGATGTCGTGTAAATCCCTTCCTAAGCCTCGCCCAAGTTCAAAACCGTTCTGGAACATAGTTGAGGCAATTATTTTATAAACTACAGGCATAAGCACTTGTGTAGAATTCATTCTGTGGGCAACCCCTACCAGTTCCACCACGTGGAAATCTCTTCCTTTTGGTACTACTTTGATGACAGGCATTGAGTTGTTTGGGTAGTTATGGATGCTACCTTCTCTGTGGATCACAATTTCGTGGCCATCATATGGATCCATGGTCTTCCCGGTAGCAAATTGTAATTTGCAGGTATTTTATGACTTGGAACTTAGTGACGAATTTTGCTGGCCCCATTTGAATGCGAAGGTCCATTTCTCCTGTGGCGTCGCACTGAGCGCCGTTGAATGCTGGTAGGGCTTTGGTGGACCTTCCCAAGGTGATAACCTAACTGGGTAAGCGTGGATTCAAGGCAAATATTGAGACCATTCCCATTGCCGACCAAAACTGGGGTCACCACTTTATTTCAGTGCATAACAGTGATGTGTAGTGCCTTATTGTGAGTCATGTCCTCTTTGAGAAATTCTTTGTCGGTGAAGGCAATTTGATGCTCCTCCATGACACTGGCGATCATTTCAGCCAAATTTTCGCTACTTTTCCTGACAAAGATGTGGGCTTCTTCCAACACCTTCAACAAAGCCAGTCGGTGTTGCGGTGAACTTAACAAGAATGCTACTACAGATATTTGGGCCGGGGTCTTCTTCAAATGTTGCACAATGGAATATTATTTTGGCTGCATCTGGCACCAAAAGGCTTCAGCTTCGCCCTCAGTGATGGGCTTTTTCTGGTTTCCCTCTCTTCGTGGTGCCTCTTGAGCCAAATCTTCGAGAGTGTAATGTTACACCTCAAAAAAAAAAATTACATCATTTGCGTTGGAAGTAAACTAACATAAGCTTGGAGAGGTCATGGAACCCTTATAAGGTTAAGGAATACCCTTAACAAGTGTTAAGCAAGTGTCTAAAGGTTCCGGGATCAAGCAAATCGAACAAAATAAGTTTGACGAAAATTTAGAAAAAGTTGGCTGGATTTTGGACAGAAATTTTGGGTCAACTTTAGAGGGGTATATCTCTAGGTATATCAGGAGTTTTGAAGTGTTTCAATAGCCTAAAATGAATTTCGTCGAGTCTAGTTTCCAACTCAACAAACCGTACGTCAATACGACATCGGAGTAGGGAGTTATGGGCATTTTAAAATGGACTGCCAGAAACCGTGAATCTACGCGGAAATTCTAGAAACCTCTTAAAAGGTCCATTAAATTCGGTCCAGTAGCCCAACCCGAATTGGGCTGCTATATATATATATCCCTTTAAGTCATCTAAATCACCTAATTTCTTACCATTTCTTATCTCCACCCTTCTCTAGAGCCTTCCACACTTATCTCCCCATTATAAGATTATTATTGAGGATTCTTG
The DNA here is from genome assembly GCF_029784015.1 of Lycium ferocissimum. Classification (NCBI taxonomy): domain Eukaryota; kingdom Viridiplantae; phylum Streptophyta; class Magnoliopsida; order Solanales; family Solanaceae; genus Lycium; species Lycium ferocissimum. Next base: position 59,562,781 of record NC_081344.1, read on the forward strand.
AAGGTTCTACAACATTCCATGACCTTCCATACCATTGAAAGAAAAAATCAAACATCAAAACCTTAAGATAATCTATGGAAGATGATTATTCTTGTTTCTCTTCAATGTTGTGATCAACTTGAGCTTGGGAGAAGTTGAGTGAGGTGAAATTCTTCCATTATAAGGCATGTTCCCTATCTTATCTATATGATTGAGTTGGTTTAAACGTTTAATAACTCTTGAAAAGGAAAAGAATCAAAGTGGAGAAGTCACAAAGTATTGAATTGAAGATGATGACTATGGGATGAATTTGAAGCGAGATTTTGGATTAATTTGAGATTAAATTGAATATAATTCTTTGATTATGGTATTGTGGATATTGTTATGGTTGGTTGAGAAATTGGGGAAAAACATCGTGTGGGATGTTTTATGGAGTATATTGGTGTTGATGATAATGTTGTTGATATTAGTATTGCTATTGTTGTTGTTTTGTTGGTATTGTGATTTCGGGCTAGGGATATAAACAGGGGAGATGCTGCCCGAATTCTGAGAGGTTTTAAAAGTAATTAATTTGAGGGCTTAAGGCAAGCATATCACGATAAGCCTAATAATAGTATAAATTTTCTTGAATGTAGATTTTCGAGCTTGGAAGGATAAGCGTTAAGTAGTAGGAAACTGAAAAGGTATGTAAGGCTAAACCCTTTCTTTCTAAAGGTATGATTCCTTTCTTATGAACATATATATGTCTTCGATAACATTCTTATTCCCAAAAGCTAGAAGTTCATGATTCTTAGAGTTTCTTATGATGCTAAAGATAAGTATGTTCCATGATGATAATGATGATGATAATGATTCCATTCTTGGAGATTCCAAAGCTTATGGATTTGACGCTATTATGAGATTATTGAGCTTATTTCATGATTTCCTTGATTTTATTCATTGTTGTTGATCTCACCTTAATAATCATTGTTCCTTCAAGGTGAGAAATAGCGATGATGATTATTCCATAATATAATCAGAGGTTACCGACCATACGTCACTCTGATAGAGTTGTAGCTTTTATTTGGGCTCTCATATATATTATATTACGTATATATATATATATATATATATATATATATATATATATATATGTATGTATGTATGATTACACCGGGCTTAGTTGTCGGGCGAACACCATTACGGTGGATGTAGTGGGTGACTTATGGATAATGATAATAACACCGTGCCTATATAGAACGGGCGATCGGACGCGGCTAACGATGCACTAGTGGGCAGCGTGATATATATATGGATTACCCCGGATGCGGGCTAATGATGATAACACCGTACCTATATGGTCGGGCATTTTACTCACACACACACACACACACACACACACACACACACACACATATATATATATATATATATATATATATATATATATATATATATATAATGTTGATTTAAAAAGTAAAGTTGGCATGCATGGTATCCGCCTAAAAAGGTAATCAGATATACAGGTTATCTCTTTATCTCATGCTTCTTTATTCTTGTTTATGTTGTTATTCATGCCTTACATACTCAGTACAATCGTTCGTGCGACATCCCTTCTTGTGGACGCAACCCAAAACGCTCATGCCCGTAGGTAGGCAAGAGACGGATCGGATCCGTACGTGCTTTATCGGCCGGATTCCCGGGAGCACTCCACTAACTTCGAAGAATAACGTAGCCTATTGGTATTGGTCTTCATGGTCACTTGTATTCTATGTAGAGGCTCGTAGATATGTGTGTACAATTAGACATTTCATAACCCTACCGGTTCATATTGTTGTATAACATTATAGTAGCCTTGTCGGCTGGTGATGATGGGTATAATTGTTGAAGATTATACAGAGATGTGCCGTTATGTTGTGATATATGTCCTTACAGATTATGTCACACCCCAACCTCGGTGAGGCATGATTGGCACCCGGCACCCTATTGGGGCCGAGCGAACCAAACTGTAGCTTGCATCATCTAACATTAAATACCTCACTAGGGATCTTCTACTAGCTCACTATTCATGTCCTACAAAGAACTCATTTAGAACCTATTCCTAAAGTCATTGCATTATTATTAGGGAACCATCATCATGAACACATCTCACCCTGAAGGAACAAGATAGTAAGGTGAGATCAGCATTAATGAATAACATCAATAGCCATAAAACAAGCTCAATGGTATCACCGGAAGATCGGGAACTGTAAGCTTTGGTATTTTATAAAGAGTGTTATTGAGGATATCATATATAGGTTCACAACAAAGGGATCATGCCTTAAGAAGGAAAGGTTTAGTCTTAACATACCTGGAAGCTTAGTCTTCGACTTTCCAACCTACCTCCTGTCTTGCAATCTATATATAAAACCATTCATACTATTTTTAGGCTCGCCATCGTACACTTGTCTTAAGCCTCTAATTTAAATCCATTTAGAATCTGTAGAAATTCGAGCAGCATCTCCCCAGTTTAGATGCCTAGCCCGAAATCACAATCCAGCAATCAACAATAACAACAACAATGCCAACATCAACAACAATATAATCAATGCTAATATATACCATAAACATCCCACACGATGTTTTATCTTATTTCTCAACCCATATGATCATTTAATAACCTTTCCTCCGTAAATAAGCTTAAATAAATATTTATAAGGAAAGATTCATACCTTTCACACACTAGAACAGCAATATCTTCAATTACCACCTTGAATCCAAGCCAAGTTTTGCCGCAATACGATATTATAATCATAATTATACGTTGTCCGATCCTAAATCCGGAGATTTCACTTAATTTGCGGTAAAATTTAATGGACGGAAGTTGGGGGAACTCTGCAGAATGTTTGGGAGCTTTTTGGAGGTGTTTGGTCTGAAAATAAGTGGGTAATCCCCCTTTTATACTTGTCTAGAGTCGGTTTACACCGACCTAGAAAGTACTCAGGGCGTTTGCGCTGTGTAGTAGCGCGTTCACGGGTTGCACATCACCCTTCTCCGCACGTTCGCGCACGTAATTTCTTAACTGCAGCAATTTCTTTAGCCATCGGCCGGACTAGTAACGTCCATATCTCCTTACTCCGATGTCGTATCGATGAGTTATTTGTTGCGTTGGAAACTAGACTTTATGAACTTCACTTTAGGCTTTTTCTTTGCCTCAAGACTTCTCATATACATAAAATATATTCTTTCTCTAATTTGGGCCAAAATTGCCCTTATATATTTTCTAAAGTTCCAACAAACTTAATTTCCTTGATTCACTTGCCCTTCAACCCTTCCATAGCTTATTATATGAACTTAAACCCTCACAATCATAAGATAAATGCATATAATCTCATATATCTCCTGAAAGGTAGATCGAATCTCAACACACGAAACTACGGGGTGTAACATCCTCCCCCCTTTTAGAAACATTCGTCCTCGAATGTTAAATTCTTTGGGATCTTTATGAAGTTTCTGCAGAGTTTCTCTTATAACTATATAACTACTGACCTGTGACACAGCAATCGAAAATACACGATACCACACCGGCCACCATAAGTACTAATAACTTCTTAACTACACATACCTAATAATTATACCTGTATTAGCATAGGTTAACTGCTCCTGATCCTGATGCCTAGTCAAAGCATATATGCGGTTCTGACCACCGCCAGAGCTAGACACTCTACCTCTACCTCTGCCTCTGCTAACTGATGTCTGAGGGCCTCGTTCTGGGAAGCGTACCGAGGAAGCTGAAGCTGCTACTAATCCAGTGGGTCGAGCCATACCACCTCTATCATTCATCGGGCAATCCCGCATATAGTGACCTAAAACCCCACATGTATAGCATACATCAGAGCCCTGACGACATCATCCAGAATGGGCTCTACCACACTGACTGCATCGTGGAGGGGGCATCCGCATCTGTACCGATTCTCTCCGGTGCAGAAAATCCGAAGCCCTCAAATTCCGACCTATCTCAAAATAAGACGACCTCTGTGATGGTGATGAGATACTGGTAGCTGAAAGTGGGGGCCTAAAACTACCCCTGATATCCTCTAACTCACTAGAAAATCTAGCTCTCTTAGACTGACCCTCATTCAAATCCTCTGACTGCCGTCTATTCTGATCTTCTAGATTCTGAGCATATGCCTGGATACGGGCGATGTCCATACCATCAAGTAAAGCAGCTGTGGAACATTCATTAATTAAATGCGGCTCGAGACCCACCACAAACTGCTGCACTCGGTCTTCCATTTCTGCTACAATAGTGGGAGCATACCTAGCTAAAGAGTTAAACTGCAGACTATACTCCCGCACAGTTCTGTTGCCTTGCCTAAGAGTCAAGAATCTGTCTACTCTTGCCCGACGAATCTCTGGTGGCAAATAATGTCGAAGAAAGGCATCTACGAACTCCTGCCACACGGGTGGAGGTGCATTAGCCCTTTGGAAGACATCCAAGCATTGTACCAATACGCAGCCACATCCCGTAATCTGTAGGAAGCTAACTCTACTGACTCGGTGTCTGAAGCATGCATCACTCGCAACATTCTCAGCATTTCATCTATAAAGTTTTGTGGTTCCTCCTCTGGTTTCAACCCATAGAACTCTAGAGGGGCCAAATTAAGAAAGTCTCAGACTCTGGAACTAACGGCTCTGTCACTGTAACCTGCACCCTGCCGCTGGGCCTGAGCGATGACTATCTGAGTCAACTACTGAATAGCCTCTCGTACCTCCCGACCCGAAGCATCAGGTAGGGGAACTGGGGTGTTGGAGTTCCTGTATGCTCCTCTACAGCGGTTGGGATATTAGAGGTCTGGGATGGAACTTCATTCTGGGAACCGCCTTCCTCTATATCTACCGGCGACTCCCGCTCAATCCTTCTTCTGGCCACTGCCTTACCCTTCTGGGCCGCTGTTGCTTTTCTTTTCATAGCCATTACTGAAATCATAGCATGTGGTCAGGAAAAAGAGAATCCTCATAACATGATTCTATTACACGGTCTAAGATAGGAAAGAAAGGAAATCTTCCTAAATGACTTGCAGCCTCGTGTTTATAAGTGTGGTGCACTACACACCACAAACAAGACACGGCATATAGACAACCTTAGGACAGACATGTTCTGATACCACTTTGTCACACCCCAACCTCTGTGAGGCGTGATTGGCACCCGACACCAAGCGAACCAAACTGTAGCTTGCATCATCTATGCCTCCAATGGAAAAATAAGGCCAAAAAGGCCAACTAGGAATATAATATCATCCATACGCATATGTACAATGTCCCTGCGATATCAACATATCCACTAACAAAACATAACTGAGTTGTACACAGAAATCTGTGTGCAAAGCCTCTAATAACATGACTGAAATAAATAAGTCCGGATAGGGCCCCCGACATACCCTTAACATAAAATACATATACATCCCAGACTCGGCAATGCTCCAGGAAGAAAGGGATCCCACCAATCAAGACTAGTACCTGAAAGCAGCCTATTGTGGAATATCCTTGTCCCGTCTGTACGCACCTACGGGCATAAACGCAGCGTCCACAAGAAAGGATATCAGTACGAATAATGTACCGAGTATGTAAGGCGAAAATGTAATATAATCAGCATATGCTGCAAAGAAAGAGGATAAGAATCAACCTGGCACTTCTGACTTACCGATGAGAATCTAGTACGCACGTCTCTTAACACCCTCACATCTTTAACTACATCCGTGTGCAATACTGTGTCTCTAACTTACTTATCATCCTGGTGCTAACTGCCCAACTGATCAGTGGTAACTGCCCGATCGGCCGTAGCACGGTGGTAATAACTACCCATTCGATTATCGCTCGACGGTAGAGCGCAACTACCCGACTGATTAGTGGTAGCTGCCTGACTAACCGTAGCTCGGTGGCAATAACTGCCTAGCTAGCCGTAGCATGGTGGTAAATACATAGCTGCCCAACTGGTCATAGACCAGTGGTAAGCACATATTTGCTCAACCGGCCGTAGCTCGGTGGTAACATATGCCCGACTAGTCGTAGACCAGTGGTAATTATGAATGCGTGTGCTGCGTAACGTGCAACCCGATCCAAATATCCCTTATAGGTACCCATTATATACTTCTAGTACTCATTCTTTACCTATTAGCATCTAAGCACTTCTCATGGTCATCACTTATCCCATAGTGTCTACATTATCACATAAGACTTATAAGCACAACCCATGCCATTAGTTCTTCTCCCCACTTGACTAGACTATAACAAAATCCTAAGATACAACATAAACCTCTCTTCGAACATTAAATACCTCACTAGGGATATTCTACTAGTCACTATTCATGTTCTACAAAGCACTCATTTAGAACCTGTTCCTAAATTCGTTGGATTATTATTAGGGAACTGTCATGATGAACCCATCTCACCTTGAAGGAACAAGATAGTAATGTCACACCCTAATTTCCGATAGGGCATGATGGGCACCCGACCCTGACTTAGGGCCGAGCGAACCCGCTGACTCTCGTTATACTCATAATCATGCTGGGCCCTTAACTCATAACATGAATGCATAATGAAAGCTTTCAAAGGAAACATAATTTCATCTTTCTCAAACCAAATAAAATTTGTAGTCATAACAAATCTGTAACATAATGCATAATGCTATATCGGCTTACATAGCCGCTTACAAAACTGACATATCATACACTCGACTCTGTCTGCAAAGTCTCTAACATAAAACAAGATTCCATGACATAGATACTCTGACTCGGCGGAACTCCGGAGAGAGATAGGGCTCGCCAATCCAGCTGGAATATCTCCTGCTAATATCTTCTACTCATCTGTAGGTACCTGCGTGGCATGAATCGCAGCCCCCGAAGAAAGGGGGTCGGATTTTAGTATGTGCGAGCATGTAAAGCATGGCATACAGAAAACGAGGTCATAACCGAAGTAAGGAGTACAGAAAGTGAGCATAATAACCAGAATACCAAAGTGCTTGCATCTGAAACACAAATCCTACATCAGAGGTACAGAAGACAAATATAATAATCAGAATGCCAAAATGCTTACTCCTGAAATACAAATCATGCATATCAATGTCATGTATCATATCCAACCCATAATGGGACTGAGTGACATAAGCAAATGATCATCATATACATATCATAACACATCATAACATCATAACCTATCATATGAGATGACATTAACCGATGTGGGATTCGCCTAAACCAATGTGGGATTCACCTAAACCAATGTAGGATTCGCCTAAACCAATGTGGGATTCGCCTAAGGCGGCCTTACACTCACCCCCCACTTTAGGACTCAGCGTGCCTGCTGAGGTTTGCTCCACTATTGGGTTTGCCCCACCATTGGGTTTGCCCCACCACCGGCTCTGATACCAACTGATCATACTCCAGAATACATATATATAACATATAACGTGTCCCGGCCCTCCAGTGAGGGACTCGGTAAACAGAATCATCATATCATCATGTTATCATATTATCATATCCTAAAACTACCCCTAACATCCTCGAACTGACTAGAAAATCTAGCTTTCTTAGACTGACCCACATTCAAATCCTCAAACTATGTTCTCTTCTGATCTTCTAGATTCTGAGAATATGCCTGGATACGGGCGATGTCCATACCATCAAGTAAAACATTTTCAAGGAACATTCAATAATTAAAACGAGACCATCATTTACAAACCAAGACGTCAAATCAATTTCCTCCGAATGTACAATAGTGGGAGCATACCTAGCTAAAGAGTTAAACTGGAGACTATGCTCCCGCACACTTCGGTTGCCTTGCCTAAGAGTCAAGAATCTATCTACTCTTGCCCGACGGACCTTTGGTGGCAAATAATGCCGAAGAAAGCCATCTACGAACTCCTACCACACGGAAAGGTGCATTAGCCCCACGGATGAGACATCAACCCAATACACAACCACATCCCGTATGTAAAGCTAACTTAAAGTCATGTACGTTATAGGATCATTTCGCAACATCCTCGCATTTAATCTATAAAATTTTGTGGTTCCTCCTTTTCGAAGCATAGAACTCTTTAGGAACAAAAAGAAAGTCTCGGATACAACATTTAGATCCAATCATATCAAAGACATAACTTACCTTGACCATATAAGGATCGGCAATTTGAGTCAACAAGCAAATAGAATCATAAACATACCTCCCGACCCGAGGCATCGGGGGGAACCCCAAGTGTTGGAGCTCATGTCTACCTTAATCCCGTTAAGATATTGCCAAAGATGAAACTTCATTTTTTGTAAGCCTTTACTCTATATCTACCCGACTCCCTAAGCTCAATCCTTCTTCTAGCCACTTCCTTGCCCTTCTCACGATCTACAACAACGCTTTTCTTTTCAGACACCAAATCATTAGCCATGGTTAGGATAAAGAGAATCCCAACTAACATGGTTCTATCGCACGATCTAAGATAGGAAAGAAAGGAAATCTTCCGAAATGACAACAACCCCGAGAAAAGTGTGGTGCACTACATGCCACAACAAGACCAACAACCATATAAACAATATCATAGACAATTCCAAACACATTGTCACATTAGTAATTCTTTTTCGGATAGGCGTGATTCGACGACATTCCATTTCGGCAAAGTGAACCTACATTCAAGCTTGCATCATCTATGCCTCCAATGACAAAATAATCCGAAGGCCACCTCAATATAATATCATGAATACGCATATGTAATCCACACAACATCAAACAATCCAAACAATACACCATGGAACCAGAAACCTTCCCAAGCTCAACACGAATAACAATAACATATTTCTTTCTTCCAAAACTCATAAACTACATCAACATACCCTTAACATAAAATACATTATCTTCATAATCGAAAATGCTCCAGGAAGAAATGGAGCCCACCAATAAAGACTAGTACAACAATTATGACACCAACTTGGATCATTAAACTCTCATTTACATCATAGAATTCATAACGATAACAACCAAAATACCATATAAAAAATGTAATATAATCAACATATGCCAAAAAGAAGATAAGAATCCATTTTCGGCCACCACCTCAACACACAAATTCCATGATTTTCATCCATCACATCTTTAACTAAACCGCGTGCGAATATAATTAACTTTTATCCTACACCACACATACACGGCCACACAACACAACACCATATTTTCATGACCGGCCGTAGCATTTCACAACATGGTACAAATCATCCGTCCGATTATCACATAAAGAAGATTAAACGCCCGACCGATTTCCTTAGTCTCTGACCGGCCGTAGACTCGGTATTAATCTTGCTCAACAACCGTAGTACGGTAGTAAATACATAGCTGCCCAACGGTCGTAGAAAAGCTAAACACAATAATTTTTTGATCCCGGCGGTAACATATGCCCGAATCGGTCGTCACCATGGGTAATTATGAATGCATGTTTTTTTCTTCTCCAACATGCAACCCGATCCAAATATCCCCTATAGGTACCCATTATATACTTCTAGTACTCATTCTATACCTATTAGCATCTAAGTACTTCTCATGGTCATCACTTATCCCGTAGTGTCTACATAATCCCATAAGACTTATAAGCACAACCCAGGCCATTAGTACTTCTCCCCGCTTGACTAGACTAAAACAAAATCCTAAGATACAACATAAACCTCTCTTCGAACATTAAATGCCTCACTAGGGATCTTCTACTAGCTCACTATTCATGTCTTACAAAGCACTCATTTAAAACCTGTTCCTAAATTCATTGGATTATTATTAGGGAACCGTCATGATGAACACATCTCACCTTGAAGGAATAAGATAGTAAGGTGAGATCAACATGTATGAATAACATCAATAGCTATAAAACAAGCTCAATGGTATCACAGGAACATCAGGAACTGTAAGGTTTGGTATTTTAAAAATAGAGTTATTGAGGATATCATATATAGGCTCACAATAAAGGGATCATGCCTTAAGAAAGAAAGGTTTAGCCTTAACATACCTGGAAAGTTACTCTTTAACTTTCCAACCTACCTCCTGTCTTGCAATCTACATATAAAATCATTAATACTATTGTTAAGCTCACCATCATACACTTGTCTTAAGCCTCTAATTTAAATCTATTTAGAATCTGTCAAAATTCGTGCAAAAGATCTCCCCGTTTATATGCCTAGCCCGAAATCACAATCCTGCAACCTACAACAACAACAATATAATCAATCATAATATATACTCATAAACAACCCACACGATGTTTTATCCAATTTCTCAACCCATACGATCACTTAATAACTTTTCCTCCATACATAAGCTTAAATCAATATTTATAAGGAAAGACCCATACCTTTCACCTGCTAGAACTGCAATATCTTCAATTACCACCTTGAATACAAGCCAAGTTTCGCCGCAATACGATATTATAATCACAACTATACGCTGTCCGGATCTAAATTCGAAGATTTCACTTAATTCGCGGTAAAAATTAATGGACGGAAGTTGGGGGAACTCTCCAGAATGTTTGGGAGCTTTTTGGGGGTGTTTGGTCTGAAAATAAGGGGGTAATCTCCCTTTTATACTTGTCTAGAGTCGGTCTGCACCAACCTAGAAAGTACTCAGCGCCTTCGCGCTGGGTTGCCTGTCACCCTTCAGCGTGTTCGCGCCACATTTTGGTGCGTTTGCGAAGAGCAATTTCCGTGCCTACCAGCCAGACTAGTAACGTCCATATCTTCTTACTCCGATGTCGTATCGATGAGCGATTTGTTGCGTTGGAAACTAGACTTCATGAACTTCACTTTAGGCTTTTTCTTTGCGTCAAAACTTCTCATATACTAAAAGATATTCATTCTTCAAGTTTGGTCAAAATTGCCCTTCATATTTTCTCCGAAGTTCCAACAAACTTAATTTTCTTGATTCACTTGCCCTTCAACCCTTCCATATCTTATTATATGAACTTAAACCCTCACAATCATAAGATAAACACATATAATCTCATATATCTCCTGAAAGGTAGCTCAAATCTCAACACACGAAACTACGGTGTGTAACAGATTATGATATCCATGAGCTATCTTTATGGTCCACCCATAAATGATTATGAGATGTATGTTTAGAGGTTCTCGGTATGTGTTAACTCTGGGTGCTCGTCATGGCCCTCTAGTTGGGTCGTGATATGTCACACCTCCAGGATCGTGTCATTCCATGGACCACGGTTACTTGCACCATGAACTCCTTTTTATGTGCCACCATTACTTCTTTAGATACATGCGCGATAATTAGCGTGGGAATCCATAATTTAAATTATGGGCGCTCCTCTAGGGAGAGTGACACCACTGTGTGCTCAAGAGTTTGAATAAAACCCCGATTGACATGCAGGAGCCAATGCTTTTCTCTTTCTATCATTTGAATTACATTGTTGTGCATGGTTAGGCAAAGGATTGGTGTTTGCATTTCACGCGGCCGTTTGGAGAACGATATCCTTTTTGTCGATCATATCTTGTATCTTGTACTTTAGATTGATACAATCCTCAGTACTCTGTTGACTCCGCTAGATAAAATCTATTCCGAGGATCGACAACCTTTGGGGGAAGTGTTTGGATCATTCCTATGATGCTTAATCTTTTGAACAGCTCAATCCGAGTCTCCATCAATGCGGTGAACGTGCGGGCAGGCTTTTTCTCGAAGTTTTGACGTGCTACGTTATATACATTTGGTGGTGGTTGGTTTTGATAATTTAGAGGTGGGTTATTTTGTGGAGGTCTATAAGAAGGCGCGAGAGTTTTGGTAATTTTGTTGTGGAGCTTGGTAGTTTGGTGGTGGTGATTGGAAAGTATTTTGTAGAGCTTGGTAGTTAGGCGGTAGTGATTAGAAAGAGGGTTGCATGTATTAAATGGGCACCGGGTTATACAGAGTGGGCCGGTAGGTATTTGGGGGTGGTAATGGGTATATTTCTATTGGAGACTGGAATTCTTCCTTTCTTTTGGGTCTTGGGATAGGAGTATGGGAAACGTTTGCCACGACTTCCTTTTTCTTCCTAGCAAACCCTGTTGAGCTTTGTCCGGTAGCCTTTCTGGCTACACTCATGATCTTTCCTGATTTGAGGCCATCCTCTATGGCCTCCCCCATTTTCATAAGTTTTGAGAATGACCTTCTAGCCATTAACAACATCCGGTCGTAAAAGTCAATCTGTTAAGAATGAATGAAAATTGAGAATAGTTCTTCTTTGCTCATTAGCGGTTATACTTGAGCAACTTCAGCTCTCCACCGACTCGCATATTCACGGTAGTTATCGGTGGACTTCTGTTTTACTTTTTTCCAAGTAGTACCGGTCTGGTACTACTTCTACGTTGAAACAAAACCTTTCCATGAAGGCTTCATCCAAATCTTCCCAAGTAGTCCATCGGCATATGTCTGTACCGTGAACCATTCAGAGGATTCTCCAGTCAAGCTTAGGCTAAACAGCCTTATAATAAGCGTCGGATTGTCTCGGACACCGACTAGTTGATCACAATAAGCTCGAAGATGGCCTTGGGGTTGCCCGCTCCGTTGAACATTTCAACTTAGGCATTTTGAAGCCTTCGGCAACTCTAAACCCAAATGCATGCAAAGATCATCATAGCTTAAACCAGTAGTATTGCGAGCGGCTCTCGTGGATTGTTCTAATATTTTGGCCATTTTGCTCTCTAATTCCTTATCACATCGATCCTGATCGGCTCTCCACGCCTTTTTCATCTCCTCATAGTGATCAATCTCTTGGTGATCAGGTGAGAAGGCGTTTGGGGTGACAAGTGTGTGGTAGAAAACTGCTGGGTGTGTAGGGTGATTCTTAGGCATAAGGGTGGCTTTTGCGGTTTGTAGGGAAATGGTGCTTGGTCCTATAGTAAAGCTAGGGTGAGTGTTTTGTGATGCTGGGTAGGAGGGAACTGAGTGAGTGGTTCCGGGAATTCGGACAGAATTGGGAGGTAGTAGGGTGTGGTATGAGGTGCCAATGAGATCAACAACAATAAGATTTAGGGTAAATGGCATTAAGGTTCCAGTATGGTAGGTGGGGAAGTGATTGGGTAGTGGTGAGCTTAAAGATGGAAAAGGCAGTAGAGGCCTCCTTGCCTCAATGGGCGCCTCTTTAGCAGCATTGGTCGTTTCCGCTCTTGCGACCTTTTCTTGGAGGTCAGCATCTTTCTCAAACAGTATCTTAATAATGTCCTCAAAAGGAAAGGATTCTTGCAATTCCGATATAGGTGACTCCCTAATGGCGTGTTCAGTCCGATTTTGGTCATTTTCCGAAGTACAAGTCATTTTTGCTTATCCTCGGTCTTGTTGGGACAGGGATGCTATTGCAACTTTAGATCTTGTGAAGTATACCAGTGTGAACACAAATCATCTTTCTCTTTCTGTAAGAAAATAATAACTTAAAGGAAAATGATGTTAGTACGTTAGGCAATAATTGACAAGGCAAGATATCACACAGAATTCACATTTAAAGCACGTAGCATATAAAAATCATATGTTTGATTTGAATGCTTGATTGATCCTCTGTACTGGGGTTTCGGGTATTTTAGCTCTTTTGAGTTATGTGGGTCTTGGTTTGGGTACTGGGGGGATATATATTTATATAATATAGGGACCGAGTCTTACGTAGGCTACCTACGTATCCCTCGGCGGGAAATCAGGCCCTTCTGTAGCTCGTATTACATAAATATGACCTTCCTACTTTGAAGCTACTATTGATACCTAATTTTTGACTTCCCATAATTTTATTTAATTAACTAGAATTCTTGGATCTCAAACGAAGTGAAATATGTGTCTTATGAGCCAAAATGATTTTTACAAAAAAAAAATTGATAATATTTTGCCATTTCATTTGGCAAAATAAATGCAAATATAGATTGTAAGTCATTGAAAATATTTTACATATTTTTAGTATTAAAATTAAACTACTTGTCAAATAAATCCGGAAATAACTCAAAAAAATTATTCAATTAATTGTTTAAATTATCAAGCATCAAATTGAAAAATATTTTACTCCGTTAATTCAATAAAATTGGTGAATTAAATTAGATAGTCAATTACGTCACAACTTTATAATTTATTTGACTACAATTGTATTTATTTTCAAAATTTGATTACAATTAGTTGCATGAGTGAATTGTGGCTATAATTGACATAACCCACTGCTTGTTGTACGTTAATTATGGCTATAATTAAAATATTAGTTTGCATTTTAAGGTTCAATTAAGGTTATAAACGCAAATATTTGGTTATTTTATACATATGGCCATAATTCAAAGGTAATTAATTATCACCTTTTAAAACCGGCTATTTGTTAAATTAGTCTAAATTGCACGTTTTTCCCCTTACATTTATATACATGCAAATATGGATATATACATAGATATACACGTATACTATGTATATATATGTATATTTGGGCCATTCCCCCTCCCCCTCTTATTTTTCAGCCGAGCCCAGGTCCATAAGGACCCGACTCTGCCCAACACCCCTTATAACAACACTAGGTATACTAAACAGACCATATTTGATCATCCACCCTAAAGAGGGATGGAAACCCTAGCCTCCCCCTCTATCTTTCTCTCCCCTAGCGTCACCATGGCCGGAAACGCAAAGTTTGCGGGCCCACGACGTTTGTTGACTGCTCCAAGGCCGAGAATGGCAAGAGCATTTGTTGCTCTACCTTCTCTCACCCAATTCCATCGATACACCACCCCAAACAAGGTATTAAGCCCTCTTTCACTTTATCTTTTATGCATTTCAAGATCAGATTAGTACGACTCCATTAATGGATTTTGTCTCTATTAAGTTTGAATCCGTGAATCCCATTTGTTCATACAATACCAATGGGATTCACCAACGGATCTTTAAATCCAACCCTTCATGTTTTTTTGGCTTCAATCATAGCCGTAGAATGTTGAAATGAGAATTGCACTTGTCCCACATCGATTGAGGACATAAAATTAGGGTTTTTGGGGTTCTACATAAAAAAACTCCAATCCACAATTACAAAGGGACCGGGACTCGGAGTAGCACAAAAAACAAGTCTTAAGATCCACAAGTTCGGATTTTGAGCAAGAACATTTGATAACTTAGGGTTTTTAAGCATTTTTTGCAAACTCCTTAACGTTCAAGTGTTTTTAGTTAACAATTTTAATTTTTTTCTTTGGTTCTGTGGCTGAGTTTCAAGAGTGAAGATCCCAAAAGATCTCCAATCCATTCTCGACAAAAGGCTGCACTTGAAAAAGGTAAATAATTCTCCTTTAGTTTGTTTAATTTCATTTTTTTAGTAGTTTAATAGCATTTGTGTGTGCATGTATGTGTTTTATTTAGTTAGCGTGCTTCTGTATTTTTTTTAGTTAATTTAGTGCCATTTTATAGCTTAATAGCATTCTATATTTTTGTATCTTGGTTAGCTTAGCTACAGTTTAGTAGTCAATAGTGTGTGTATGGGTCTCTGTGTGTGTGTGTGTGTATATATATTCATGTTTTAGTTTAGTTTTTAGTCAATAGTATTCATATCTTAGCTTAGTTTAGTGTAAGGTTTAGTAGTAACTATATGCTCATGTCTACATGACAATTGGTGATAATTTGTTGGTTTTAATCCATTCGTATGTTTATAATAGAAGTCTGTTTTACTTAATTATATGATACCTTGGGTATATAAGCCTGATAGGTCAGTTTTTCGCTTACCTTAAGTGTGAGTGGTAGCCTGAATACAATGTGCTAAGATAGATAATCATCTTATTAACTTATGTTGTTCAGAACCAAGAAAGTTACTAGCATGAAACTCACGTCTGTCTGTTAAGTTGAACTAGTCCGTGTTGGTGTGTATCTGTAAACATATGATGTACGGTGGTCTGTCTCCTTAAAATTTCAATAATTGTTAGTTGGGATTAGTCCCTCATGTTCAAAAAATGGCTAGAGGTTAGTCTTCAAACCTGGTGAACCTGCTACTGTCAAAATGCATGCCTATGCTTTTTTCACATTATTGCCCTGTCTTATCTTGTTGTCGATCTGTCAGAAATTAGTATCATCTCAAATAGTCTTTATCATATGTTAGTAGTATTTTGAAGTTTGGTATTTAAGAAGTCAAGCTTGGGGTTTAGATGTGCATATAGGGATTTGAAATCTGAAACACCTATTTGATTTCTGAGGTATTTAATGTTACATGTTACACCCTAGAAAATTTCACGTTACTAAGGCTGCAGACGGCTTAATGTGAGCTCAAGAAGGAGCAAATATTACAAGTATAAAGGATGAAATTCTATTGTATTAGCATGAGTATGATATTTGGAATTCGTACAATATGATTGGAATGATACGTTAAAAGATATATAGCCCTCGTAACCGTAAGCTGAGGTGGGGCCCACATGATGGGGTCTTTATAAAGGACATATGTCAATTTATATGGACAATATATGTGAAGTTAAACAAAACTCAAGAAGGACCTTGAGCCAAATTCAAGTGTAAGCCCTCCAAAAAGATGTTTTTAAGTTACGTTTTCGGGTGATCTGACTTCGGGAGGCTATAATCCCATCATTATTTGAGCATTTGGGAAAACTTCAAATATGAAAGTTGTTGATAATTGAAATACATTTCCAACCATACGTTGTGGGCCTTCACAGGACATAGAGATAAAAAGTTATAGACGTTTTAAGTCAGAAAGGTCGAACTGGGCAGTGGACTTGGCCCAACCCGACTCAAGCTCAGTGGGAACCGACCCAAGACCCATATATAAGGGATAAAATCATACAAATTCATTCATTTTACACATCAAACAGTCCACAACCTTTTAGAGAGAGAGAGAGAGAGAGGAGAGTTAGAGAGAGAAAGTTGAGAATCGAGCAAGTTCGAGGTCCCGAATCTCGAGGCTCGTGAAGGGTAATGTATAGAACGAGTTGTTGCTGTCATTTTAAGCCAAAAGGTGTACTTGTAAGTTGTTGATTTCATGTTTGTTGACCATTAAAGGTATATTTCAGTTGTTTATCACGTTATTAACTTGATTCTCGATTGATCTGACGGATTAAAGTGCTGAAAACATTGTTATAATTACCGTATAAATTGTATTAAGGCATTGGGGTTTAGGAGTTGTTTTGGATGGAATATTATGATGAATTTAGATATATTATTGATGGAATATCGTTGGGTTTGTTGTTGCTAATTTTATTATTGGTATATTAGCTGAATTTGAAATTGTTGGGTTGGTAGTATTATAGAGGAGATGCTGTCCAAATCCCATTAGGCGAAAGAATAAATGATTAGTTAGAATAATCTTGTTGACCTAGTCTTAATCCCTATATTGTTGATTATGTTACGTTGACTAAGCTCGGGAGGGGACGCGGGGATTAGCTTTAGGCATAAATAAGGTATGTAAGGCAAACCTTTCTTCCTTTGGCATGATTCTTGTTGTTATTCATTCTATATGTACTCCATATGATTCCATTCTTAGACGAATAAGGTCTAAATATTTCTTGTGATGGCTTATTGATATTGTACTCCTATTCTGTTCCGAAGGGAACACCCATAAGGTGCCAAGTTGAGTTGTGTATATGGTTTTACTATTGATTTCGAGAAAATGAGTTTTATACTAAAGGAAACATAAAGTTTTATTTGCAAAACCACTCCGAAGGGGGTGCGAGATTTTACTACTTCATTTCATTTACGATTTATGTTTACATTCCATAGTATCATCCCTTTGTATTGATATGATCATTTATTCTTTTGGTAGGGCAATAAGATGAAATTGAGTAGAATATAAGTAGTAAGAATTTCATAACAATTATACCCTCAAACCTAGAAGTTTGTCCTCCTAAGTCTAGTGAGATACAAATTTGATAACTTCTTATGAAAGACTAAGGCTAATAACTGGATTGTGATGAATTGATTAGTGATGTATGATATGAATTGAAATTGATATTTGTGAATTAAGTTTGTGTTGATATGATGGTGATATTAAGATGGAAGCGGCAGCCCGAAGGGGCCATCATTATTATGCCGGAAGCGGCCGTCCGAAGGGACTATTGTGATACTAGCCGGAAGCGGTTGTCTGAAGGGACCATTCTGTTAACATGTCGGAAGCGGCATATGTGTTGGATTGTATTATTTACTTAAAGATTGTTTTTAGACTTCGTGTGCACATTTATGTTTCTTCCGTAGCAGTCGGCAGTATTGAGTTAGATTGTGATTTCTTCTCTCCTAAGTCAAATTATGATTATGACTTGTTACCACCTTACATACTCGCTCATTGTCCGTACTAACGTCCTTTTGCTCGGGGACACTTTGCGTTCATGCCCGCAGCCCCGATTATTTAAGCGTGTTAAGTGTATAGCTAGGATGCTTGGACGTCAGCTGGGATTGTCAAGTTCCACCTCGTTCTGGAGCTGTGCTGAGTCATGTATATATATGTATGATTAGGGGTATGTAAGGGCCCTATCCTGACTCATAATGTTTAGTTTACTTCTTAGAGACTTCTGCAGACAGTGTCCTTTGGTACGTTTGTCGAGATGTCGACAAAGTGATGTCAGTTGAGTTATTTGTGGATTTTAAAAGAGTATGTATTTTAGATAATTTCAATTGGTTTAAAGTACTTATTTGATTGAAAGTTTTCATAATCGTTATAAAGATAATGATTTCTATTTGGGAAAGTTTTATGTTCTTAAAAGTTTTTGAAATGACAGGTTTTGATAGAGCGAATGTCTGAGGGTTTGCTCGACTCTGAGGAGAGTCGGGTGCCCGTCATGCCCTACCATTGCTAGGGTGTGACATTACAAATCTGTAAGTGTTTATGTATTCTCATCTTCCACATCCTATCATTAGTTTGTCTAGAACACTTGATTTCTGATATGCTTAAATGTGTAACTATTTTGACTCCATTAGTAGTTCATAAGGGTTTAGACTTAACTAGATAATCAAATAAGTTCCAGATTAGTTGAGTAAGATTTCTCTTTGCATGAAAAGAAACTTGAATGTCATATTTTGGATTTGACATATCTGTTTAACTTATCTGGTTACTGACTTGAACTGATTGATACTAAGTTGACAAGTACTACCCCTTTAACGAACATTCTGTATTAATTCTTCATGTTATTTTGAAATCTCATGATCATGATAAACCAATAATGGCCAAAGTTGCCCTTATGTGTTTAGTTCAACTATATTGCACCTGTTAAGATAGTCTCTAAACTGTAAAGTCTAAGATAATATCTCAGTTGACAAGATGACTCTTTTTTTTTCTTTCTCTTTGTGATTGTGTCCTGCCTTTTCATTTAACATTTGTCCCCATATGATTTCAAATTATTCCATCTTTAGGAAAAATAAATCTGTTTGTTGGAATATTTGTCTGAAAAGACCAAGGATAGCATGTAACCCTTTCTAAAATTTGAAACTATTTTGGGCTGGTCCTATCTGGTGCTATCAACCTTTATGAGACCTTATGTAGTCTAGGTGGCAACACTGCCATGAAGCATGCCTAGCTGTTTTTGAATGAAGGTTCAGATTCTACACTTGCAATAATTTTGATATCCTGAAAGTATGCTTTATATCTGGTTGTGATGTTAACATGTCTATGGCTCTGTCTAAATGAGATTATGTTGGTTTGGATTGGTAAAGGGATTGTTCTTCTTGACTGCTCCTACTTTAGAATATCCTAGGTGTTGCTGATCTTAACTTACAAAACTGTGAAAGTATATATCTGTGATTTTGGAATTTATATAGATATGTGTGTGAGTCAAGTAGGTTTGAAATGTGATTCATGTGCAATAATATATATTCAATAGGCCACACTTCACGTCTATTTTGTCCTTTATTTCATTCTGGGTTGTTTATTAAGTAGTATACATGGGATATACAAGGTTATATAGTTTGTATATGTCACGACCCAAACCGATGAATCGTGACGAGTGTCTGACCTCTAGTGACCAAACACCCCTATACTTATATCTGAACTGAAATGAACATCAAAGGCCCATAAGTAACTTAAACTGAACTCATACTGCCTCATGAAAGGGCGACATCAAGAACTCTGTACAATCTGAATATATATATACATACTGAAATAACAGTGCAAGCCAACTAGGCCGCTACATATACTGTACACAAAAGAATGGAAGCCGACAAGGCTACATCATCTGACATATACATACAACTGTCTACAGACCTCAACTGGAATAAAAGCTGTAGAAAGGATGGGACAGGGCCCCGTCATACCCAAATACATATACATCTCAAAAGAATAGCATACCCAAAATAGACTGCAGCTCCGAATCAAATGGAGCGCATTGACCACCGCTGGGTAGAGGTCCTACTAAGATAGACCGCCCGTTCCGTCTCACTCGAACCTACGGGCATGAACGCGGCCCCCCCCCCGAGCAATAGGGGAGTCAGTACGGATGATGTACTGAGTATGTAAGGCATAAGAGTAGCATAAGTATAAGAATCATCAATGAAATCTGAAACTCATCAGCTGAAATGACTATCTGACTGCATATGTATGACTAAATATCTGATCATCTATGCAACTCTGCATGCATTTGTATGAACGAGTATCTGTAAGTATTTACATAATCTGTATAACTGACCATGCCTCTGTGGGCGTATAATATGCATGCTCTACTTGATAATCATGCTCATCTGCCTAAATATAGGTCATAGTGCTGAGGAACGTTCAGCCCGATCCATATCCCATATATTAGTATCGAGGAACGTACGGCCCGATCCATATATAATATAATAATGCTGAGGAACGTACGACCCGATCCATATATCATTATCAAGGTGCACCAACTGATCAGGTGGTAATGCGTATATAACGCCTATCGCTTTCGCCATACCCCATAGACATATAATACATGCGTATATAACGCCTTCTGGTTATGGGTCAATGTGCATATATATATATGAATGCAATGCATAATTGAAATGTATACATAGAACTCTCGGAGTGACATAAGGCCATACTACCTTCGATGGACAACCTTTGAACTAACATCATCAACATAAAGAAATCTCAAGACCCATGAACAGAAGGAACAATCATACGGGGTACAGGAACATCAACCACTGAAGTACTCCTAGTGCTTCTAAGAGTAGAGTAATATGGAAGCTCGTTTACTCGCTTGTTCGTTCGTGTCATAAAATCATGCCAAAAATGAAGGAAAGGTTAGCCTTAACATACCTTGAAGTATATCCAATCGTCCAACTCCTACTTCTCAAACTCGTAAGTCTACAATTAAGATAATATAGGCCTTAATTAGACTATTTACCTCATTTACTAACCATTTGAAATACAAAAAGAGCGTACCGAATTGTGAACAACATTTCCCTTGTAAGCTCAACAACCCTTCAACTTCCCACTCAATCTGACATCAACCTCAATATCCACAACAACAATGACAACAGTTACATATCAAGATATACTCAAATCCATTCCCAATCATCTTTTTAAAACAACCCCATAATCACTATTTTACCCTTAAACAACTTACCACTTCCATAGCTACCTTCTCTTTACTTAAAACCACTAAAACTCTTAGTAATTAACTTAAGTACAAAGGTAGAAATCTTTTACATACCTTAAGGGGTCTACGATTCCAAAGATCAAATTCAACTCCAACGCCCCAAGCTTCACAACTTTAATGAAACGCTAGGAACAAACCTTCTTCTTCACAAGCTCGGGTTCACGGGCTTGGATCTTACCAAATCTCCACTATTATGATAGAAAATATTAGGAGTAAATATACTAGGGTTTTCTCTGACTTGGAAGAGATAAAATGAGAAATAAAGTCGTGGGATCATATATTTATAATTGGTACTAGAAAGTTCCAGCGATGCGGGTCGCCGACCCGTCGACGTGTTGACGGTCCGTTGACTTGCTCCATGGCCCTGCGCCTGCAGATCAGAGGCTACAGAGACAAAATGATGTCGCACAATGACGGTCCATCGATATGTCGATGGCCCGTCGATATTGACTGAGATCTGCAGCTTTCCCTGAATCCGTTTTGATTGCGTTGATTCAATTCGTTCAACTTCTAATCCTGTAAGTTACCAGGAATACCTGCTGGTACCTTTGTACACGGGATAAGACACTTTCTATCTCCAAAACTCAGGCACGGGTCTTTATTCCAAAGGCATACCCAACTAGAAAACCAAAAGTTCTCCTACGACGAAAACGAGAGGCGTAACAGTATACACCTCGGTGTATATAATAATGTATATCTTGTATATCATTTAGTTGGACCTGTGCTATTTCTATCTTGTATACTTTATGCTAAGACCTTGGGCCTATGTCATTTTGTTTCACTTAGTAGGCTTACTACCTTTATCCTGTCCTGTTTAGGGCCCGCTTGTTTGTGGACTTGCATTTTTTTTTTTTTTGGGTTGCGTCTTTGCTATTTCTATTCAATTGGGCCTGTATGTTTGGTTTGCCTCAAGTCCACTGAACAACGTATGTTTGTTGGTATGCACATAGGGATACATGATTTATACGTATTTGTATTTATTATTTAGAGTATTTATGAATAGGTTGATTAAGTTTAGATACCTTACCCGCATTTTCCCTTTTTTCCCTCTTTGTTTGCATGGGAAATACGACGAGCCACTTGGGCCATCTTCTTTTTGAAAACTCGTTGGGCCAGGAGACCAACTCATTTATTTCATCGAGTCCAAAACCAGGAGACATTTATTTAAGGCCCACCCATTTGTAAAAATAGGCAAGTGATGGGCTTAGGTAGGCCCACTAGCCTAACTCTTCTTCTTCTTTGTATATGTATATATGTCCTGCATATAATTGTATATAAGTTGTATATGCAAATGTAACGACCCGTTTCGGCGTTATGGTAAATTTTGAAATATTCGTGAAGCCAGCTCCTGGAGACATGCTTGAACTCCCCTTACAATTTGGGAACCGTTAACTTGATCTGAAAACTGCATGAGTTGCGCGTGAAGAATTAGATCCGGGCCCCTCGGGCCCTGTTTTGCCGCTTCAGCGCCATCCAGGCCACCCCAGCGTTGCCGCAACAGCGGCTTGGCACCTGTAAAAGCGATGTCACACCCCACCCTTGGTAAGGTGTGATTGGCACCCGACACCTTACGGAAACCGAGCGAACCAACTTATAACTTGTGTTCTCTATGTCTCGAATGACAAAATAAGGCTAAGGCTAGATATGAACGTAATATCATGTATAAATATATGTCCAATGGACCCACGATGCTAATATAACGACCAACAGAACATAACTAAGCTATACACAAGAATTGCCTACAAAGCCTCTATGAACATGACTGAAGTATACAAGTCGGGACAGGGCCCCCGACATGCCCTGAACAAAAATCATACAAACATATATACATCCAGACTTGGCAGCGCTCCAGGAAGAAGTGGAGCTCACCAATCAGAACTAGTACCTGAAGGCAACCTACCATGAAAGATCCTCGTCTTGTCTATCTACACCTGCGGGCATGAACGCAGCATCCACAAGAAGGGACGTCAGTACGAACGATATACTGAGTATGTAAGGCATGAGATCAACATGTACAAAAAATCATGGAAGACATTTGAGACACGTTAATAAATGTGCAAGATAAATGAATCAGTATGGCTATATCAAGAAAACACATATATCTATAGAAATGCCACAACATAATCCACATCGTCACCTCTAAAACATCACCACATAGGCCATAGTGTCACCCCCTGTTAACTATGCCTTATATATATATGTACACCACAACATAGGCGAGAGCGTCACCCCCTGTCAACTGTGCCTTATATATGTAAACATCACATCATAGGCCACAGCGTCACCCCCTATCAACTGTGCCTTATAGATATAAACATCACATCATAGCGCTTATATATATGTAAACATCGGACGGTACGTCACCCCCGCCCCCGTCAACTGTGTCTTATATATATAAACATCACATCATAAGAATGAGTGCAGTGCAATAACAAAATGAAATAATAAAACTTGGTAATGTCACAAAATAGCTTTACACAAATATTATACTCATAGCATGCATGAGGGTTCAAACATAAGCTACCACTTTAGCGGAGTGATGTAAGGTCGGTAATCTCCGATTTATATTATGGAACAACAATCATCGCTATGTCTCACCTTGAAGGAACAAGTAACATAAGGTGAGATTAACAACAATGAATAAAATTGAGGAAAACATGAAATAAGCTTAGTAATCTCATAATAGCATTAAATCATAAGCTTTGGAATTTCTAGAATTAAAATCATCATCCTTATGTTCATCATAGAAAACGTATCATCTTTAGAATCATAAGAAGCTTTTAAGAATCATGAACTTCTAACTTTTGGACGTAAGAAGGTTATGGAAACATATATGGAATCCTAACATAGGAATCATGCCTTTAGAAAGAAAGGGTTTAGCCTTACATACCTTTCCGGTCGCCTTACTCTAATTACTGCACGCTTGTCTTTCCAAGCTCATCGATCTATATTTAAGAGGATTCAACTACCGTTAGACTCATTGTTGTATAATTGTGCTAAGTTTTCAAATCAAACTATCTTATATCTTGCCGAAAATCGGGCAGCATCTCCCCTGTTTATGTGCCTAGCCAGAAATCTCAATTCAGCAACCAACAACAACAACAACATCATCAACATCAATAAAATCATTTCCAACACCAATATGTGCCATAAAACAGCCCACACGCTATTTTCCAACTTTCATGACTAACCAACTTACTATACTACTAGTTAACGACTTTATCTTCGTAAATAAGCCTTAAATAATACCAAAAGAGAAAGATTCATACCTTTTTTCCGTCCAAGCAATAATATCTTCAAGATTCCACCGTGAATCCACGCTAAAATCCACCGCAGAACAATTCTAGAATCACACCCATGCGTTATCCGGACCTAAACTACTACTCCGCTACTTGAAAATTGCTCACTTTTTGATTCCCTCACTCCCTCTTCTGATTTTCTGGGCAAAATCTGATGAAAAAGGGGGTTATTACCCTTTATATAGGGGTCAAATTCGGGTCAGGTCACTTTATGCTTAGCTTTGTAAGCATTCTGATGTAGAACTTAGCACGCGTTTCTCGCTGTCCATAAACTTGTAACGTCCATAGTTCTCTATTCCAATGTCCTATCGATGAGCGGTTTGTTGCGTTGAAAACTAGACTCAACGAACTTGATTTTAGGTTTTTTTTTCACTTCAAAACACTTCATATGCTAAGAGATGTTCGTCCCCCAAGTTGGACCAAAATCTTGACACAAAACTTTACCCATCATTTCTCCAAAGTCGTACTACTCCATTTCTTCCCCTCATTTCCTTATAAAAACCTTCCGGTATACCTTATATACATCCTTCACTCGTTAAATATACTTAAAAATGCTTGCTCCTTATATTTCAAAGTTATTTTACTTAACCCTAACTCAACGTACTTATGTTTCAAATTTGATAAGTGCTCTTCGAAGATACGGGGTGTAACATCCTTCCCCCCTTAAAAACATTCATCCCCGAATGATATAGTTTACAACCCACAACATCTCCGTTGGTTTGTTGCCTTCCTCTTAGGATCCGATCGCCGTATCTTTATACTATACATTGGTCAGTTTCTTCCCGCGCTCTTTACTCTTTCATTGGACTCATCTATGCACTCCATCACCTCTTTGTTCCTATGTACATAATCAGATATCAACTCGTATCCCACGCTCGCTATGTTTCCTTTATCGTAGTCTTGATTTATCATGCCATAATCGCTCGTCATCTTGCAAGTACTCTGATAATCATGCCATTTGTTTTGTTCGTCCTTGTCCCCCTACTAAAGGGTAGCTCGCGGCTGCGGCGCCCTTTGTGTTCGTCACCCTTTCCATCATTCTCTGTGAAATTATTTTGAAGACCTTTCTCCCTCTCTTTATTACTCTTTGGAATATGTCGGGCCTGGAAATCATATCTCACGTCCGCATGAAGTATTTCTTGATCCATCGTAATTCCTTTTTCATACCTGCTTGTGGTTTGCTTATCTTTAATTCATTTATGCTCCCTCTTAATACATTTTTGATATGCCATTACGTCTCGAGTCTTGGCCTCTGTAAGCTAACATCCTTCTTTCTTTTGACTTTTGAAAATGCTACACCTCCTTTCAGAATTAGATCTACTCTTCCCCCCTTTTTAAGGGTGTTCTTACACACTAATAACTTTCGAGTACCGGTAGTCATTGGCCAACCCTAACGATCTTCCAACTCGGTTGGTCTCTCATAATACCGGAGTTCTCTCATTGTACAGCTTGACTTATTTTTCTTTCTACTAATCGAGGGTTTTGCATTTAAACGAAGCGCTTATGCATTACAGATCCACTCTCGCTGCCTTCTTTAAGGCCTTTCTACTTCCACCTTTTATGACTGAACATTTCCCGAATCAACGGGTTAATGGGAATATTGGAATCCATCAAAACATTTTACCGAGCGTTTGGTCACAGTTTGCTCTTTTTATCCCTCGTCTTTCTCCATAACTATTATCACTAAAATTCTTCTTACTCTGAGGTTCCGTTCTCACTTTACGTCTATAATATATCATTGAGAGTTAATATGCTACACTCTTCCACTTCCACTATCAATTCTTTTATTCACTTAGCTCACTTATCCAAAATTTTCCTTGACTACTTATTTGCTTCCCACCTATGCGTTGTAGTTCTTCCAGTGTTCTTCCACTTCTTGTTCGTATCATGAAATCCCTGCATTATACTCTCTTCTTTCGACCCTGAAGTCCATGATATATTCCTTTAGACGCATAAATCCGTTCTATTCTTAAACCATCTTTTAGGAAGGCTCCTCCGTGTCCGAGGCAACCTTTGTCAATATGACTACACATTTATCCCTTTATATACCTCTCGAGAGATGGAAATCTCTTAGCATCGTTGCAAGGCCTGATCATTCTTTCTCTTACTTTCCATCCCTATTGGTGATTACTATCCTTTAGTCCCACTTATCGAAGCCTGTTCTCTAACCCTACGCATTCATCTTTTGTTTCCATGCTACCAGACTTTATCCCTTTCGCATGACTACCTTCGAATCTCATTCAAATAGTCCCTTGCCTTGCCCATCGTCCTTCTTGGAAACTTCACTCTCCCTCGTTCCTTACACTTAAGACATTCTAATCCTTTTACTTTCTATATACTCACTTTCTTCCTTTTCCTGGCATTATGGCATTAGGACTTTCTAATTCTAACCTGTAGTGAAAATAGCATCAACTTACCTTGTAGCATTTGTTACTTGAACTTCTCTACCCTGTTCGATTAATGCCTTCAGTATATAGCAACGCCGGTTGCTGGGACACACATACCAATTTGGCGCGGTCACATATGGGATATCATACCTATACATATATATGGTTACTAACCCCTCACTTACAAAGTATCTCCAAATACTATTCGAACTCATCCTAATTCTAGAGCTGTGATGCACCTTCTTTCTCAACACCGATCTAGTCCGCCTTGTCCTTCACGACCTCTTAAGGTTTCCAACCACTCCGCATACTCCAATTTCCCTTAGGCTATTCTAGCTTCTCATCTGCCCCTTATCTCTAAATTTGTAAGACTTTTAGTACACTTCCCAGGGGGGTCACCCATCCTAGTATTACTCTCACCCCAGCACGCTTAACCTTGGAGTGCTAATGGGATCCGGTGCGTTAGTGCTAGTATGATCGCATCTACCCTACTGCGTGACCTTTATCACATAGCCTAGAACAAGCTGAAATTCTAACGGATTTCAATAAATTCTCGTAATGCATCTCCCTCCAGATTAAAAGGATTCCTTACTCTTCCGACGAAGCAAATGCTATTTTAGCCTTTGGAACTCCCGATGGCAAGCCATCAATCAACACATACAATTGCTTTCCATTCCTAAATTTTAAGATTCCTTGTAGCGGTAAAACTTCTTAACCGCAGTTATCTATAAGTACTTTGGTTATCAGTCCCTTCAAAACTTCCATTTCTCAACTATAAATGGTATCCTGCAATAGTTGTACGCGCATAAGAAATTCCAATAAAAGACTCACATGAGCGGCTACGGGTGCTCTAGCAATACAGGCTCCAGCCCAGCCTTGATCTCTGTCTCGTCCCCTACCTCCCCTAGCAACTGGGGAGCAGGTACGGGAGCTTGTGCTGGACCCTGACCAGCTACTGATGTTGACCATGTTCTCACCATCTGTGAGAGAATGAAACAAAGAAGTCGTAGAACACATTAGAAGTAATTACGCATGATAAGGAACAAAAGATGTGAGTTTTCCAAAATGTCCTATAGCCTCCCGAAGATAAGTACGGAGCTCTTCATACCCATCTGCGAGGCTCTAATAGACATTGTCCTTGTATTAGTGAGATCAATTAATCTAGGGCTCTGATACTATTTTATCATGACCGAATTTACCAAGTCGTGATGGCACTAGTCCCACCGTACTAGTAAGCCAACACTAACCGTTAACAGCCTAAAATAAGCAGAAATATTAAAAGTGAAAATAAGCATACAAGGCATTTTCAAGTCTTAACAATATTAAATAGATATACTTAAGAACCATTACAATCTTTCCCCAAAATCTGATGTCACCATAATGCAAGGACTACTAAGAGTATGAATAGTCTGAATACATAAGAAAACTGTTTGAAATGAAGAAGACGGTAAATAAAAGATAAGAAGAATTCGGAGCCATCCCGAAACCAAGGAGCTCACCCTGGTCTCTCAAGCAACATTCTAACAGGGAACCAAATAGTCGTGACCTCCACTCGTGCTAGAAATCGAGTGCCACGCAAAAAAAAAGGTGTAGCAAGTGTAGTGTGAGAACAATAAATAACGGGTACTCAACATGCATCGTTGACCAACCCTTTTCGGAATGGAGATGAGGGTTGGTCTTCGACATCATAACCACACTTGTCCGCGATTAGTCCAAATACAAGACAGTCTTAATAACAGCTAAACCCACATAACCCATAGATTTTTTAAGATAAGGCAAAACAGTACCAATAATCACAACAACAATATAGAAAAATGGATGAATGATATGCAAATGCAATGCAAGGCCTTTGTTTCCACTTTCCGATATACACACGTTCGGATATTAACCAATTGTGACCCATGGGGGGCTCATGAGGCCCATATATCACCACTCTGGTAATTTTCTCGGATCACGGCCTCAATTATATCATATCTCAATAACCTGTCTCATAGCCAACCAAGCTCAAGTACCAATAGAACGTGTTAAAATATCATCACTCGTCTGGAGCAAGATCCCATCGAACTCACAATGATATCCTCAAATCGTATGCATGGATACATGAAAAGCATGAGTATGGCATGCATCAAATCAAGAACAAGTACAAAGCATGAAATCCATTCTTGTGTTCTCGATATCATAAAGGCTTTACTTTCTTTCAACTCAATGAGGATATATGAGTGATATGCACGCACAACAGACAAGACAAAAATTAATAATAAGACACAAAGTGCGGGCATCAGACCCCAATCACGAATCCAAAGGATCTTACTATTCTATCAGCTAGTGCTCAAAGCATGGCATTCAGACCAACTATAAAATTGAAATTGCACAAATACCCATATGATAATGACCGGTATCCGATACTAGTGCTCGTCACCTCACAAGTATTTAAACCCCCTTAATTCACCCTAATTCCCTCTTATTAGGTTCGTTTTAGCCAACACACACATTCAAGAAAGAGTTCAAGGTCTCAACATGCTTGGAATGCCGAATCTCGAGTCACGACGCCCTCTTGCCACTCCGAATAGTCTCTAAACGAACAAAGTCTAGTCAAATAAGGACTATTCGTTAGAATTCGAGTCTATTAATACTCATATTGCTACACAATCCAAAACCCCAAAATTTAGCCCTTTAGGATTCCGAACCCAAAAGGAAAAAACAGTAAATTTAACCTAGAATCATGATCCTCATACTCAATACGACCCAAAAACTGAAAATCATCCAATAATACTCACTAATTCATGCTCAATTTCTAAAACCCCCAATTCTCAAGCTGGGTTCAAAAACCGTTCAAATTAACCTCTTAAAATCAACATTCTAAGCCTGGGTTATGGGTCTAAATCACGGAAATAGTCTTAAAATCAAGTTAGGCGACTTACCCAATGATTCTTCCTTGAATTGCCTCTAATTATCCTCCAAAAATGCTCTCAAAGATTAAGGGTTTTGAATGAAAAGATTAAGGGAAAAGACACTAAAAGAACCACACTCTGTTCAGCGATCTATGCACCTAGGTTCGCATCAGCGAACACGCACTGGCGAACATGCGTTGGCGAAAGAGACCTCGCCATTGCGCATTTCCCTAAAGTGCCACAAGCTCACAGCGACGGAGCTCAGCCCGCGACTGCACATACGCACCTGCAGGAATTCTTTCATAGGGGTGGACCATGACCTGCGGGCCTCTTCTCCTCGGAGCGCGTCCGCATGGGTAAGACCTCGTTCGCACCTGCGCGAACCTCAGAAACCAAAAAAAATTAGTTTTTGCCTCTCAACACCCAAAATCCTGAGACTCTCCCGGAACCTCCACGAGACAGACCAAATATGCAGACACATGTAAAGTTTCGCTACGAACTCACTCGCCCACTTAAAATTTCCAAAAGAGGTCTCATTGACCAAGTCAACCCCGAACGGGCAAAAACCAACTTTCCAACTGTCACGACCCGACCTACGGCCGCGACGGGTACCCGAGGCTGACCACCGAGCACCCCTCATTCTACTGCTTAACCTGTCTTTATTCATTTCTCTTGTCGTTTATAATCATAGAAAACGACTTTCATATAGAACATGTTTACTTATATAACGTAGGCCCTTTGGGCTATCAAAATAATAATAATATACATAGGCTTTCATTTACATAATGACTATGGTACCATACTACCCACTCATACGTATCTACGAGCCTCTACTGAAATACTAGACATATGGGCGGGACAGGACCCCGCCGTGCCCGAAATACATGTACACAAACTCATGTCTCAAAATAGCACCTCCGGAATAACGGAGGGCTTCCGTAACTCTGCTACTAGCTACTGCGGATCTGCACCGTCTCCTTGTCTACCTGTGGGCATGAACACAGCATCCAAAGAGAAGGACGTCAGTACGAATATTGTACTGAGTATGTAAAGCATGAGCAGTAAAGATGGAGAAACATAACGGTAATATATGAAATGACATAAGATGGAAGACATTAACATTCTCTTCATAGTACTTACCTGCTTTCCGTAGGGACGTTCCATGTTCTATTTCGTGCTCGTATGCATAAATTCATACCTTTTTACTTACTTACCTCTCGTATCTATTATCTCGTCATACTCATGCCCGTATCACTTGCTTTGCATATACATAGCCCTTACTCGGCACTTACATGATAGTAGTGTATTCGTACTCTAGTCACTGTCATATGTATAGCATAATCGTACTCGTAACAATATCATATACTTATCTCATTCGTACTCACATGAATGTGATGCATATGGTATAATCATACAGGTAACATAATCATACTCATATAGATATCATACGTGAAGCATCGTCGTGCTCATATAAGCATCATACATATAACATAATCGCATTCATAACGGTACCATATATGTAGCATACTCGTATTCATATAGGTTAGTATCATTCATACTCGGCCTCCTTCGGGCTCGATAGGATTGCTAGCATACGTACTCGGCCCTCTTGGCTCGATGGCATTACTGGCATACGTACTCGGTCCTCTTGGGCTCGATAGGCGTGAGATTATACGTACTCGGCCCTCATGGGCTCGATGGGCTTAGCGGCATACGTACTCGGCCCTCATGGGCTCGATAGACTTGATGGCATTCGTACTCGGCCCCTCTGGGCTCGATACATACATATATACATATACATCACATAGGGGTATCATGCCCTTAACATAGCTAGTCATCATCCTGCATTCATCATAACACATGCATAAACTTATCATCATGTCGCATTTATTTATACGCATTTTATCATTATCCGTATTCGGCCTCATAGGCTCGACAGCATATCGTATTCGGCCACGAGGGCTCGACCACATCACATATATCTCATATCGTACATGCATCATAGGCTCATTGCTATCACTCATTTCATAGTCATGTTGTGGCTTTGTTTTACTCTAGCGTCATCAACATATATCTGTGCCTACATACCATATACTCATTATCTTACATCTTATAGATTTATGATTATGAATCGTCTTATAAGCATATCATGGTTCCATCGTACTTAACATCACTATCATTCATTTCATGGGCGTATCGTGGCTTAACATAGTGCTACCATATCTTATCATAGTATGCTTGACATCATATACTTATCACAAGACATGCATAAAGACTCTTAGCTAATCCTGCTTTATCGGGGTGACGTAAGGTCGTGGACCCCCGATGTCATTATGAGCATTCTTACATATTCTGCCTCACCTTGAAGGGACAAGCATAAGGTGAGTGTGCACAATGATCAATTTCATTAAATTACATAAAGGTCATCATTAGCTCCTTAGAGGCATCATATCATAGGCTATAGCATTTCTAGACTTTAGCTTGCTATCATCATTTTCGTATTCATCTTATATTTCTTATCTCGTATAGCTATTCATGAGAGAGGACTCTTAACTTTCTTGGAGATGGGACATTCATAGTAAAAGAGGAAATTCATGCCATAGGACTCATGCCTTAGAAGGAAAGGGATTAGCCTCGCATACCTTTCTTTGTTTAGCTACTCTATTCTTGGCTCGTCCTCCTTCAATGCTTGCGTCTTTACCTTCAAGAGGGTTCGTATCGTCATTAGCTAATCAATTACAAGAACATACTTCTTAAGGCTAAAGAAAATCGGGCAACGTTTCCTTTGTTTATACTACTTTCCGCCATATTCCATATCAACTCCCAACATTCATAATAATCATCACAATATCGTTAACAACAATCGTCATTCATCCATCTTATTTGCATTTCATAATCTCACTTCAATTTCCCATAATCATGACTAAAAATCCATCGTCGTATTCCTTCATTTCCAATGCTCATTTCATGTTCTATAGGTCATTTATAACATATTTATATCCTCAACATATTCGTTTCCACGATTCAATCCACTACTAATCACTAATGACATTATTCATCCATTTAATGACCCATTTGTTGTACTCTTCTACAATCCATGAATCTTAGCTCAATAATACTTCAAATAGCATGTAAAGTTCATGAAACTTACCTTAAATGATGGAGGAATAAGCTTGGAGTGGTGATTCACCCTTAGCACCAAAACCCTAGTTCAACTCTCTTGGGATTTCTTGACTTGGAAGACTTTTAATGGGTTTCCTCTACTTGATTCTCTTGATTTCTTGTTATTGATCCTTGATTTCTAGGGATTTCTCATGAGTGAAATGTGTGAAACTCTCTAGAGGTTTCTTGAAGTGCCTTGAAGAAAAATGAAGTGAAATGAGCTTAAGTCCCTTTTTAAAAATCCCAAAATCTGATCTTTAATGAATTATTGTCGGGATGAACAGTGGTCGTAAACCACAGTTTACGGACCGTATACTAGTTTACGGTCCGTCCTCCATGGCCGTATTTAAGCATAAGGAAAACGAAAGTTTGGCTGAAGGACCAGCCGATTTACGACACGATTTACGGTCCGTAAACCGAGTTTACGGGCCGTATCTTGGGTCGTGTTTAACCATTTCAACGCTTAACAGAACTTGAGACTTTTGGCAAGGAGGACGATCGCACTATACGGTCCGTAAATCACTTTACGGGCCGTATTGTGCACTATACGACCACTGGCTGGAAATTTTCGCAACTTTATTATTTCCACAAAATTCATGATTAGCCATTCCCGACTTATCAACACATCATATACTCAAGCTCTTCATCGTTCTACTCGTCACTCAAGTACGGAAAGATTCTGAGGTGTCACACCAACCAAATGACTAAAATGCCCTAAGACCTCGGGAACTAAACCAAGCACTCAAACAGCCTATATTCGATGTACCGAAGCTAATGGAACCAACGAAAATCCCAAAAGATGAAATTAGCCCTGAAGATGCCTAAATTCATCCTAACACTTAAAGGTTACTTAACTTAGCAAATTCCAAAAACAAACAAAGGGGCCGGTTCACAAGGGCAAAAACAAAAAGCAACCAAAACGACCTAACGGGTCATTAAATCATCTTTTTTTTATTTAGGGAGGATAACATGCAATGGTTGATCAATGACTTCATAACCGACACCGTTGTGGTTAAGGAAAGGAAATGCCCGTTCTTACCACTCATGGGAATTCGAGGGATTCGCTCTTATGCACCTTCTAGGGTCTTGAGGCAATTTGGTAGGACCCAAGTCATACCCTAAGTTGGAAATATGGGGGAATTTATCAATGACAATGATGGTGACAAGATTCAGCGGGCCGGGGATTGTGTTCCAGAATGGAATGGTCATGTATCTTGGGGCCCAGACACTTTAGCCCTCGATAGGTTTCATTCCGGTTGTGAAGAAGAGTATAGAGATTGGTTGAGGGCTAACTTGCAAGGTACTATCGCTCCTAAGCCCATCCTCTACAATTGTGAGTAAGACAAGGCCTCTAAAGCCGAGATAAGTGCTCGCTTGATCCAAAGAATGGCCGATGAGAGAGATCTGAAGCACACACGGAAAAAATAGAGCATGATCAAGCTACCATAGAAATCTTAAAACATGAGTTGGAGTTCACCCATTACTGTTTGTTCGGATGAAGAAGACTTTGGATGACATTACCCCGATAAGTTTCACAGAGAAAGGGTTTCTAATGGACGCCATGTTGCCATCGACTCACCTCCTCATCCGGACCACCCTCTGAAAGGCCAAGAGGGTGAGGACCAATAGAAATTCATCATCAGCTAGTGGAGGACACTTCTGCTGATTTATTTTTCTGCCTTTATTTATCTTTTGTACCCCTTCGGGGAAGAATATTATTAATGAAATTTATGATTATAGGAGCTATGGTTTGGTACAAATGGCACATATTTGTTTCAAACGATTAAAAAACCTTAGGAACGCGAGTAGTATATTTATGCTTATTGATATATTGCTATGTGCTTTTGTTTTTCATATGTTTCATTTGAATGATTGATTGATCTCACGTACCGATCACCATCCCAAAACAAAATCAATAAAACACCCAAAATAACTCTGAAGTCCAATTGATTCAACTAACCCTAGTCACGTTCCTAAAAGGTTTCCATGAACACCCCAGAGCACACTGCTATCAAAAGGAAAAATTAAGGATCGCTTCGTAGGAAGATTCAAGAGTTGGAAACAAAAATCTGGGTGATCAAAACCAAAATCAAAGAGGCCAAGGAGTTGATGGATTCGGCAGAAAGCCCAACTAAAAAGCCCACCAGATCGAGGCATGATCAAGAGGATCCCTTGTATGAAACCAAAGGAACATCCCATGGGTACTCACCACTGTTTGACGGGAAAGAAGCCGAAGACTAGGAAGCATAATCTGACCCGCAAGAGCCCACTTGGCCATCTAAAGAGGCCGACTCTATTGCCTCACCAAACCAAGTGGAAGACACCGAAGTACAAATTGAGTTTGTCCGATCGGCGTCGCCAACTTGGTGGGCAATTTCACTCAAGGCCGTTGCTTTCCCTTACCGCATCCCACCGAAACATGTACGATGCGAGGAAATCTTTGAGAAACTAAAGAGTGTAAGGGCCACTTGTACTAGTCAAGAGAAGTTGCCACCTTGCGCTCTAATTTACGTGCATAAGAGGTGTCTGTTCCACAAAGAGAAACCAGGCCACACAGTTGATGAATGTCTGGCCTTCAGGAAAAGAATCATAAGATTGATCGATGACAAGACAATTCACAAGCTATGGGGACCCTAGTCGTTATTGGTCCACGATACCGTCTCTCTAAATGAAGGGATCACTTTGGACACCCATATTTGGAGTTATGACTTCACCATCTTTAAGGGCTCGTATGCAAGCATCTTCCAGAAATTGGCAAGCACGGGGAAAATCCAGTCAATTAGGGCAGCTTGGAAGGCCTCTTCCGTAGGAACGAGTCAAACGAACAAGCCGTTCTAATCTCAAAGAGAAGTCACATTTTGGATAGAATCTAGGGGATCCCATTTTGTGTTTTGAAAGATTTGTCCCCCTATTTATATGTAAAACAAACTACGTCCAACTTGATGTCTCAAGGAGGGATATGTAGGAAGCCCTTATCGGGCCTGGTCTAGGAAGGTTCCGGGTAGGTTTAATGTATGAGTGTCATTATTTATGTAACCCGAGCTACGGGAGGTCCTGATTTCCCGCAGAGGGATATATAAGCAGTCTAAGTAAGACTCGGTCCCTATATTATTTAAATACATACCCCCCCTCCCCATTACCCAAACCAAGACTCACATGACTCAAAAAAGAGCCAAAATACCTAAAAACCCAGCACAAGGGATCAATCAAGCCTTCGAATCAAACATATGATTTTTATGCGCTACATGCTTTACAAGCCAACTCTATGTGATATCTTGCCTTACTTATTATTGCCGAACGTACTAACATCATTTTCCTTTTGAGTTATTCTTTTCTTATAGAAAGAGAAAATTGATCTGTGTTCACACTAGCATACTTCACAAGATCTAAAGCTCCAATAGAATCTCTGTCCCAACAAGACTGAGGCAAAGCAAAAATGAGGCGGTGCTTCGAAAGATGAACAAAACCGGACTAAACTCGCCATTAGGGAGTCACCCACACCGGAATTGCAAGAATCCTGGCCTTCTGAGGACGTTATTAAGAAAAGTTACTGACCTCTAAGAAAAGGACGCAAGAGCGGAAATGACCAATGCTTCCAAAGAGGCGCCCACTGAGGTAAGGAGGCCTCCACCGCCTTTTCCATCTTTAAGCTCACCACAACCCGATCACTTCCGTACCAACCCCACTGGAACTACAATGCCATTTACCTCAAACCCAATTGTTGCTGATCACATTGGTACCTCATACCAAACTCCACTACCCTCGAACGCTGTCCGAATTCCCAGAACCACTTATTCAGTTCCCTCCTACCCAGCACAGCAAAGCACCCACCCTAGAGGACGACTTAAAGTTGGGAAAGATCATGAGTGTAGCCGACAAGGCTACCGGACAAAGCTCCATAGGGTTTATTAGAGAGAAGAAAGAAGATGTGGCAAGCGTTTCCCATACTCCTAGCCCGAGACCCAAAAGAAAGGAGGAATTCTAACCTCCAATAGAAATATACTCATCACCAGCCCAAATAACTACCTACCCACTCCATACAACCCGGTGCCTATTTATTACGCGTAATCTACTTTCCAATCACCACTGCCTAACTACCAAGCTCCACAAAAATACCTTTCAATCACCACCACCAAATGACCAAGCTTCATAGCCAACCCGCACTTGCTTATAGACCTCCTCAAAATAACCCTCCAACAAATTACCAAAACCAACCACCACCAAATGCCTATAATGCACCATGTCAAAACTTTAGAAGAAGCCTGTCCGTATATTCACCCAATTAATGGAGACCTGAACTGAACTGTTCAAAAGGTTCAGCACTGCAGGAATGATCTAAACACTTCCCCCTAAAATCGTCGATCCCAGGAACCGATTTTATTGGGGCGACCAAATATGTGCTTACCATTCTCCGAACAGCTGCACCAAATGTAAACACTAATCCTTTGCCTTACCATGGCAATAATGTAATTCACATGATAGAAAGAGAAGAGGATTGGGTCGCAGGCAATCCTCTCCGCCCGGAATCTATTCAAGTACTCAAGCACATAGTGGTATCACCCTCCCTACAGGAACACCCATAATTCAAAGTAATGATTCCAGCGCTAATTGTCGCACACGTGTCTCAAGACGTGGCAGTGGCACATAGAAAAGAATTTGTGGTGCAAGTAGCCGCGGCTCACGGAATGAAACGATCGGGAAGATGTTACCCTCCCAAAGATTTAGCCAAGGAGGCACAAAGAGGCCCATCACTGAGGGCGAAGCTGAAGTCTTCTGGCACCAAATGCAGCTAGAGGAATACTCCATTGTGGAGCACTTGAAGAAAATCCCGGGCTAAATATCTATGCTAGAAATCTTACTAAGTTCACGATAACACCACTTGAATTTGATGAAGGTGTTGGAAGAAGCCAACGTCCCTGTCGGGACAAGTAGTGAAAATTTGGCAAAGATTGGCCAATGTCATAGAGGAACACCAAATTACCTTCACTGAGAAAGAGTTGCCCAAAAAAGGCATGGATCATAATAAATCACTACATATCACTATTATGTGCCGAAATAAAGTGGTGACCCGAGTTCTGGTTGACAATGAGGCTGGTCTCAACATTTTCCCTGAATCCACTCTTATCCAGCTGGGATATGACCTCGGGAAGGTCTGTCAGAGTCATACCAACATACAAGCATTTGACGGAGCTCAGTGTGACGCCACTGGAGAAGTTGACCTCCGCATTCAAATGGGGCCAGCAGAATTCGTCATTGAATTCCAGGTCATGAAAATACACAAATTACAATTTACTACTGGGAAGGCCATGGATCCACATGGCAGGAGCCATGCCATCTTCACTTCACAAATCATTAAAAATTGTGTGGGGTGGTCACGAGGTTGTGATTCACGGAGAAGGTAGCACTCACAACTATCCAGACAACTTAGCGTTTGTCATCGAAGCGGTGCCAAAAGTAACAAACTTCCACATAATAGAACTGCTCGGGGCTGCCTACAAAATAGATTCCAAAGAACCACATATACCAGCAGTCTACAGAATGATTGCCTTATCCATGCTCCAGAACGGGTTTGAACCCGGGCAAGGTTTGGGAAGGAATTGGCGTGGCATCACAAAGCCAATTCCCATTCCCCAAAACAATTTCCACTTTGTGTTGGGGTATGTCCCAACTGATGATAAGGTTTCAGCAACTGCTAAAAAGAAGAAAGGCATTGCGAAACTCCGCAAGCCTATTCCTGATTTACACCGGTCATTCCCAAACAGAATGCCAATACCAGATGATGAAAATACAGAAGAAGGGATAGGGATGCTATTCCGAGAATTAGATTGCCTGGCGATATTAGAAGAGTCCATAGAAGCGCCCACCATCCGAGATGTTGATTCGGGCTAGCAACTGCCACACTGGACCTCTACCCCGCTCTTGGTTCTTCGGTAGAAAAATGATGAATTTATTTTTAAAATGGCGAGAATCGGTCGAGGCTCGATTACTCACCCTTGGCACTCTTAGTTACCTCGTAATATTTTCAAAAAATGAAAATGGCTCAATTTTTATCCGAGCCAGGACCATAGTTTGTACTTTCATTACAATTAAAATTAATGAAGCCTCGAATAATGGAAAAACAATAAATCAACCTTAAATTAATGAAGCCTCACTTTGCCTTGATTTTTCTATAATAAAAACAATAAATCAACCTTAAATGTCATGACATGTTGCGAAACGAATGAGTCAAATGGTATAGAGGAGGAAGAGTATGACAAAAACAATGTTACCTAAGGGTCTCATGGAAGAGGTAGAATAGTTGAAAAATGAACAAAAGCCAAATATGGACGAAACAGAAGCCATCAACCTAGAACATGAAGAGAATATCAAAGAAACTAAGCTAAGTGCACACCTAGAGGCACCCCAAAAGGAAGAACTGATAAGTCTACTGAAGGAATATGTGGATATTTTTGCATGGTCTTATGCTAACATGCCGGGATTGAGCACTAGTGTTGTATCCCACAGATTACCCATCAATGCTAGTTTTACCCCCGTGAAACAAAAAATCAGGCAGTTCAAGCCGGATCTCAGTGTCTGCATCAAGGACGAGGTAGAAAAACAAATCAAATTAGGGGTGATAGAGGTAACCTCATGCCCTACATGGTTGGCCAAAATAGTGCTGGTGCCTAAAAAGGATACGAAGATATGAATATGTGTGGATTATCGGGATCTCAATCGATCCAGTCTCAAAGACAATTTCCCACTCCCGAACATCCACAGTATCATAGATAATTTTGCTAAGCATGAGTTACAATCATTTATGGATTTCTTTGCAGGATACCACCAAATCCTAATGGACAAAGAGGATGCAGAAAAGACAGCTTTCATCACTCCATGAGTGGTGTATCACCACAGGGTAATGCCATTCGGTCTCAAAAATATCGGTGCCACTTACAGGAGGGCTATGACCATTATCTTTCATGACATGATCCACAGGGAAATTGAAGTATATGTGGAGGGCATCATCATTAAGTCAAGAGAGACCTCAGGGCATACCACACATTTATGAAAGTTAGTCGACAGACCCCGAAAGTTTAATCTGAAATTAAACCAGTCAAGTGTGCGTTCGGAGTGCCCATCAGAAAATTACTGGGATTTATAGTCAGCCGAAGGGGCATAGAACTAGATCCAGCAAAGATTAAAGCAATTCAAGAGCTACCCCCTCCAAATTCTAAGAAAGAGGTTATGAGCTTCTTGGGGAGATTGAATTACATTAGGCGGTTCATAGCGCAGTCCACGATCATTGTGGATCCCATACTTAAGCTCCTAAAGAAAGACCCGCCCACAAAATGGACTGAAAAGTGTCAGAAAGCCTTCGACACCATTAAAAAGTATTTGTCCAATCCACCAGTCCTGGTGCCTCCCAGTCCTGGAAGCCCACTTTTGCTCTACTTGATAGTCTAAGAAAATGCCTTTGGGTGCGTATTAGGACAACATGATAGGAACGGCAAAAAGGAGCTTGCTATATACTATTTGAGCAAGAAATTCACCGCCTGCGTGGCAAGATATACACTGATGGAGAAGACATGTTGCGCTTTAACATGGGTAGCCCAAAAGCTGAAGCATTACTTGCCATCATATACCACCCACCTCATATCTAAAATGGACCCATAGAGATATATCTTTCGCCTGCCCATGTCTATCTAAAAATTGGCTAAGTGGCAAATGTTGTTAAGTGAATTTGACATTGTGTACATAGCACAAAAGGCCGCCAAAGAACAAGCCTTAGCCGACCTGCTGGCTAAAAGTCCCGTGGATGAGGATCTTGAACCCCTTCGAACTCATTTCCC
This sequence comes from Lycium ferocissimum, assembly GCF_029784015.1. Lineage (NCBI taxonomy): Eukaryota > Viridiplantae > Streptophyta > Magnoliopsida > Solanales > Solanaceae > Lycium > Lycium ferocissimum. The sequence goes on from NC_081344.1 coordinate 59,603,840, forward strand.
GAATGAAGGAGTGTTATACATAGAAGAAATGGTGGAACCCTACATGGGATGGAGATTATTCTTTGACGGGGCCGTTAACTACGAAGGTTCCAGAATTAGGGCAGTCTTGATATTAGAAACTAGGCAACATGACCCGATGGCCGCAAAGCTCAAATTTCGATGTACCAACATCATGGAAGAATATAAGGCTTGCATTTTACGCCTCAGGATGGCATTGAACATGGATATCAATGAACTATTGGTCGTAGGAGACTCTGATCTATTAATCCACCAAGTATAAGGCGAATGGGCCACAAAGAATTATAAGATCCTACCATACGTAAATCTCGCATAGAGGTTGTGCAAAAGGTTCAAAAACATCGAGTTTACGCATACGCCGAGGGCTCAGAACGAGTTCGCTGATGCTTTGGCCACCATAGCATTAATGATTCAGCATCTTGAAAGTAGTCACATTGACCCACTGGAAATAAGTCTGAGAGAAGAACATGCCTACTGTTTCCATATGGAAGTAGAACCAGACGGCAAGCCATGGTATGTTGATATCAAGCTGTATTTGGAAAAAGAAGAGTACCCCGAAGGTATCACGAGTAACCAAAGGAAGACCATCTGGGGAATGGCCAATGGATTCTTCCTCAACAAAGAAATACTTTTCAAGCAGACACTAGATTTGGGTTTTCTCTGATGTGTAGATGTTGTTGAAGCCACGGAACTGCTGGAAGAAGTATATGCCAGGACCTGTGAGCCCCATATGAATGGTTTTATGCTGGCCAAGAAAATCCTATAAGCGGGGCTACTATTAGATGACAATGGAAGGAGATTGCTGCAAATTTGTGCAAAGATGCAATCAGTTTCAGATTCATGGAGATCTAATCAGGGTCCCACCAAGTGAACTCAACGCCGTGAGCTCACCCTAGCCATTCGTCACCCGGGTTATAGATATCATTGGACCTATCACGTCTGCCGCCTCGAATGGGCATCAATTTTTGGTCGCCATAGACTACTTCACCAAATGGGTGGAAGCCACTTAGCACAAGTAAGTGACGTAGAAAGTAGTAGCTGATTTCGTGCGAAACAATATCACATGCCACTTTGGCATACCCGAGTCCATCATAACAGATAATGGGGCAAACCTAAACAGTCACCTGATGAAGGATATCTATGAACAATTCCAAATCACTCATCGAAATTCAACTGCCTACCGGCCACAAATGAATGGAGCCGTAGAAGCGGCTAACAAAAACATCAAGAGGATATTGAGAAAGATGACGGACAATTACAAGTGTTGGCACGAACAACTGTCGTATGCTTTATTGGGATACGTATAACAACCCAAACTTCAATAGGGGCAACCCCGTACTTGCTTATTTATGGTACCGAAGCAATCATACCTACCGAGATTGAGATACCACCATTGAGAATCATTCAACAAGCAGAATTGGACTATGCATAATGGGCCGGACTCGATACAAGCAATTGCCTTTGATTGATGAAAAGAGGATAGTCGTTGTATGTCACGGTCAACTATACTGACAAAGGATAGCACTAGCCTTCAACAAAAGGACCAGATCTCGACTCTTTCAGATAGGGCAAATGGTACTCAAGAGAGTGTTCCCACATCATGATGAGTATAAAGGGAAATTTGCTCCCAACTGGCAAGGTCCGTATGTAGTCCGCAAAGTACTTACCGGAGGAGCTACTAGTAGAGATGGACGGGCAAGAGTGGCCCAAACCAATCAACTCAAATGCAATCAAGAGGTACTACGCGTGAAGACACCTTTTCAATCGTATTACCTATTTGTTTGCTTGTAATAGTTATTTGTTTGCTTGTAATTCTTTGTAATAGATAGGAAAAACCAAATGTTTTCCTTGTAAAATGAACTACACAATGACACAATTCCCCACAGTGGGATACATAGGCAGTCCATTTAGGACCCGATCATATTATTAGTAAAAACCAAGACTCAATTTCTTTATTCTGAACTATATTCGACCTGATTCCTGCTGCGACAGGATACGTTGGCGCTCTTTAAGTTCGGTCGTACCAAAAGAAAAAAATCAAGAAAACCCTAGGAAGCCCTAGAGTTAGGATTTCAAGGAGAATTCAAATTTGGCACGAAGAGATTGACATACACACCCAACAAGGCAGAATTTTTGAGAGGATCTCAAAATTTCCTCTAACAAGTTCATCACAAGAATCAGCCAATCCAATCGAAAGTCTCAAATTGGGGCAGAAATTTTGAAAAGATCTAAAAAATTCTCACTCTTAACCAGTCGGCGAGGTTTAATCAATTCAACACCCTAAACTGGGACAGAAATTTTGAGCAGACCTCAAAATTTCCTACATCAAGATTCGGCGCGAGAGTTCGCCAAGCAAAGTATGGTAAACTAGGGCAGAATTTTTGAGAAGATCTCAAAAATTCTGCACAAGGAAAGAGGAACCCCAGCTATCAAAGTATAGAGAAGCGAAGATTTCTCATTCGAAAAGCACATGTCATGATGATTAACTTAAACCATTTTGAAAAAAAAATGAATATTGATTTCGCATATAAACAGCTAGAGATCAACGATTTACAGAAATGATTTTTCTTTTATGATTAAGATAAATTCATCTTTCAAATACCGAATCCAAGGGGATTGAACCCAAGGGAGCTGGCAAAGCCGAAGACGCAGCCAGAGGAAGCAACATGGATCAACTTTATTAGGAAACTAACTCTTCGTTGATGTAGGTTTCCATGTCGTCAGGAGGACGACCTATTTATCTAACCTTGTTTTGTTTGCAAGTAAAGATAGGATAGCCAAGCGAGATCAAAGCCGCCACCGAAGAAATGGTTCATAGCAATCAAAAGCCACGAGGGCTATTAAAGGATCAAAACACCACAAGGGTGAATATCTATCCATGAGGGCTACAAAAGAATCTAAATTCCACAAGGGCGAATGTCTAGCCATGAGGGCTATAAAAGGATGAAAATGCCATAAGGGAAAATATCTAACCACAAGGGCTACAAATGACCAAAATTCCACAAGGGCAAACATCAGGCCAAAAGGGTCACAACAAAGCAAAACGGCACATCAGACAAGAAAGGTCACAGCCAAATAAAAAGGATGAAAGAAAGACGATTTAACCGAAGGGGCCATATCTGTCATTTACATTGTCGTGAGGCCATTCATACAAACATGCCAAGAGGGCCATTCATACAAACATGCCGAGAGGGGCATTTATACAAACATGTCCAGAGGGGCATTCATACAAACATTTCCAAGAGGGCCATTCATGCAAACATGCCAAGAGGGCCATTCATACAAACATTCCAAGAGGTCCATTTATACAAACATGCCAAGAGAGCCATTCATATAAACATTGCCGTGAGGACAGTTCATACAAACATGCCAAGAGGGTCAGTCATACATGCATTTCCAAGAGGGTCAGTCATACATGCATTTCCAAGAAGGTCATTCATACAAACATGCCAAGAGGTCCATTCATACCAACATGCCAAGAGGGCCATTCATACAAACATTTCCAAGAGGGCCATTCATACAAACATGCCAAGATGCCATTCATAAAAACATGCCAAGAGGGACATTCATACAAATATTTCCAATAGGGTCATTCATACAAACATGCCAAGAGGGCCATTCATATAAATATGCCAAGAGGGCCATTCATACAAACATTGCCAAGAGGGCTATTCATACAAACACTGCCAAAAGGGCCATTCACACAAACATTGCCAAGAGGTCCATTCATACAAAAAATTTCAAGAGGGCCATTTATACAAACATGCCACGAGGGCCATTCATACAAACAATGCCAAGAGGGCCGTTCATACAAACATGCCGCGAGGGCCATTCATCCAAACATTGCCGCAAGGGCCATTCATTTAAACAGTACCATGAGGGACATTCATTCAAACATTTCCGTGAGGTCCATTCATTGAGACAAATTTTTAAGAGGGTCATTCATACAAACAATAATCAAAGGAGATCAAAGCGATGTAAATTCGATCAGACGACTGAAGTTTTTGCTTCAAAGGTCAAAACGATGTAAATCCAGTCAGGCGGCCACAATATTCATTTTCAAAATCAATCACAGTGTTATCCCGCATAAGTAAGAAGATTGGCAGCCGCCAAACAGAGAAACAGGCTGATCAAATAAAATTCGAACGCATGCGGAGCAAATGTGAAATTTTTTCTTATGCAGCCGATCGAGATAGGGTGCCCATTAGAGTAAAGTTCTCCGACTATGATTTAGAAGATTGCTCCACCCTATGCTCAGCCACACAAACTTTTTAGATGCTTTGCCTACTTTTTTAACTTTCCTGCAGCCGGTCAGGCACACGCCGACACGCACAGAGGCATTCCCGCATAAGGGATACCATTTTCCTCTTATCAAGTCAAACTATAAGTGACTCAATACCAGAGAGTCAATCACACTCAGAACCAATCACTTTGGACTTCTCAATTTTGACAATCGGCAAAGCCAAAATTTGCATAAATTTGCCTTTAGAAGTCTATTTGAGTCGAACTACAAGTGACCTGAATTCTCATGTAACCTGAGATATGTAGGAAACCCAGAAGTTCGGGTCCGGCCATATATTAGAAAATTGCATAAAAGAGAGGTAGTTTGTAATGGGTCAGTCAAATATCAGGGTTTGTCAACTTTCATTGCTCAGGGTGTTACACCTCAAAAAATTTTCATGTCGTTTGCATTGTAAGTAACTAAAGTAAGCTCGGAGAGGTCATGGAACCCTTATAAGGTTAATAAATACTCTTAACAAGTGTTAAGCAAGTGTCTAAAGGTTCCGGGACCAAGCAAATAGAAGAAAATAAGTTTGACGAAAATTTGGAAAAAGTTGGCGAAATTTTGGGCAGATTTTTAGTCAACTTTGGAGGGGTATATATCCTAGTATATTAGGAGTTTTTAGGTGTTTCAAAAGCCTAAAATGAAGTTTGTCGAGTCTAGTTTCCAACGCAATAAACCGCTCATCGATAAGACAGCGGAGTAGAAAATTATGAACGTTACAATTTAGGTTGACATAGCAGAAACGCGCGCTACAGTGCGCGCTGCTACAGTAACCGAAGACTCTAGGTCGGTCCAAACCGACTCTAGAGCTTTAGAAAAGTGGTTTTATCCTTATTTTTTTCATCCAACACCTCTAAAACACTCCCCAACCCTCTAGAATATTTTTCCAACTTCCACCCACGAAATTTCAGCCCAAATCAAGTGGAAATAACCAAATCTTCCTTCAAGAAAGTTAGAAACTACAAGAGTAGCAAACCTATGGTGTTGTCTAGTGATTGTGGGTGAAGTTGAACTGATCCAGCCATGATTCTTGGGTTGTATGCACTGCTTAAGGTATGTATAACACCTCTTTGGTCGTGTGTTAGCTTAATTGATGTTGGTAAAGTTGTTTGAGACATTTTTATTTTGCCTAGCCCACGGGTCAATGAGATAGATATGCCTGGCCTACGGTTCAGTGAGGCAGATATGCCTGGCCTATGGGTCAGTGAGACAGATTGCCTGGCTGACGGGTCAGTGAGACATATTGCCTGGCTACTTGGCCAGTGAGATTTTATTGTTGCCTGGCCACTTGGTCAGTGAGCTGCATAGAATATTATTATATTGCATTTCATATGAGATAGGTATGGAGAGATGTTCAGGGCTGTCTTTGGCCTCCAGATTGTATAATTTCCAGTTCAGTTTCAGTTATCATTGCCTTACATACTCGGTACATTATCTCGTACTAACGTCCCTTTTTCCGGGGGCGCTGCATTCATGCCTGCAGGTACAGATCAACAGACTGATAGACCTCCCAAGTAGGCAGTACCAGAGATCAGCTGAGTGGTGAGCTCCCTTTTTGTTCGGAGTTGCCAGGTCCTTGGAGTCTCTCCTTTGATTCTGATTGTATGGTACCGTCACATATATCCCTAGAGTCTTGTAGACGAGTCTTGTACATAGTATGTCGGGGTGATAGCCTTGTCGTCTTGTATATGTCTATTGGATGCTGTTGGTTTTGTACGATTAAAGCAGCCCCCTCAGCTTGCTCAGTTATATATATATTCTGGGTGTGCGCCCAGTTCAGATGAGACAGTCAGCATTTTTATATATCTCCAGATTGGACACTATTAGTTTAAATTGGGGGTCACTCCCCAGAGTTTCAGATGTAGAGCGGTTCGCTCGGGCCTAGTTTGGCTTCGGGTGCCGGTCACGTCACTCCGATTTGGGGCGTGACACAGGGATTGCCCTGCCATCCTCGAACACTGAAAGGACAGTTGTTGATACCTAATTTTTGACTTCCCATAATTTTATTTAATTATCTGAAATTCTTAGATCTCAAACGAAGTGAAATATGTGTCTTATGAGCCAAAATGATTTTTTTTTTAAAATTATTTTGATAATATTTTTCCATTTCATTTGGCAAAATAAATACAAATATATATTGTAAGTCATTTAAAATACTTCACATATTTTTACAATTAATATTAAAGTACTTGTCAAATTAATTAGGAAATGACTCAAAAAAATTATTCAACTAATTGTTTAAATTATCAAGCATCAAATTGACAAATATTTTAATCCTTTAATTCAAGAAAATGGTGAATTAAATGAGCTAATCAATTGCATCTCAACTTTACGATTTATTTGACTACAATTGTATCTATTTTCAGAATTTGATTACAATTAGTTGCATGAGTGAAATGTGGCTATAATTGACATAACCCACTGCTTGCTATACGTTAATTATGGCTATAATTAATATAGTAATTTGCGTGTTAAGGGTCAATTAAGGTTATAAACAAAAATAATTGGTTATTTTATGCATATGGCCATAATTCAACGGTAATTGATTATCACCTTTAAAACTGGCTATTTGTTAAATTGTAACGACCCTTTGGTCGTTATAGTTCTTTTGGCACTTTCGCCCTCTCCCGAGCATTGATTAGCTCCCTTTTGACCCTAGGGGACCTTTGACACGCTTCCTGAGGTGTCTAGACTGGATTCGGGTAACTTTGTGAAAAAATAGACTTGAAGTGAAAAAGGGTTGACCCGAGGTTGACTTTTGGGCAAACGAACCTTTTTTGAAATTCCTTCAATTCCGAGAGGTCCGGATAGTCGTTTGAAACTTATGTGTATGTTTGGTTCGGTTCCCAATGCATTCGGATGCATTTCGAGACTTTGGATGGGAAATGGGAATTAAGACATCAGTGGTTAACTCAGTCAACGAGACCTCCATTGAAAATTCCGAGGCCACTCGTGCGTTTATAGCGCGTTTTTATGAGGGACTAAGTATCTGGTATGAGAGCAGATAGTCTCGGGAGTTAGTCAAAAAATCAGATCGAACGAAAATATTGGGCTAAAGTTTCTGGTGTCTAGTGCCCGCTTTGGCGGCACCAGCACCGCAACGGCGGCACCGCTGGGGCGGTGGACCTGCTGCTGAAGCGGTATGAGCCATTTAGGCTTGACCGCTAAAGCGGTCAGGTGGCCGCTGGGGCGGTCACAGTACCGCTGTAGCGGGTGACGGGCAGTTAAATCCATTAAATGAGTCTTAGACCCTCATTATTTCGTATCTCGATATTGGAGCTTAGGAAAGCTGTTCTTGGAGATAAATTGAAGGAATTTTTGGAGGTAAAACTTTGCTTAATCCTTTACTCCTCTTTTAATCGTAATCATCTTAGATTTTCTCCTTCCCTTTTCAATCCCTTACAAATGGAATTTGAAGGAGGGTTTTGGGAGACTTTTCCCTAAGATTATACTTGATAAATTGATGATGTTAATGTCAAAATGTGATGAATCTAAGCTTAGTAAGTCCATATCTCCCACTTTTAACGTTGAATTTCGGATTTGGAGAATTAGGGTTCATACCCAATTTGGGGGTTTTTACTCTAAATCAGATTTGGGACAAGTCTTGAGTTAAATCAATAATTAATGATTAGGTTATGATTACCTAGAATTCATTTTGAAATTTTACCTGCGAATTTCCCGCTTCTCCCTTGTGGGCCCGTTTTCCTAATTTCTAGGGTTAAAATAGACCTAGTTGATATCATAGCAATATTAGTATCATTCTCCATGATTTCTAATTTAGAATTCAATTATGCTTAGACTACTTTGGTTCTTAGCTTCAAAGGAAGGGCAAGGCGATAGAGTGACTTGTTGGTGTTGCGGTTCGGCAGTCCAAGTAAGTTATGGCTTACCTCTAGTGAAACTATACATAGCGAATCACATATTTAGAATATAATGTCAGAGACAGCATGCGAACCTTCGGGTATGAAGTTGGGTTGGATATTGCCTTAGGTTAGGCCCTGATATGTGTTGGGACTAGCCACCCCATTATGTGTGTTTATTATTCCATTTTGATGGTTGATGTTACAAGTAGTGGTAAATATTAGAATCTGTGTTACTATCTTGACTGAGATATGGTTGACATACTATTGTTGGTATTTGCATTGTGATACATTGTTGACGTTCCTGTTGTTAGTACTAGTAATATCGATACATTGTCGGCATGCCCTTGATGGTATTGTGATATGATATATTGATGGCGTACCCCTTCGTGGTATTTGTGATATGGAACTTGATTGTTGATACTTGATGTACGCATTGCACTCATTTTCACACATTCTTGATGCATGGCCGATACCCGGTAATGATCCAAAGATCGTTGATTGAGTAAATTGATATTTGATAAACTCCTTATTTAAGTGATTGTAAAGGCCGATGTCCAAAGATCCATTCCAGAATCGTTTATTGTATGCAAGTGATGTTTGATAAACTCTTTTACTTGAGTGATTGTAAGAAGGCCGATGTCCGAGGTTCAGTTCCGGAATCGTTGATAAGTGCATTGTATACATTCCCTCATATTCATGATGCATGGACGATAGCCGGTAATTATCCGGTATCGTTGATTGAGCAACTCTTTTACTTGAGTGATTGTGAGAGGCCGATAACCGACGATCTATTCCGGCATCGTTGTTGCATGGCCGATTTCGATGTTTTTCCGGAATCGTTGTTAGTACATGGGCTCTGCAGGTCCCCCAGGGTGGTGCCGATGAGACTCCCCCTATGAGTAATTAGCCAGGGTCCCGTCTGTCTGTTGGGCAAAGATCTGGGATGGTTGACACTTAGACTTCGCGAGTCACACTGGGTTGTGCTACCCAGACGTCGATATTTCCGTCCGGAGTACCTGTGTGCACCTCATTTGCATGGCATTATATCTCATCCATTCCATTATTGCATTACATTGGCTTGATTTTGATTCGTGATGATTGATTGTGATGATTGAATTGGATATATATATTTCGGACCTGGTATACTTGGGTTTAGAGGCTTTACGTAGCCGATGACGAACAATTGGTTGTGATCTTATTATATGATACTTGTTGGATTCCTTGCTATCTACTTATTTTCTGAATTGCGTTATCTATGCTTGGTCGGCCAATGATGCCTACCAAGATCGTTGTTTGTACTTGACTGCGCACTTGCTGCATTCTTTTATGAATGCAGAGTATCAGGTCGGATCTACTTCTCTGACTCGTGGCTGATCGACTCTTCAACTTCCACTTGAGTTTTCCAGGGTGAGCATGGCGTCCACTGACCTCGAAGACTCTTCTGTTACTTATGTCTTGCTTTCCATTCAGAGACATGATTTGAGACTACTTATTTATTATTATTCAGACTTTAAGTATTAGAATTTAGATGCTCTTGTATGACCAGACCAGATAATAGGGTGGATTTCATTTTCTTCCGCACTTGTTATCATTATATTATATTGTGAGACTTACGTTATTTTACTTTCTTCCGCTATTTTCTATTATCGTGAATGTTGAGTTAAGGGTTCGCCTACCAAGGTGGGAAAGGTAGGTGCCCGCATGACCTAGGCTGAAATGGGTCGTGACATAAATTAGTCTAAATTGCACGTTTTTCCCCTTACATTTATATACATGCGTAGACGGATATATACACAGATATACACTTAAACCATGCATATATACGTATATTTGGGCCATTCCCCCTCCCCTCTTATTTTTTAGCTGAGCCCAGATCCATGAGGATCCAGACCCGGCCCAACATCCCTTATACCACCACTAGGTATACCAAACAGACCCTATTTGATCATCCACCCCAAAGAGGGGTGAAAACCCTAGCCGCCCCCTTTATCTCTCTCTCTCTATATCTCCTAGCGTCACCTTGGCCGGAAACGACAAAGTTTGCGAGCCCACGACATTCATTGATCGCACTAGGGCCGAGAATGGTAATAAAATTTATTGCTCTGCCATCTCTCACCCAATTCCATCGACACACCACCCCAAACAAGGTATTAAGCTCTCTTTTGCTTTATCTTTTTTTCATTTCAAGCTTAGATTAGTACGAATCCATTAATGGATTTTGTCCATTAAGTTTGAATCCGCGAATCCCATTGGTTCATACAATACAAATGGGATTCACCAACGGATCTAGAAATCTGAACCCTTCATGTTTATTTGGCTTCAATCATAGCCGTATAATGTTGAAATGAGAAAAGCAATTCTCAAATTGCACTTGTCCCACATCGGTTGAGGACATAGAATAGGGGTTTTTTAGGGTTATATTTAAAGACCTCTCAATCCACAATCACAAGGGGACCGGGACACGAAATATCACAAAAAACAAGTCTTAAAATCCGCAAGTTCGGATTTTGAGCAAGTACATTTGATAACTTAGGCTCTTTAAGCATTTTTTTGCAAAATCCTTAACCTTCAAGTGTTTTTAGTTAAAAATTATAATCATTTTTCTTGGTTCTGTGGCTGAGTTTTGAGGGTGAAGAGTCCAAAAGATCTCCAACTCCATTCTCGACAAAAGGCTGCACTTGAAAAAGGTAAATAATTCTCCTTTAGTTTGTTTAATTTCAGTTTTTCTAGTAGTTTAATAGCATTTGTGTGTGCATGTATGTTTCTGTTTAGTTAGCATGCTTATGTTTGTTTTTTAGTTAATCTAGTGGCATTTTATAGCTTAATAGCATTCTGTATGTTTGTATCTTGGTTAGCTTAGCTACAGTTTAGTAGTCAATAGTGTGTGTGTGTGTGTGTGTGTGTCTATATATATATATATATATATATTCATGTTTTAGTTTAGTTTTTGGTCAACAGTATTCATATCTTAGCTTAATTAGTGTAAGCTTTAGTAGTACCTATATGCTCATGTCTGGATGACTATTGTTGATAATGTGTTGGTTTTAATCCATTTGTATGTTTCTAATAGCAGTTTGTTTTACTTAATTATATGATACTTTGGGTATATAAGCATGATAGGTTAGTTTTCCATTTACCTTAAATGTGAGTGGTAGCGTTAATACAATGTGTTAAGATAAATAATCATCTTATTCACTATTGTTGTTCGTAAACCAAGAAAGTTACTAGCATGAACCTCACGTCTGTCTGTTTAGTTGAACTAGTCTGTGTTGGTGTGCATCCGTAAACATATGATGTATGGTGTCCTGTCTACTTAAAATGTCAATAATTCTAGTTGGGATTAGTCCCTCATGTTCAAAAAATGGCTAGAGGTTAGTCTTCAAACCTGGTGAACCTGCTACTGTCAAAATGCATGCCTATGCTTTTTTCTCATTATTGCCCTGTCTTATCTTGTTGTGAATCTGTCAGAAATTAGCATCATCTCTAATGGTCTTTATCATATGTTAGTAATATTTTGAAGATTGGTATTTAAGAAGTCAAGGTTGGGGTTTAGATATGCATATAGGGATTTTAGATCTGAAACACCTATTTGAATTCTGAGGTATTTAATGTTACAAATGTGTAACTGTTCATGCATTCTCATCTGCCACATCCTATCATTAGTTTGTTTAGAACATTTGATTTCTGATCTGCTTAAGTGTCTAACTGTTTTGACTGCATTAGTAGTTCATGAGGGTTTAGACTTAACTAGATATTCAAATGAGTTCCAGATTAGTTGAGTAAGATTTCTGTTTGCATGAAAAGAAACTTGAATGTAATATTTTTGGTTTGACATATCTGTTTTAACTTATCTGGTTACTGACCTGAACTGATTGCCTCCCAATTCAACATATTCCTTTTTTTGCTCCTGCTTGGTACTAATTTGATAAGTACCACCCCTTTAATGAACATTCTGTTTTAATTCTTCATGTTATTTTGAAATCTCATGATCATGATACACCAATAATGGCCTAAGTTGCCCTTATGTGTTCTGTTCAACTATCTTGCACTTGTTAGGATAGGACTGTTAAAATCTAAGATAATATCTCAGTTGACAAGATGACTGTTTTTTTTATTTCTCATTGTGATTGTGTCCTGCCTATTTAGTTTAACATGTGTCTCTATATGATTTCAAATTGTTCCATGTTTAGAAAAAATAAGTCTTTTTGTTGGAATATTTCTCTGAAAAGACTAAGTATAGCATGAACCCCTGTCTAAAATTTGAAACTAATATGGGTTGGTCCTATCTGGTGCTATCAACCTTTGTGAGACCTTTTGTTGTCTAGGTGGCAACACTGCCGTGAAGCATGCCTATCTGTTATTGAATGAAGGTTTAGATTCTACACTTGAAATAATTATATATACCTGAAAATATGCTTTATATCTGATTGTAATGTTAACATGTCTATGGTTCTGTCTAAATGAGATTATGTTGGTTTGGATTGGTAAAGCGATTGTTCTTCTTGACTGCTCCTACTTTAGAATAGTCTAAGTGTTGCTAATCTTAACTTACAAAACCGTGAAAGTATGTATCTGTGATTTTGGAGTTGACATAGATATGTGTGTGAGTCAAGTAGGTATCAAATGTGATTCATATGCAATAATATATATTCAACAAGCCACACGTCAAGTCTATTTTGTCGTTTATTTCATTCTGGGCTTGTTTGCTGAGTAGTATACATGTGATATACAAGGTTATACAGGTTGGATACACCTCGTGTATATAATAAGGTATATCTTGTATATCATTTAGTCAGACTAGTGCTGTTTCTATCTTGTATACTTTGTGTTAAGACCTTGGGCCTATGTTATTTTGTTTCTCTTAGTGGGCTTACTATCTTTATCCGGTCCTGTTTTGGGCCTGCTTGTTTGTGGACTTACATTTTTTTGGGGGGTTGAGTCTTTGCTATTTCTATCCAATTTGGCCTGTATGCTTGGTTTGTCTCCAGTCCACTGAACACCGTATGTTAGTTGGTATACACATATGGATACATGATTTATACGTATTTGTATTTATTATTTAGAGTATTTATGAATAGGTTGTTTAAGTTTAGATACCCTCTAACCATATTTCCCCTTTTTTCCTTCTTTGTTTGCATGGGAAATACGACGAGACACTTGAGCCATTTTCTCTGTGAGAACTCGTTAGGCCAGGAGCCCAACTCATTTATTTCATCGAGTCCAAAACCAGGAGACATTTATTGAAGGCCCACCAGCCTAACTCTTCTTCTTCTTTGTATATGTATATATGTCCTGCATATATTTGTATATAAGTTGTATAAATAAACAACACTTACAATTATTGAAAACCAAATTTGATAGAACTTAGGGAATTCGGGTAGTGGTTAAACATTTTTTCCCAAAACGGTTTTAAAGACGTACACGGATATCACTAATGTTTTTTCTTTTGAAATATGGTTAACTTGGAATTTTTTTTTATGGAAGTGTTTAAGTAACTAAATCTAGAACAGATAAGCTCTTTTGAAATGGAGCAATAAATTTGATCATGTTAAGTTGGACCAAAAACCATTTCTTGACTTTGTGGATAAAACTTGGACAGATTTGAGGAAAAAATGGATGAACAAAACCAGATTTTGAGATACACAAGTATAAAAATGGACTATTTTCAACTATTGGGCCAAAAGGCCCAAACCTTAAAGAACATAAACAAGAGGAAATATGTTGTAACCTTAAATTGAGATTAAGTTGGCTCTGGAAATAGTATATGGTTGAATTTTGGGCTTCAATGGACCAAGGAATAATGGACAAAACCTTTTCTTTACATATACTTAGCAAAAACCTATACTATTATAACAACGGAGAAGGGCCAAAAATATCCTTGAACTATTAGAATTGGTGCAAAAATACCCTCCATCCACCTTTGAGCCCCCAAATACCCTTGTCATCCACCTTTGAGCCCCCAAATACCCCTGTCATCCACCTATGGGGTCTAATATACCCTTATTTCTAACAACCCCATGTTGACACCCAATTTCATCCATCCTTTTGTCCAATTTACATCGTTAAGCTTCTATTTTATTAGATTATTAATTATATTTTTTTTTATCACAACTTGTAGTCAAATTTCTTGATGATCTCTATTACTATTATTACTTTTACTACTACTACTACTACTACTACTATTTAATCTTGAACTTGGACGGATTTTTCAAATAGATTCGGGTCCAAACTTCTGTCATTTTGTTCTTGTCATGTTAGATGAAGAGAGGAAAGTTTCGATTTCGCAATTAAGGCGGATATTAGCGATGATTTTTATGATTACTAGTAAGAAATTAAGGTGAATGAATTAAGGAAAGAAAGTGGAATTGAAAAGAGAAGAGAAGAGAAAATCAAACTAGAATAAATGAAAGAATATAAAAGGCACAAAGAAAGGGATTTTGTAGTCGTGGAATGTCGACGAGAATAGGGGAATGTTTGATTTTAAGGAAATTTAGAGATAACGGGGTCTTTAGGAATTTTGAGTAAATAATAATGAGTTATGGATATTTGGTTTTGGGGGTAACCTGATGCCTTTGGGGATTTTTAGTTGGAAAGGGATTATGGGCTGGGTAGAAACTTAGGAAATGGGTGAAAAAATTTATTTGATTTATTTGGGGAATATAGTAATTTCAAATAGATTTTCTCGATTTTCATAATGATAATAAAAGTAGAGGGACAAAATATTTTGATAAATAGTTTTATCACTTGTAATAGTAAAGTAATCATAGAAACATAACAACAACTATAAGTGTGACACTAATACAAAAAATATGTTTAAATAAATATTTATAGAGAATACGAATAGGATTAACATTGCAATTAAGCCAGAAGGAGAATAAATGCATGAGTGATTTTTTTTTCTAGTAAAATGAAAAGGTAGTAGTAGTAGATAGAGATCATCAAGAAATTTAACTATAGGTTGTGATAAAAAAAATATAATTAATATTCTAATAAAATAGAAGCTCAACAATGTAAATTGGACGAAAGGATGGACAAAATTGGGCGTCAACATGGGACTGTTAGAAATAAGAGTATATTAGACCCCATAGGTGGATGTCAGGGGTATTTGGGGGCTCAAAGGTGAATGACAGGGGTATTTGGGGGCTCAAAGGTGGATGGAGGGTATTTTTGCACTAATTCTAATAGTTCGAGGGTATTTTAGGCCCTTTTCCGTTATAACAAAGGAGATATACTCCGTTTATTTTCCTATATATGTATATACAAACTTATAAGGATTAAGTCATAACATTTGACCAAAATAGTGGTAACTCTACTTAAGAGAAATCTTAAGTCTGTTTTGGTCCGAAAATGAAATGACTTCAACTCTTATAAACATTTTGCCAAAAAGAAACCAACTCTTTCTTTCCTTAGGAATATTTTTGCCAAATTGGAGTTCTATGATTAGCATGACAAGTTTAGCAATGACGAAAACATTTTTATCAAATAATCATACATTGAAGCTCGTAGGTCAACTGTATTCTACGGATCCTTAACACTAGGGTGCTTACAACCTTCTCTAGGGGATCACCAGAACCTTACCTCGAACTCTGATTTAAAAGGTTTTTTTCTCTTGTTTTGATAAACTCTTTTTACCCGATTTTTCTAATTTCCTTTATAAAATTAGGTGGTGACTCTAAAAATATGAAATCCAATTAGAACACCAACAACCTCTTAGTAGCTTTTATGCACCCGCATAAAAGTGAACCGTAACACCTACCCGAAACCTTCCCAAAACAGGCCCCATAAGGGCTTCCTACGTATTCCTCCTTGGGACATCAGGTAGGACGTAGTTTCTTTTACATATAAATAAGGGGGACAAATCTTTCTCAAAACACAAAAGGGGATCCCCCAAGTCTACCCAAAAAGTGACCTCTCTTTAAGATCCGGACGGGTGTTTGCCCTTTCAACCACGCTTTTGGACAAAGGCCCTACTTCCTAATACTGGGGCGGCAACACTACCCAAATCCCTCCCATATGGCCCAAGTTCTCCAGATCAAACTTAAAAGCCTCGCACTCTTTAATGTCATGCCCTGGGGCTCAGGAGTGGAAAAGACAATTCCTTATTCGACTCACTCTCACAGACGAGGCCTTCCAAGCGGCTCCAATTTGCTGGATCTTCCTCGTGCTTGCCAATTTCTGGAATATACTTGTGTTCGAGTCCTTAAAGATGGTGAAATCGTAACGCCAAATATGGGTGTCCAAAGTGATTCCTTCATTTGGGGAGACAAAAAGATCGTGGACCGATAACGACTGGGGTCCCCACAGTGGATTGTCTTGTCATTGATCAATCTTATGATTCTTTTCCTGAAGGTCAGACGTTCATCACCGGTGTGGCATGGTTTCTCTTTATGGAACAGACACCTCTTGTGCGCGTAAATGGAGCGCAGGGTGGCAGCCTCTCTTGACTAGTACAAGTAGCCCCCATACTCTTTAGTTTCTCAAAGATTTCCTAGTATCACACATGTTTTGGTAAGACGCGGTAAGGGCAAGCAATGGCCTTGAGTGCAATTGCCCACCAAGCTGGTGACGTCGGGCGGACAAACTCTATTTGTACTTCAAGGTGTTCACCTTGGTTTGTAGAGGCGACAGAGGCGACCTCTAGATGGCCAAGTGGGCCCTTGAGGGTTAGATTCTACTTCGTAGTCTTCGGCTTCGTGCCCTTCGACGTGGGGCATATACCCGTATGGTGTTCCTTTGACCACGTCCAAAAGGTTCACTTGATGATGCCTTGACCCAATAGGCTCCTTAGGTGAGCTTTCCGCCGAATCCATCAACTGGTCGGCCACTTTGATTTGTGCTTTGATCGCCCAGATTTTTTTTCCAAATCTTGAATCTTCCAACGAAGCGATCTTTCGTTTTTCGTTTTGCTAGCAGTGTGCTCCGGGATGTTCATGTCAAACTTTTAGAAATATGAGTAAGGTTAGTTGAATCAATTTGGCTTTCAGTTTATTTTGGGTGTTTTCTTTGTTTTACTTTGGGTTGGTGATCGGTACGTGAGATCAATCAATCATTCAAACAAAACATATGAAACACAAAAGCACATAGCAATATATCAATAAGCATAAATATACTACTCACATTACTAAGGTTTTCTAATCATTTGAAACATAAATGTGCCATTTGTACCAAACCTTTTTCCCATAATCATAAATTTCATTAATAATATTCTTCCCTGAAGAGGTACAAAAGATAAATAAAGACAAAAAAATAAATCAGCAGAAGTGTCCTTCAATAGCTGATGATGAAGCCCTATCGGTCCTTGCCCACTTAGCCTTTCGGAGGGCAGTCTGGATGTGGAGGTGAGTTGATGTCAATATGGCGTCTATTAGTAACCCTTTCTCTATGAAGCTCATCGGGGCATTGTCATCCAAAGTCTTCTTCATCCGATCATCGAGCTCTATAAGATAGTTGTGGGTGAACTCCAACTCATGGTTCAAGATTTCTATGGTAGCTTGATCATGTTCTATCTTTTCAACTACTTAGCATCCCTATCATCGGCCCTTCTTTGGATCAAACAGGCTCTAATCTTGGCTTTGGAGGCGTTGTCTTGCACACAATTGTAGAGGATAGGCTTAGGAGCGATAGTAACTTGCAATTCGGCTCTCAAGAAATGTCTATACTCTTCCTCACAACTCGGATGAAACCTATTGGGAGCTAAAGTGTCTGGACCCCAAGATATGTGACCATTCCATTTTAGAACATAATCCCCGACCCGCTGAATCTTGTCACCATCATAGTCAATGATAAATTCCCCTATAGTTCTAACTTGGGGTATGACTTAGGTCATACCAAATTGGCTCAAGACCCTAGAAGGTGCATAAGGGCGAATCCCTCGAATTTCCATGAGTGGAAAGAACAGGCATTTCCTTCCTTTGACTACAACAATGTCAGTTATGAAGTCATTGAGCATCCACTATATGTTATTCTCCCTGAGTCTAGAAAAGATGAAAGCCCAACCATGTTTGGTCTGATTCCTAAAGTCGGGCCAATGGGTATAAGGTCATCCTTTTCTACCGGCCTACTCAAATATTGTGTACCTCCGCATTTGTTCATATTCCTAACAACTCACTATTTTAGGAGTAGGCTGCATCCTTGGAAGTGCCTAAAGTGGTTCGATAAATATTGGCATGGATGATGGGGATTAAGTCAAAGTATTTGGTTTCTTTATTTTGGGTTATGCCATAAAAGATAGCATGGGTGACTGAGATGACTCGGGTGTCTATGGCTAAGGCTCCATCTTTGGGAAAGACCATAAGTCCCAAAAAGCAAATGGCGAAAGCTAAGGGTCGGGTGGCTTCCCACTCGGCAAAGGTTATAAATACGGCGGGGTGTTCCACAAATCCATTTGGGTTATTGAATCTTTTGTACAACTCTCTAAAGGGTAAGAATCGACTGAATGTCCAATTCGCACAGGATAAGGATAACATTTTCAATATTTGGTTGCGGGTGGACTTTTCTGGGATTAAGATGTGGTTGTCGGGTTTCTTTCTTCTGTTCAAGAAATTCCCCACACCATCTATGACATCTCGAAACTCCTCCAAAGTCGGGGTCATCTCCACATCATCTCCAAATTGGAAAACCATCCTATCTTAGTCTCAAAATCTGGTAATCACCTCAATCAACTCCCTACAACCCTTCATCATCATAATAGAGGGTAGATTTCCTAAGTGGAGGTGATTTTCTTTCTTTCATCCTTGTTCATCCTACCCCACCATATATTCAATAAGTCGGGTACCTTAATGACCATGTAAAACTGTAAGTCGATCGGCATCTACAAAATAAAAGCAAGGTTAATACCCCCCCCCCCCCAATAGGCAATAGTTTAGCACATAGATACATATCCATAGGCTTTAGATACGTGTCAAATATCCAAGACCCTTCTAGTTCATCTTTAGATTTGGCTTAGCTCTACCCTAGGTATATGCAAGAGTGGTTTTTTTGAAGTGACCTTGGACCCGAGTGGACTACTCGGGGTAAACCGTTATCGGCTATTGAGTGACCGCACACCAACTCCGCGTTCAATGTGTTCCAAAGAAGGGATCTTTCTAGTTTTTTTAGTGAAGGCTAGACCGCGAGCCCGCGTGTCCCATTTGAAACCATGTTTTTTTTCCAAGAGTGGCAGAATTAATGATATGAATGCATAACAGTTTATATTTTTCAAAAAAGTAAACAATTAAGAAAATAATCACAACTATATCACACTATATTGAAACTTTTATGGTTAGAACCTAAAAAATCCCCAACAGAGTCACCATATGTTACGGTTCACTTTTACGTGGGTGCATAAAAGCTACTAAGAGGTTGTTGGTGCTCTAATTGGATTTCGTACTTTTAGAGTCTCCACCTAATTTATTAAGGGAAATTAGGAAAATCGGGAAAAAGGGTTTATCTTTTTTTTTTTTTGGTAAATAAATGATTTATTAATACCAAAAGTAATAGTTACAGACCTAGACAGGGCTGACCACCTGTCTCTCAACAGTAAGACAATGACCCACAATTACAGAGAGCCTAATTACAATCTATTCCATTATAGTCACTATCACGAACAAAGTATTAAGCTATCTATTACACAGCTAAAGAATTCTAGCAGCATCATGGAATGGAGTCTAGAAGTGCCAAAGGAGCTTGCCATTTAGTGAGATCTCTGCCCTGAATATGTATGTGTACTGCAATCTCCCTGCAAATCCTGTCACCTTGAAAGATGGTTCTTTGAAATCTGATGCCATTTTTCACCTTCTAAATTGATTCCATAACCAGTGCAAACACACAACTGATGATCTCACCTCTACCAGTTTTCTTTTTCGCCCAGCTGCACACTCATTGTAATTCATCATGCCAATTCCCTATGGCTCTCTGAAAGCCAAGCCATACTAGGAGTCTCTACCATAATGCCTTAGTGATTACATAAGAGAAGAACAAATGGTCAAAAGACTCCACTGGAGAGTTACAATAGACACAGTTTAAAGGCACCTTGATTCTGAACTTGAGCAACCTTTCTACTGTTGCCAGTCTCTTATGCATTGCCAGCCATAGTATGAATCTCTGTCTTGGGTGTATGCTAGGCTGCATAGTGAGGGATTTCCATGGGACTTTGGGGTGGATTGGAATTAGAGAAACATACATGCTTTTCATGGAAAACTTGTTGTTCTTGACCATAGAGGCCAGTCGAGCATTGAAGTCTCCTTGTAGTAGATTGGATTGGAGAATGAATTTCCTTGTCTCTATCACCTTCCTTATGACCCAGGTAGCATTACCCGGGATATTGCAAGTATCAATATAGTCATTTTTCAAGTAGTAACTATTTACCTATCTGATCCATAAACTGTCTTTTTTATCAGCAATGGCCCATAACTGCTTAATCACTGCTGCTTTGTTCCATATACATATATTCATCACATTTTGTCCACCAGCTGACTTTGGAAGGCAGGTTCTTGCCTATGAGACAAGAGCTTTCTTTGTGATCTCTGCTTTACCAGACTATAAAAAGGATCTGCATACTGCATCAACCACCTTCATAACTCTTTTAGGCAATATAAAGATCTGGGCCCAATATGTTTGAACCCCAAATAAAACTGTTATATCCCGTACTTTTGTATGTTGGATTTGTCGTAAGTGAATCAACATAACGTTAAAGACAGGATGATTTTTTTCAGGATATAAGTAGTTATACTATGTTTAACAAGTGATAAGGAAGCGTAATAAGAACTAAAGGTTAAACGAATCGGAGAAAATAAATTTCGTCGAGGTTCGGAATATTGAACAAGGTATATGGACTGTATGGAATGTTTGTCATACTCATGTATGCAGATCAAGAGCTCAGTATATAAAACATTGATGTTCTAAAATAATTTAGGACTCAACAAGTGGGAACTGATCGGATCTAATAATATTTTATGTATGGCAAATGAAATTACGACTGTAGCTATATCACATAAAGTGATAATGAGTATATGGCGTGTATTAAAAAATGATTTAAGACTTTAAAGTGCTCAGTTAATTTTTAAGATATCACCTCCCACGACGACGATGACAGACAAGGAAATATTATCGGACATGTCGATACCTATTTAACATGGTTTGGGATATATGAACAAAAATGAATATTTTGCTATGCACAAATAGAACGTGGTATTACAAATTAACAAAATGAAAAGGACCACATTGAGTAGCTGTAGCGAATATTGCTACTCATGGTCACGTTTTTGGACTTAAAAGTGCAAACCATTTCACCTTGTGGGCCTGCCAAGGATTGATCTGCAAAAGAGTTATAATGGCAAGAAATCTCTAATATTTATCCTTAATAGAGGGGCCCCACAATTTATTTTAGATGATATCAAACAATGCCATGTGTGCTTACAAAGAGTACAAGCATACATCTAGGTGTCAATTGCAAATTTATCTATGTGTACATATGATTGAGATGTAACTAAAATGGGGGTGCTGATGCTTAAAAGGGCAGAGAGGTCACGTTTTCATTCCTACAAATTGGATATTAAGAGATAAATTAAGAAGGAGTGCTTGATATCTTTGCTGGAGACAAACAAAGTGGTGGTGTGTTCCTCTTTTATTCAATTTTCATTTTAACTTCTACAAAGAGCTATAAGTAAGACTTGGAATATTATTTTGGGATATGAAACAAGGACTTTTAAACCCCGATTTTAATTAGTGCACGAATTGCTTGTAAATTTTAATTGGTATAGAAATATTAGTGGTGATTAGAAATTAATTAATCATGACTAGATTATTAAGTGGGACCACTTTCTATCTTTGTTCGTATAACCTTTGCTAAGTGGTGAAATTGTATATATTCACCATGTCATTCCTATATTATTTGACAAAAAGAAATTGCTGCCTAACTTCTGTCTTAAGAGATCATCATAATTAATTATTTGGATGAGGATTATGGTGGGCTTTACACGTGTATGCATGGACAGAATGCTATTTAGTGAATGTACTTATTTGTACATGTTAACGTCATCTGGAGGGTGAAGGAAATATTGGGAGATATTTTATTGAGTGGGATCAATTAAGAAAGGAAATGGCAACAGCAACATGCTCTCATTTTGTGATCTCACAAATTGTGAGACAAACTTCTTAAGAAAATGGTGGCAACAAATAAAATAGGGCAGCAACGTGATTTACATTTTATACATGACAACGTGAGTTCCAATATTTTGGAAGCGTGGTATAAATTTTCTCAATAATAATACACGGATTTTGGCGCACCGCTTCGATCTCGTTATTCCACCTTGTCGTGTTGATGAATCCGGACTTTCTTCGAAGTGAAGTAAGGTGGAAGAAGATTATTTCTTGGCACATGAGGTAATAATTCTCCTCTACTAGATATATTTAAATTCATCCCGGTATAGCTAAATTGTGACATGGGAACTACGAAATTAATTGCGGGAAATCGGATAAATTATTGTTGTTATCATATGGGTTGTTTGGAATATTGTGTGGGCTGTCCGGAGTGTTCTCGAGTCTTGTTTGATTAGTCTCGGGTTGGTACTTGAACGTATGATTATTGATGTTGGCTTGGTTGAATGTGGTTGGTTTGAATATAAAGGAAACGTCGTCTAATTATCTAGAAAGGAGTTACTAACATTACAATACGTTTTGAATCTCCCCGTAGCTTAACCGTAGTTCTTGACGTCTTAATATAGGTTGATGTTTTGGCTGAATTGGAATCTCGAGGATATACATGTTGTATTGCGAGTAAACGCTAAAGGTATGTAAAGCCTATCCTTTCTTTCTTTTGGCATGTCCTAGATGTAAGTATGAAACGATATAAGCTTTGGGGTAACTCTATTCATAAGTTCCGAGCATGTTTATGATTCTTATTCACTTCTTGATATTAGAATTCTTAATGTAGTCGAGCTATCCCTTCTTTCGAGTCTTCTATATGATTGGATGGTAAATGATATATAAAAGTTCTTGTTCTTAAAAGATTATGTAACGAATAATGTCCTTAACTCTCATAAGCTATCTCGTATTAATTTGATACATGTCTATGATCCCTGAGGCTTTTATTTGATATAGTTCATAATGACATTCAAAGGGTCAAGTGTTAGTATCCCGATACTCGAGCGTTGATTAATCTACTTATCTATTGAGTCTAAAAGATGATTTATATGCATATGGTTGCTCACTACTCTCTGCTCGTGCATCGTTACATCTTTCACCGAGTCCCGGCCGGGTATGTTATCGTGCACGTTTTTCATTGTTTACCGCGTCCCTCACTAGAGGGCGGGACATATATATATGTTATATGTTATGATGACATGATGATACAATGTTATGATGATTATGGTGCTATGATGATTCTATTTATGCGGTCCCTCACGGAGTTATGCCGTGACACGGTATATATGCAAATGTACCAAAGACGGGGGTGGCGACTTTATTCACCGAGTCCCATAATGGGCCGGATATGATATATGATATTCACATGCATGATTTGTGTTTCAAAAGCAAGAATTTTGGTATCCTGGTTATTATACTTGTTTTCGTATCTTTATTTAGTTATAATCTTTCTTATCGTATTTCATGCTTTATATACTCGGTATATCTCGCATCGACCCCTTTCTTCGGGGTGCGTTTCATGCCCGTGTGTACACACACGCTCGCTTTGGTGATCCACCGACCTAGGATATCTATTCAACTATCTTGGAGTGCTCCATTGTTCCGAGCCTATATTTTTGGTACAAATCCTTTTGTTGTATATATATGTTTACCGTGGGTACGGCGGGGCCCGTCCCGTCATATGATACCGTTGTTACTCTTAGAGGTACGTAGACATATGTGTGGGTTGTATATAGTTACGGTTCGGTTGTGTACGTATGACTTATGTTTTGGGGCGTTCCCATTCGTAGTGGCGGCCTTGTCGGCTTGCGTATATATATATATATATTTTTATATATATATGTTGTGTGTTATGGTAGCCTTGTTGGCTCGTGTATATAGGTTGAACGTTCCCACATATTACGACGGCCTTGTTGGCTTATGTGATATTATGCTTTGAAAGTTGTAACTCCTCGGGAGACAGGGTTGTTGTGATATGTATATATATGTGACGGTTTGAACGACGTCTTGCCTTTCTATATATAAGTTCTTTATTATGCTAGTTATGGACGATTATAGCTAACGTGTGTATACGAGTGTCCGGCTCGGGCACTAGTCACGGCCTACGGGGTTGGGTCGTGACAAAAGTGGTATCGAAGAGTGGAGTTCATCCTCGGAGTGTTTACAGACCGTGTCTAGTAGAGACTTGTTTATCGGTGTGTTGTGCACCATATCTATAAACAGGAAGCTACAGGACATTTAGGATGTTACCTTTCTTTCATATCTAAGATCGTGTGATAGAGCCAAGCTATAGGAAATGAGATTTCTTATACTAACCTTTGATTTCAGCAGAAGAACGACATCGACAGAAGAAGGCGACTGATGATATTGGAAGTTACAAAGCACGCAGGTAAGTAAAGGTATGAAAGGTATATGTCGGGTAAGGTATTGAGGTGCGATTGAAATGTAAAGTTGAAGATTGAAAGGGAAAGTAAACAGGAAAGTGTAACAGGTGCAGTTTGAGTTGAACAAGAACACACGAGGTAAGTTCATCATTTTCGTACTGTTGTTGATATTGGGAGCCCTGTGTGGCTGTGATATGATATATATATATATATATATATATATATATATATATATATATGTTTGGAGACACCTTGGGTATTTCTGCGTGCGAGTTTCGAGATGGTAAGAAATACAGAGGAAACTCTGCCAAAATTTTCCTAGAAATAAAAAGAGAATGAGATATAGGTTTGTAATATGTCTTGAAAGGTCGTGCCAATAGTGATGATAGGATTTAGCTAAGCTACGAGTATGGCTGACCTCGAGAAATAAGTCAACTGCTGAATTGAAAGTAATAGTAATTAGGAGGTCGATGTCGATAGGGTAAAAGAATTTGGAAAGGGTTTATGATACTAAGAGATGATTTAGAAAAGGTCGGTAAATCTGATAGAGTGTTATATTAAGGCACCGATTGAATTGATAAGCGAGGATAAATTGTGACGAGTTTATAGTTACAAGAAGTAATAGTATGATTAAGACAAGAGTACAGAGGAAAAAGAATTGTGACGGATATGAATGTAATAATAAGACAGCTTGTGAGATATTAAGGATAAGATTGACTTGGAAGGGTAAAAGGTTAAGTACGCTTACTCTACCGAGTGTAATTAACCCTTAGTAAGAATCGTGAATAAGGTGAAGAAGTGTTACACTATGGGATTGAATACGAACAGGATATAATGTGAATATAATGAAGATTGTTATGAAAAATAAGTAAAGCCTAGTGAGAAAGTGGCCAAAGATATGACGTGATCCAGCTGACTAGAATATAAAGGTAAGTACGAAACGGAGAAGTGAGCTATAGAACGAATAAGAAAGATTTATAAAGTTCTTCTATAGGGAAAGTTCAAAATAAAGATTATGATATGACGGAAATGATAGCGTGCACCAGAAAAGAAAGAGTAATTAAAGAAGAAAATAAGAAGAAAGTGAGATAACGATGTAGTAATAGGTCATGACATGTGTAGCCGAGGAAAAGAGGGCTATAAGTGACGGAACTGTGGAAAACCAAGTTATAGAAAGATGAGTAACGAGGTAGAATGAGTGCTAGAAAATGGCGGATATGGTAAGAACAAACATGGATGAAACGAATACGTTTGAAAATGAAAAGGATTATGTAGAAGTGATGTTTTCCGAAGGGTACAGAGGTAGCACAAGATTCCTCATGCACAGAATAAAAGATAGACATAGACGGGAGAAATGATAAGGGAATTCTAAAGGAAGCATCCAAGATAGACGTAATTAATTGAGTACGAGTATAGAACGAAAAGGAAGTATATAGTTATGAACTTAAAGGTATAGTACAACGACGAGGTTATAAAATAATATTGTCTCTTAGATGAACTTGATATGGTTTTGAGTAAGTTAGAAGTCGGTACAAGGTACACAATAAGGGTAAAAAGGCATAAGGCATAAAGGGGTACTGCGTGCACACGACTTCACCTCGAAAATAGTGGAATCTTTAAGGGACAAAGACGGTAGGCTTGAGGAACAAATGGTGCATTATAAATTCATCAAAAGAAACAGATGATATAGGTTGGGATAAAGATAATATTTCAAGAGAACTTTGGACACTTATCGTCGGAATATAAGTACTACCTAATTAAGATTGGAACGACTACAAGTACTAAATAATTATTGATTGGAATGAGTGGAATGTGGCCTTGGATGAGTTGTTACATTGGTCGCATTACTCAAGTACGATTATCGATGAAATTTTGTACTATATATATAAAGGGTTCTCGTTGCTTCGTGATTTAGTCAAGGTTTCGTACGTGATAATCAAGTTATAAATTATAAAGAAAGATATGGATATGGTACAATATGCCAAGTGAATTGGAAAAAAAGGATCGGATGAATTTGAACTTGGAAATAGGGACATAGAAGCGAGAATATAAACGGATAATAGTATAAGTACACCCTTAAAGGGGGGAAGTGGGTGAGAGAAATGCAAGTATAAGATGGTAACAATTGACACTGCAATATATTCGATATGGATGCTTAAACTTCAGATGAGATCCCTTGCTGAAACAAGTTAGTAAGATCTGAAAGCCAGTAATAAATGAATAGAAGTCAGGATGGTATTTGAGGCAGTGCTGAGAATTATTTGTAGAGACCTTGAATGATATGACATTAGAAAGTGGGTGCATATAAAAAGAAAGAATACGACAAGAGGATGGCATCAAGTAACTTAAGAGATATTATAAAGGATAGCACTGCTATGCTGGATTAGAGGCTAAGATGTTGGCAATAGAGTTGTTCGCTAATGATGCTGCGACCTATAAGTCACAAAGGAGAAAGAAGCGAAAATCTCCTATAGTAGGAAGTGAGAAAGTCAAAGGGTGAGTAAAGGAAGAGAAAGGAGTATGACAAGATAGGCTACGAGCGAGTTTTAGTACAGATGAGATATGTAAGCAGAATGAACCAGGAGAAGGAAAGACTATGACTAAGATTGAATATACCTTATACAAATTGTACAAGAATAGTTATGCAACCTACGAATGTTTGTATGCTAAGAATGAGATCAAGTGAGTACTTGATAAGAAGAGTAAGGATTCAGTAATAACAATGCGGTTGTGATATTTTAGATACGTTAAGGAAAGATGTAAAGATGGTTTAAGCTAAATTACCGAGATAGAATTAATACTAAGGGCAAATAGGACTTGGCCATGGTTGAATCGAAGGTTTATCCCGATACCGATTGTAAGATAAGAGAGGAGAAGGCAAGGTAAAGCATGAAGACTAGTGAGACGACACCAAGGTATTTCTTGGGCTAATTCGAGCACCTATGCATATTCTTGCAAAAGATTGCAATGGGCGTGATAGGAGAACTAAAAGACGAGTTAATCGGGTGAAGAAGCAATAGAAGAGTTTGAATTAAGAAGAAAGAAACGACAAGAGATCTAAAATGCCTTAAATGTTAAATTGAAAGGAAATCGACCAAATGGTTTAAAAAGGCATGTGAAGTGAATTTATATGCAAATCAAAATTCTTTCAGAATAAGAGATCACCACTTGTAAAGTTATAATATGAGGGAACTATTGATAGCCGGCTGCTAAAGATCGAGATTAACAAAACCAAAGGACAATTAAAAATCTTTTAAAAAGAAAGCCGAGAATGTTATATCCCGAAGATTCTTTTTGTATGTTGGATTTGTCGTAAGTGAATCAACATAACGTTAAAGGATTGTACAAGTCTATGATTTTTTTCCAAGATATAAGTAGTTATACTATGTTTAAAATCTTATTTAAAGTGATAAGGAAGTGGCAATACGTCTTAGGGAGTAACTTAAAGGTTAAGGAGTCGAGCTATGACTAAGTGAGAAAATAAGATTTCATCGCAATACAACTCGTCAACCAACTACGAAATATTGAACAAGGAAATTATATCGAGAGGCAAGAGCAAGAGGAATATTTGTCAGAGATACTCATAATAAATGCAGATCAAACGAAAAGGGCATAATTTAATAAAAGGACACTTGAGATATAAAACATTGATGTTCTAAAATAATTTACATCCCGTATTTTCATACGTCTAAGCGTGGGATGATATTAGTGATTATCCCCCAAGCTAAATAATATTTTATGTTTATGGTGAAATATGGTCCACGCTATTATATCCCATATTTTTGGACTAGAAAATTATCGTCCAACATGAGCAAATTACCCGAGCCCGAGAATTCGATCATATCCAAGGATAAAAAAGAAGATAATAGGATAATGAGTCCCAAAATTATTTAAGGCGTGTAAGTAAAAAATGATTTAAGACTTTAAAGTGCTCACTTAATTTTTTAAGATATCACCTCCCAGACACGATGACGATGACATGGAAATATTGTCGGACATGTCGATACCTATTTAATATGGTTTGGGATATATGAACAAAAATAAATATTTTGCTATGCACAAATAGAACGTGGTATTACAAATTAACAAAATGAAAAGGACCACACTGAGTAGCTGTAGCGAATATTGCTACTCATGGTCACGTTTTTGGACTTAAAAGTGCAAACCATTTCACCTTGTGGGCCTGCAAAAGATTGATCTTGCAAAAGAGTTATAATGACAAGAAATCTCTAATATTTATCCTTAATAGAGGGGCCCCACAATTTATTTTAGATGATATCAAACAATGCCATGTGTACTTACAAAGAGTACAAGCATACATCTAGGTGTCAATTGCAAATTTATCTATGTACACATATGATTGAGATGTAACTAAAATAGGGGTGTTGATGCTTAAAAGGGCAGAGAGGTCACGTTTTCATTCCTACAAATTGGATATTAAGAGATAAATTAAGAAGGAGAGCTTGATATCTTTGCTGGAGACAAACAAAGTGGTGGTGTGTTCCTCTTTTATTCAATTTTAATTTTAACTTCTACAAAGAGCTATAAGTAAGACTTGGAATATTATTTTGGGGATATGAAACAAAGATTTTTAAACCCCGATTTTAATTAGTGCACGAATTGCTTGTAAATTTTAATTGGTATAGAAATATTAGTGGAGATTAGGGATTAATTAACCATGATTAGATTATTAAGTGGGACCACTTTCTATCTTTGTTCGTATAACCTTGGCTAAGTGGTGAATTGTATATATTCACCATGTCATTCCTATATTATTTGACAAAAAGAAATTGCTGCCTAACTTCTATCTTAAGAGATCATAATTACACACATGAATCTTTGCAGGAGTTCTGAGACTGATATACATAAATATATTAATGATATACAT
>NC_081344.1:59633498-59679731 GCF_029784015.1 Lycium ferocissimum
AAGGCTAAGGTTTGATGGTTCATGGCTCTTGTTCGGCACTCCAGGTAGGTTATGGCTTACCTTATGCTTAGACTTCGGTTAGCAAAGCATATGTAAAGTTAATGGTTGTCGAAGAAAGCATGCTATGGCTTCAGCTATGAAGTTGGGATGGATTAATTAAGTTGGTATTGTTGTTGACTATGGCTTGTCACCTTGTTGCGTTCTATTGAATTGTTGCCTTGTTGTGGTTTATTGGCTTGTAGCCACTTGAGCGATTCCAGACTTTTTGCTTAGTGATTTACCTTATGATTTAGAGATGGTATTTTATCATATGTCGATGTTGTTGGGAAGGAAAGGAAACCTATGATATTGAGACTTACTGTGATATGTGTCCATATATGGCACGATTGATTTGATATGTTGTCATCATTCATTGATATTATGCAGTGTACTCATTCTCATCTTTCATGATATTCTGATATGAATACTTAGTGACTTATTCATGGTTGGGAACCCGTATCTCTCAGGTATTGGTTATTGACTTGTGAAGAGAAAGGATTTGATATTGATCTTGATGCTGGGATATGTGTCCATGTGTGGCACGGTTGTCATTGATATACTATTGTTGGCATTGATATCATGTATGCATTCATACTCATATATTTGAATCGGTTTGCGCACCGCAACACACACATATATATATATACACATATATTGGATCGGGTTGCACATTTCACAATATTTACTTGGATCGGGTTGTACGTACTGCAACACTGACTGGGATCGGGTTACACATTCTGTAACACTGACTTGGATCAGACTGTGTGCCGCAGCAGGTACATGGACTTCGCGGGTCCCTCATGGGTCATAAATGTCGAGGCGACGAGATATTTTTGATCGAAGCATGTGTGTATCATTGCAATAAATTGTATTCATATTTCATTCACTCGTACATCTAATTTCTTGTAGAGGTTATTTATTGTATTGTATGGTGCTCGTCAACATTGACTTCCTCGTAGGTTAGTGATTTGAGATCTTCGTGTGCCTGATTAATATATATTTGGAAATTGATAAATTCGGGGAGTAGATACCTTCTCCTAGGTTGAGACTTGAGGTCACGGGGTAACGTTGTTGGTTGTACTAGTGTTTACGGTTATTCTGAGGAATCATGGGAAACTTGGGAAAACTTGTGTTTAGGTGCTTCACCATGCGCTATGATTCAGTTATTGATCCTTATGTACTTGAGTTGTTATTCTTGGACTATGTGGTGTGTATACCTGATTGTGAGCATGTCTATTCTTTAGTCTCTATCTTTATATATGTTAACTAACTGTTGTCAGCCTATGATGCCTACTCAGTACGTGTTGTTTGTACTGATACTACTTTGCTACACTCCTTTTCAGGGTGTAAAGTTTGAGACAGGTTCCATTTCCATTTTCGAGACTGGTTTCCAAGGCTGGCTTGCGAGTAGCTAGGGTGAGCATCTGACGAGTCGTTGCCCAGAGACTCTTCTATCCCTGTTTTTATTTTCTTCCATTCAGACAGATGTGTTTAGCATTTAAGACTTGTATATTCCAGACATCACTTAGTTGCTCTTGTACGAGTCAGACCAGTTCCTTGAGGGCTGTATTTATATTCCGCACTTATAATTATTTATGATTGTAATTTTATTTATTCTGCTCAAGTTACTATATTGTGGTTGAATTTATGAATTGGGAAAAGGGTTCGCCAACTGATGTGGAAAATGGTAGGTGCCCGCGCAACTTAGTGAAATTGGGTCTTGACATAAATTAGACTTTTATTGGGAATTCCGAGGCCACAGGCGAGTTTGTAGCGTGTTTTTCAGTGTGTGTGCATATCTGGTATGTGTTCGGGAGGCCTCGGATTGATGTCGGGATTTTGGAATAGTCTTGTGAAAAACCAAAAAAATCTGGTTGCTGGTGTTCCCGCCATGGCGGAGTCTTGCCCGCTATGGCGAGGACCTGTGTTTAAGTGGAGTTCCGCCATGGTGGATGGCTCGACCGCCATGGCGATCCTTATGATCGCCTTGGCGAATCGATGGGACCATTGCATTATGTTTATGTCTTAAGTTTGAATCATTAGTCTCAAACACCTAAAACCTAATTCTAAGAGGTAGGAGAGGCGATTCTTGAAGGAATTTGGTGAAATCATCTATTGCGGTAAGTTCTAACCTATAACCTTACTTTACTCCCTTCCTCTTTAATATTCCATGGTATATTATGGTCTTGGAATGGTGGGTGATGAGACCTAGGGTACTAATCATGAAACCCTTATTGTAAATTGGTTATTGTTGCTTCAACCACTATTTATATCATCTAGGATTGTAGGTTAACACAAGCTCGGATTGAATCACTCTTAAATTCAAGAATCTACTTATGAAATTTAGGGTTTCACCCATACTGGGGGTTTTGGCTAAGTTGATGAAATTGAAGGGCCTAATGTGATTAGAAACTCGTGTAATTAAGGATTATGATTATTGGGACTAGGTAATTTCACCCTTAATTATCGGTTTAAACCGTATTATTCGTTAGGGGTATTTTGGTTAATTTTCCCACAATCATTTCTTCTTCCAATTAGTTGGTTTATGGTAGTTATTTGCTTACTTAGTATTACTATTTGTTAGACTTTGAGCATTACGGGGCACTTCATAAAGGAAAGGCTCAGTTGGAGTAGTTCATGGCTCCAGTTCTACATCCGAGGTAGGTTACGGTTTACTTTAATTAGACTTTGATTAGTGAAATGCATATGTAGTAGAATTAACGAGAGAAAGCATGATTAGGTCTTCGACCAAGAAGATATTGGGTTGGATATGCTCTTAGGTTGGTATTGACTTCTGATTATATGGGCTTGTCGCCGTTACTTTATGTATTGAACCACGAACAACAGGTTTGAAATGATTTCGCATCTCATCTCACATATAATAATTAAATTTGGCCTTGACCGTTAGTCTTGGCCTAATAAGTTCTTATGATTTCAAACATCAAAGCGATAAGAAAATATACAAACTATTCAAAGCGATTAAGCGAAACTAATACTGGAATATTTAACAAAATAACTGAATTCATTAACATTACGGATGAAACCACAACTGAAAAAATGAAATGACCAAAACATAATGTTAATACTATAATTGCTATCACGTGACAGTAACTTTTAACTCCAGAAGATGAGTCAAACTACAAGGTATTCATTAATTAGTTTCCTCTTTTTATTTTATTTTTATTAATTGGGACCAACATTTGAAAAAAAACTCTTTCGAGATTATTAATTCCATCAAGCAATTTTTAAAGAAAGAAAGTTCCAAGCTTTACGTTGTTACGCCAATTATGGTTCACTTTTATGTGAGGCATAAAAACTACTTCGAGGTTGTGGTTTCTATTGGATTTTTATATTTTTTAGAGTCGCCACCAAATTTATAAAGGAAATTAAGAAAACCAATTTAAAGGGTTTATTTAAACAAGAGAAAAATCCTTTAATACTAGAGTTTGAGGTAAGGGTTCTGATGATCCCCCAGGGAAGGTTTTAAGTACCCTTGTATTAAGGATCCGTAGATTACAGTTGACCTTCGAGCTTCAACGTGTGATTATTGCAATTATTTGCTAAAACGGTCTTATTTCTTCTAAAACTGTCATGGCATATCATAAACATTTTTGGGCAAAAAGGTTCCTTTGTTTAGAGGCAAAAAGGTTGAATCGTTCTAAAAATGTATAAAGTCTTAAAGTCATTTCATTTTCGGACCAAAACCCACCTAAGATTTCTCTTAAGTAGAGTTCTACTAAACTTGGTCCAATGTCATGCTTTTAACCTTTATAAGTTCATCTAAAAATAGTTTGAGTGTATCTTCTTTGTAACTATGCCATGGTTTTGGTACAAGTATAAAAAGGTTTATCAATTATTTATTTATTTGAAGGTCAACCATATCCTATTTTAAACCTGTTCCTCAAAAAAAGGTTCAAGTGTATTTTCTCTGGTTTGATCAACTTAAGGTTGCGATTGGGGCCAAAAGGTTTGAAAAACCCTTAAGTTTTTTCATGTTTGGAAAACACTTTATTTCTTCTTTCAGAAAATCAGTTCAATTTGGTCCTCGTCCTTAAAGAAAATTACATGTTTTTTTTTTTTTTTTTAACTCAAAACAGTCAATAGCTCTGTTTTTTTCAATTAAGAAACTGATCCAAACTTTCTTTTCTTTTTGAATGTTGTTCTATTCACATGTACATAGCATACCACTTCTTCCTTGTTTAAAATATATCATCAAGTTAAGAAATCATTTTTTGCCAAGTTTCATGGATTATTTATTTTTTGTTGGGTCTAGTTTGAAAATCACTTGAAGGTTCCTATCCATTCTAAACGATATAAATATCTCCTCCCTAAAATGTCTAGGTTCGTATCTATATGGGTTTCAATATGTACAAGTACTTTTACGATTGCAAGTACAAAACACTTACATGTATGAAAAAATGAAAAAAGATGGAGTTAGGCTGGTGGGCCTACCGAAGCCCACCAGTTGCCATTTCTACCCATGGATGGACCTTTGATCATTTCTTTTACTCAGACTCGATAAAAAGAAGTGATGTTGGGCCTCTGGCCTAACAGTGGTGGTTCCATGCAAAGAGAGATGAGGGGAAAAGGAAGACATCGGTTAGAACGTATCTACACTTACTAATTATTTTAACATAAACTAAAAGAAGATATTCAAACACGAATCACATATGCAAACATACATATCATGTATGATTCAGTTATATATAGCCAATAACATGAAAGAGAACAACATGCAAAGGGGACAGGCCTAAAAATCACTAAAGAAAGAAGAAGAAACAGGAAACCGGCCTAACAGGCAAATAAACAAATGCAATCAACAAAACAAGAATAGCCTAAGAATAGAAGAATTAGGCCCAATTTAACAAATCACAGTTTTATTCCTAAAAAAATAGTAAGTAGCATACCATGGGTATACATGATATACTTCTCAATATATACTGAGGTATATAAGGAGCATATATATCATGTATATCTGGTGTATATCAAAAATAAGAGATACCAAACAAAAAAGAGAAACTGAGAGGAGAAACTATGAAAAATAAGCATGGCTTAGCATTCAACTTGTCATGGTCTTAAACATAAGTGTATATAGACATACACAGAGGATGTTACCTTTTCATACTCATCCTACTCATGGAAAAGGAATAGAAACAGTCAAAAGAGGCATTCCCTTTCAATATTAAGTCATCAAGCAGGTTATTCAATATTCCCAAGCCACAGAAAGAAGAAAAAGATAGAGGGAAATAATGGATGATGGTTACAAGTGGGATATGGGATCTCTTTGGATATGCTCTAAGCACACAAATATGCCCATACATATATGAAAGCCACATTTATACAATCTCAATATTTTCATGCTTGAAAACTATTATCACCTCAAATTAGACACAAACAGTATGCACCAAATGATTTTCATGAGGGGAAAAGGGGTGAGGATGTCCATACTAGTATAAGAGAACTGTATTAGCATTCATATGGCTCAGTAATCTCAAAGATGCGGTCAGATGAATAGAAAGGGGAAAAGAGGGAGGAGAGATAGTATGGTTAAGCAAACATATATTCAATTTGGATCAGACTCAAAAAACACAGATACACATCCATATGCCAAGGTATTCATCAATATGCTTAGCTTATTCAATTATCATGACATTCATGAGTTAAGGAGGAAAACACACATTGGAAATTCAAAACAAACAAGGGAATAGCACAAGAGAAACTTCATATATCAATATGGTCATGCATTTTGGTTTAGCATTTCAAGCATATCATATAAATAAAAAGGACACTGGATCAGAGTTCAAAGAGACTAAATGGACATCATGCTAACTTAAGATATGCAGAACATCACTTCTTCTTTTATACTTGAGGAAAAAGAACATAAGAAATCTCAGACTATTTTGGGGGGTTTATCTTATGGATGAAAATAGCTCAATATGGACATGCCCTAGAAGAGTGACAAGACCTTGATCCATTAACTCCATAATATTCAAAAAAAAAAAAGTTAGGATACAACTCAGAAAATGTAATAACCCGTTTGGTCGTTATAGTCTTTTCGGTATTTTCTCCCCCTTTCCGAGCTTGGTTAGCTCACTTTTGACCCGAGGGGACCGTTGACATGCTTTCCGAGGTGTCTAGACTTGATTTGGGTGACTTTTTGTGAAACTTGAGCTTTAAGCGAAAAAGAGTTGACTTTTGGGAAAACGGACCTTTTTTGAAAATCCGTTGATTTTGAGAGGTCCTGATGGTTGTTTAGAACTTGTGTATATATCTGGTTTGGTTCCCAATGCACTCGGATGCATTTTGGGACTTGGGTTGGGAAATTGGAATTAAGGTATCGGGGGTTGACTTTGTCAACAAGACCTCCGTTGGGAATTTCGAGGCCACAAGTGTGTTATTATATGTGTCTATATATGTGGTATGTGAGCAGATGGCCTCAGGAATTAGTCGAAAAATTGGATTGAAGTGTGAAACTTGGTGTAGTTTCTGGTGTCTGGTGCCCGCTTTGGCGGCAGCGGTATAGCTGGAGCGGTCACCCTGCCGCTGGAGCAGTCCTGGCCATTTGGGCTTGACCGCTATAGAGGTCATGGCACCGCTGGAGCGGCCTAGGCGTCGCGGAAGCGGGTGACAGGCAGTGAATTCATTTAATGAAGTGTTAAAAGCCCTTAGTCTATCGTTTAATACCATTCCGAAATTAGAGCTCTTGGGAACTATTCTTGGGATTATTGGTGGAGATGCTTGGTGGTAAGTTCTCCTAATCATCTTGCTATTTCATTAATCCTAATCATCTTAGAATTCCTCCTTCTTTGTTAGTTCCCTAGTAATTGATGACTAAAAGTGGGTTTTGATGGATTTTCTCTCTAGGCTTATTAATGATAAAATTGTTGGACTTTATGCTAGATTATGATGTATTTAGGGTTATTAATCATATATCTTCCATTATTAGTGTTGAATTTTTGAATCTAAGAGTTAGGGTTTATGCCCAAAATTGGGGGTTTCACTTGAAATTCAAAATTAGGTTAATCCTTGAGTTAATTTGGAAATTAGTTGTTGGGTTTTGATCAGCTAGTGCTTAATTTGATGTTTCACTCCCGAATTTCCCGTTTTGACCTTGTGGGCACCGTTTCCCCAAATTCTAGGGTTGGATTTGACCTAAATTGAATGATAGCGATATTAGTATCGATCTTCATGATTTCTAATTTAGATTTCGATTATGCCTAGACTTCTTTGATCTTGAGGCTCAGCGGAAGGGGAAAGCGAATGAGTGATTACTGGTGTTGTTGTTCGGCCATCCAGGTAGGTTATGGCTTACCCTTGGTGAGACTTCGTGTAGCGAAGCACATATTTAGATTATATTGTCGGAGTAAGCGTCTAAACCTTTGGGTATCAAATTGGGTTGGATATTGTATTAGGTTGGGCCCTGTTGTGTGATTGGGGCTAGCCACCCCGTTGTGTTGTGATTGATTTGTCCTATTTATTGTGGGCTTGATGCCGCATAGCGATAGTGGATATTAGAGGCTATTGAGATATCTTGTTCATGATATTGTAGTGCCCCACTTACTGGCATTTGATTTTGAGATAGTATTCTATATGACTTGTGTAGTCTTTCATGAAATTATTGGCGTACCCATGTTTGGTACTGTGATATTGATCTGATTATTCATGTTGACTCATACATTGCACTCATTCACATCTCTCATGATATATTTTTGATACATTGTTGATACTTGATGATACACTGTGATGAGATGAGCTCAGTTTGTATGAGAGTGATGTGAGTAGTCCGCTATCTGATGGTTGTCCCGAAATAGTGGACTGTGTGCGAGTGATGTGAGTAGTCCAATGTCCGATGGTTGTCCCGGAATCGTGGACTGTGTGCGAGTGATGTGAGTAGTCCGATGTCCGATGGTTGTCCTGGAATTATGGATTGTGTGATGTGAGAGTCCGACGTCTGATGATTTTCCCGGAGACGTGGATGAGTGAGTACATGGACTTCGTGGGTCCCCCATTGGTTGTGCTACCGGGACGTCAATACTTTCGTCCGGAGTACATGGGTACACTGCATTGCATTGCATTGGCATTCTTACATCATTGCATTGCATTGCATTTTATTTATACTATGGTGATTCGGTGTTGTACTTGTGTTGATTGATTTCAAATTGGATATATATTGAGACTTGGCATACTTGGGTTTAGATGCTTCAACCTAGGTGATGACGGATACTTGTTTCTAGTTGCGTTGACTTATACTTGTTGATTTATCTGCCTATCCTGCTTTATTGTCTGAATTATGTTAGCTATGCTTAGTCGGTCGATGATACTACCAGTACTGTGATTTTGTACTAACCTGCACTTGCTGCATTCCTTTATGAATGCAGAGTTTCAGGTGGGGTCTGCTTCTATCTCCCGTGGTTAATTGTCGCCATCAGTATAGTATCGAGTTTCCAGGATGAGCACACGACGTTCGCTGCCTTGAAGACTCCTCTTATTATGTCTTATTTTTCTATTTTGAGACATAGACAAATTTATGTCTTTTTATATTCCAGACTTGTATATTTTTCATCAGATGCTCTTGTATGGATTAGACTAGACCGTGGGGGTATTTTCCTTATTTCTGCACTATTCTATTATATGTTATTGTGAGACTTACGTAATTATTCTCTTCCGCATTATTTATTTACTTATGTCTTTAGTTCTGTTGGGTTGAGGATTCGCTTATTGAGGTGGGAAAGGTAAGTGCCCGCACGACTCACCCAAATTGGGTCGTGACAGAAAACCAAGAAGGAAACTCAACTACACTTACACAATACTTCCCTATATCCATACCCCTTTTATCTCATTTCAATATGTCATTCTACACAGTAATCCTCTTTCCCATTTACTAGACTAAGCTAAGTTAATACTAAACTAAGCTAAACACATATAATGTCTTAATCAATACTTAAACCAAACTAATTAACACTAAAACACAGTTCAAAACAAACACAGAACACATAAACACATAGCATACAAATCATACAATGCAAATAAATAAAAGGAGAGAGAATTATCTATTTTTTGTGTAGCCTTTGCCGAGATTCGAATTGGATACTCCTTTGCTCCTTGCCAACCCACACTCAGTCATATACTTGAAACTCTAAATCTCGTCATCGATTATGTTCATAAGACTTCTTACGACTCTGAGCTGTTAATAACCTCTCCTGAATGAGCTTAACCTTCTTCACTGCCTACTAGATCAAATCAGGGTCTATTAACTTTGATTTTCCAACTTCAAACCATCCAATAGGAGATCTAAACTTCATCCCATAAAGGGCTGTATACGGAGCCATCTGGATACTAGAATGGTAGCTATTATTATATGCGAACTCAATAAGCGGCAAATGATCAACCCAGCTACCTCTGAAGTCTATCACACATGCTCGTAGCATGTCCTCGAGCGTCTAAATGGTATGCTCAGCTGGTCTGTCTATCTGGGATGAAATAATGTACTAAGGCTTACATGTATCTCCAATCCCTTCTGGAAAGACCTCCAGAAGTTAGCTGTAACTGCACGCTTCTATCTGAGATAATAGATACTGGAACACTGTAAAGTCACACTGTCTCCTTAATATATAACTTCGCATAATCCTCCAATGAATAAGTACAACCTGACAGGTAGACAATCACCCATATCAAATCAAACTTACACTGTGAACGGGGCAAGCCTGTAATGAAATCCATATTGATCGCTTCCCATTTCTAAGTCGAAATCTCGATATCTTCCAACAACCCACCAGGGTTCTGATGCTCAATCTTGACCTGTTGACAATTAGGACACTAACCGATAAACTCGCCCTATATCTTTCTTCATACCGTTCCACCAGTAGATTTTCCTGATATCATGGTACATCTTAGTCGTCCCTGGATGAATAGAATAACGAGAATAATGGGCTTTACCCATAATCTGTCAGCGTACCCCGTCATGTTAGGAACACACAATCTGCCTCGATACTTGAGGACTCCGTCTCTAGTAATCTCAAATGGTGACTTCTCCTTCTAAGGAGTTGTATCTCTAAAATGAACCAGCAAAGGGTCTTCGTACTGGCACTCCTTAACCTCAGCTACTCAGGATGATGTCACTGAATCCTGAATAGTGACTTATGCATCGCCTGAGTCCAGTAACTGCACTCTTAGACTGGCTAACTGATGAAGCTCATGAGCTAATTCACTCTTCTCTGGCTGCAAATAAGTCAAACTACCCATAGATCTGGGACTAAGGGCATCGACTATTGCGTTCGCCTTCCCTGGATGGTACAGAATATCAACATCATAGTCCTTCAACAGCTCTAGACATCGCCTCTGACGTAAATTCAACTCCTTCTTCTTAAAGATATACTGAAGACTCTTATGACC
The DNA here is from genome assembly GCF_029784015.1 of Lycium ferocissimum. Classification (NCBI taxonomy): domain Eukaryota; kingdom Viridiplantae; phylum Streptophyta; class Magnoliopsida; order Solanales; family Solanaceae; genus Lycium; species Lycium ferocissimum. The sequence continues at coordinate 59,643,930 of NC_081344.1, forward strand.
GGCATAAATATCAACATGGACACCATATAAGTAATGCCTCCACATCTTGGGCACATGGATCACTACATCTAACTCTAAGTCATGAGTCAAATAGTTCTTCTCGTGCTTCCTCAGCTGCCTCAAAGCATAAATAATAACCTTACCGTGCTGCATCAATACACAATCCAATTCGACACCCGAAGCGTCACAATAGATAGCACAACCCTCTGATCCCTCTGGATACTGGCATTGAAGTCAGTCTGTTCTTCAACTCCTAAAAACTCCACTCACAAGTGTTTGTCCCCTGGAACTTAGCTGCCTTCTGAGTCAGCTTTGTCATTGTTGCAGAGAGATAAGAGAAGCTTTCTACAAATCTCCTATAATATCCAGCCAACCCCAGAAAGCTACTAACCTCAGTCAATGTCGTGGGTCTAGGCTAAGTCTTCATGGCCTTTATATTTTGAGTATCAATCTTGATGCCTTCATCTGATATATTATGCTCGAGGAAAACCATGGAGTTCAACCAGAACTCACATTTCAAAAACTTCGCATACAGCTTCCGATCCTGAAGAACTCTGAGTACTTCACGCAAATGATCCGCATGCTGAGTCTCAGATCAAGAATAGACTAGGATATCGTTAATAAACACAATCACGAATAGGTCCACGAAGGGTTGAATATGTTGTTCATCAAATCCATAAATACCACTGGCACATTAGTCAACCCGAAAGACATCACAACAAACTCGAAGTGACCATATGTGGTTTTAAACGCGGTCTTTGAAATGTCCTTCTTCCTGACCCTTACCAAAATGGTAGCCCAATCTCAAATCTATCTTTGAAAAAACATTTGGCACCCTCCAACTAATCAAATAAATCATCAATCCTCAGGAGCTGATACTTGTTATTTATCGTCACCTTATTCAGTTTTCTGTATTCTATACACATCCACAACGAGCCATCTTTCTTCCCTACAAACAACACTGGTGCTCCCCACAGCGATGTACTAGGCCTAATAAATCCCTTCCCGAGCAAGTCTTTCAACTGCTCTTTCAATTCATTCAACTCAGCAGAGGCTATCTTATAAGGAGGAATGGATATCGGCTGAGTATCTGGTAGTACATCGATAGCAAAGTCAATCTCCCGCTCTGGAGGGATGCCTGGAAGCTCATCTAGAAAAACATCTGGGAATTCATTAACCACTGGGACAGACTGGAGAGTCGGTGCTTCTGCTTACATCTGAGGATTCATTAACCATTGGGACAGAATGGAGATTCAGTGCTTCTGTTTCTATATTCTGAACCCGAACTATATGATAAATACAACCCTTAGCGATTATCTTCCTTGCCTTAAGATAGGAAATAAACCTACCTTTCAGCGAAGCTGCATTGCCTTTCCATTCCAGAACCCGTTCAACTAGAAACTGAAATTGAACCTCCTTTCTTCTGCAATCAATGTTAGCAAAAAAAGACGCCAGCAAGTCCATACCCATAATAACATCAATGTCCACCATATCTAGCTCTCCCAAATCCGCTACGGTATAACGATTACAAATAATAACCACACAATCTCTATATAGTTATCTAGCTATCACTGGATCACCAACAGGTGTACACACCTCAAAGGGCTTAATCGACTCGGGTTTTATCCGAAACTTACCAGCAATGAAAGAAGTAACATAAGATAAATTAGAACCTGGGTCTATCAATGCATATACATCATGGGAAGAGACTGATAGTATACTTGTGACAACATCAGGTGATGACCCCAAATCCTGCCGACCGTCCAATGCATAAATGTGGTTCTAAGGATCCCTCAAGCAGACGCTCTACCCCTGCCTCTACCATGGCAAGCTGATGTCTGGGACCCTGCCCATGAGGGCGTAAAGAAGATAAAGAGCCAGCTACAAATCCGATCGACTAAACTATGCCTCCACCACCACTCGTCGGACACACTCGCAAGATATGGCCTGGATAGCCACAAGTATAGCAAACATCTAAACCCAAACGGCATTGTCCAATGTCCAACTTATCACACTGGGTACATCGTGGCAAAGATGGCCTCATTTGGCCTGAATCACTGCTGAACTGAGAATCGGAGGCCCTAGAACTCTGACCTGCTCCTGAATAAATGGATCGGTCATATCTCTACCCTAAAAACTGTAGAGGCGCACTAGCCACTGGATAGACTGGACGCCTAGTAAACTACTATCTATGACTACCCCGAAACTCGCCAAAGGACACAGAAGACCTAGCTCTCTTACCCTGGCCCTTATCACGCTCTCAATCAGCTCACTACTGCTGTTTTCACTCCTCTAGGCCTTAAGCATATGCCTGAATATAAGAGATATCTATATCCTCCTGAAGTGAGGCCTTCATGCAATCATTAATCAAGTGAGGCCTAAGACCAATCACAAACCGGTGTACTCAATCCTCCATCTCAGCTACAATCGTGGAAGCATACCTGGCTAATGAGCCAAAGTAAAGATTGTACTCCTGAACACTCATATTCCCCTGGCGTAGATTCAGAAATCTATCAAGTCAAGCCCGTCAGGTCTCCACTGGAAGATAGTCTCGGAAGAAAGCCTCTGTGAACTCCTGCCATACTACTGGAGGTGCATGAGTCACTCCAAAAAACTCCCAAGTCTCATACCAATGAACAGTAATATCCCACAACTGGTAAGAAGCCAACTCTACTGACTCAGTGTCAGAAGCATGCATTACCCTTAATGTCCTCAGCATCCGATCTATAAAATTCTGTGGGTCCTCATCTGGGTTTGATCCTGTAAATATTGAAGGGTCCAAATTGATGAAATCTCAAACCCTGTCACTAACAATCCTATTAGTATAACCAGCACTGGTACCTTGATCGGGCCTGAGCGGCCACTAACTGGGCCAATAATCGAATAACATCTCGCATCTCCTGGCCGGGTGTACCGAGTGGAGGAATTGGGGATGTTGTAGCTGCAGCCCCTCTGAGCTCCTCTGAAGTGGGTCGAGTCTGAGAAGATCGAGATGGAGCCTCACTTTAGGACTCACCCTGGCCCATATCTATAGGTGGCACCCTTATCTGCCATAGGCTTGCCCCTCTGGCTAGCTGAAGCTTTTCTCGTGATATGCATTGTTGTAATCAAAACACGTTATTAGAAAGATAAACCCTTACGACATAGCTCTAGCGTACGATCTAAGATAAAAAAGAATGACAACTATCCTAAATGCCCTGTAGCCTCCTATTTATAAGTGTGGTGCATAACACACCCAGAAACAAGACTCTACTAGACAACCCTAGGATAGAACTACTATGATACCAAGATTGTCATGACCCAAATCGGAGGGCCATGCGAAAACCCGAACCTTACTTGTCGAGCGCCACTAACCATACGTCTATAAAATAATTGTAAATAAAGGTGGGACACAAGGGCCATCACACGTCAACCTGCTAACTCATATAATAAGTGAATCGGAAAGAGACAAGCCCAAAAGGATATATATACATAAACATGCTGGACATGATAGTATGAGCCGACAAGGCTATTACGGTGCCTATACAACAAAATACAGGCCGAGAAGGCCACATAACATTTGACTATATCATAACTGTCTACAAGCCTCTACTAGAGTACATGAACTAATAAGGTCTGAACAGAGCCCCGCCATACCCATATGTATATCAAAATATTTTACCAAGACTAGGTAGCAACTTTGAAGTAAGTAGAGTGCTCCAATATCAACGCTGAGAAGGCAGCCTAATAAAGCGGACTGCCACCCTAATTACCTGGACCTGCGGGCACGAATGCAGTATCTCCCAGGAAAAAGGGGCGTCAGTACGAATAACGTACTGAGTATGTAAGGCATGTGATGTTCGACCTAAAATGCATATATTAATTCATTGTTTGCCTCACATTTTAGTACTTTTAATTATTTTTTGAGTATAATTATACTTTTTTGTGCTTACTATTATATTTTATTGTGTAGGAATAAAGTGGTGTGAAATTGAAGAAATTTGGATTTAAAAAAAAAAGAAAGAAAGAAACGAGAAAATAAAAGAAAAGAGAAGATATAAAGGGGACATAATGATTACTTGCTAATGATGGCTGATGATTGGATGAAATAAATAAAGCATGCAACAGAGAGGAATTCCCAAGCAACAAAGTGGCCGAGAAAGGACGACGCTGGAATATTGTGCGTGTGCGACGCCCAGCCAGCCGCGGAAACCATTTTCTTGGTCCGAGTTGGATTTGGTTTTTAAAAGCCCAGGCCTTTTGATATCCTATAAATACATATTCTACAGGGTTTTTACATAACTTTGGATTACTTGAAACCCTTAATTCAAAACTTTGAACCTAGAGAGAGTTTGGAGCCGCCGTGGAGGCCATAGTTACAGGATTTTATCTTCTCTTCTCTGTAACACTTATTTTGATATTTTTATTCAGATGATTTGTTGTTTTTCCTCCATGTCTATGTGGAGCTAGACTTTTTAGTTCTAGGGCTTTGACACAAACATGAAAGTTGACGTTTGATTATCGTTTCTATCTATTGATTTTCTATCTTTGGGTTATTTATTTATTCTTGGTCTTAATTGTTTGATTACTTGATCACTAATTGAACACTACCTGTGGTGCGGGAATTGGACTTGAGAAAGGGAATTCACGCACGTAATAAGAATAAATAGAGTTTGTTCGATTTAATCGTTTCGCTCGAGGATAGAGATATACCCTTTAGCCCTACTTAGTTGAATACGAAGAAATAAATGTGTTCTTATTACCTCGACGACCATAGAGATATAGGCGTTATAGTAGCATCTACAAAGCTTGTGAGTAGTTCGAGAGAATATCATAAAGTTACAATTAACCGTCAACAAGACCCATAGGTAGAACGATTTGAAAACTCAATTGGATTGTTAGTGGTCATAGCCCTAGATCTATCTCTTCTCCGATAAAAATTTGCTCTTTCTTGGTTGAAGTTCATTATTTGTTTTCTTTTATTTTTAATTAGTTTACAAATATAATTTGGATTTTATTTCTTGTTTAGATAATTAGCATTAGTTTAACTTGATAAATAGTTAATTATAAGTCTACGTGGGATCGATATCTGGACTTAAAAATCCTATATTACTTGTACGACCGCGTATACTTGCGTGTGCGTTAGGGAGCAAAAAGTTTTTGGCACCGTTGCCGGGGACTTAGAAATTAATTGTTTATCTAGATTAAACTTTTCTTTTTGTCTATTCAATTTTATATTTTTTTTTGTTTAATATTCTTGTATTCTTCTTGACATGGCATCTTTAAACGAAAATTTATCGAATGTTGGGTATTCATATTTTAATGATTTTTGTGCACTTTGTGGAGGACCCCACTTATGGGAAAATTGTTCTAAAATCTGGCGCATACGGGATGTGATGTGTGACCCTTCTAAATTCTATGATTGGAACTTTTGTAACCAGTGTGGTGGTCAGTGGAAAGAGTGTCCTAAGTGTTGTTCTAGTCTCTCAAGTGATTTTCACAAAGTAGATGTTGTGAGTGATACTTGGCTATTGGTTCGAGCTTACCGATTAGACGTATGGGGGGATTATCTTGATGAAATTACAAGTGACATGACATACTTCATGGAAGAAAGAACAAAGCTCGGACAAGAGATAGACCAATTTGGCTCAGACATCTATGACTTGCAGTGCTCAAATAAATAAAAAGGTTGAGGTGTCTGATGCCCAACCACCAATTGTTGTGGATACTGGCCAACTTGTGGAGCAAATAGAGGAATTCCAACCATTCGATCAGATCCTTGTTGATGATCCCTATGTTAAGGAAGTGTACAAACGTGAGGATGTCAGAAATAATGCAGTTTTAGAGTTGGGGCGTGTTGGTCCTCATTCTAAACATTTTTCTACATTATGTTTGGTTGGCAACATGAAAATCGAGCCCTCCACGCCGGTGAAGATGTGTATAGATGAGGAACAAGAGCCTTACATCCTGAAATTTGCCACACCAAAGAGACAAAATGACATTCTTCACTTAAGGGCCAAGAAGTGCAAGATGTGACACCTATTGCTTGGTTCTTTTATTTTCACACCACCGCCCTAGGAGCGGAGCAGAAAATTTGATGCAAAATTAGGGGCGCAATTCATATCCTCAAAGTAGAGGGAAAAGTGGTGAAGTTGATTCACATCGTGCCACGACGTTAACTAAGGCGCTTATTGGGAGGCAACCCAATGTGTAATAATTATAGATTTTTATTTTTATAGTGTTACGTTTTGTTTTGTTTTAGTTTTGTAGATTAGGGGAAGTCTGAGTACCCAAAGTTGAAAGCTGAGGAGCATGTTTGAGCTTAAATGTGGGGTCGTGCCGACCCTTAATGATGAGAGCATGTTGCTAGCTAGGCCCTAGAGGGCCTCAGGGAGTATTTCTTGCTTTACTAGTTTTTAATTTTTCCATCTATATGCACTAAGGGCATTGCATGATTTTAAGTGTGGGGTGGGAAATACGTCCCTAGTAAGGCTGAGGATTATGATTTAATATGCCTTAGGATTTTTATTATTATTATTATTATTATTAGTTTTGAGTCTTATTGTAAAAAAAAAAACAAAAAAAAAGGAAAAATTTGAAAAAGATTTCTTATTTTCTTTGATTTTCTTTAGTAACTTCTTAAGTCCCTCATTAGTGGCATTTATCATCCACCACTTGGGTTTTCTTATGGCCTCGGTTCTTTCCCCAGGGGGGGCCTTTGAACCGGGTAATTTTTTTATTTTTAGGATTAGTTTTTTTAGGAGTAGTAAAGGAGAGAGAAGAAAGACCTTGTGACTTGTTTGATACTAGCATATTTAGGCCAGAGCTTGAGTAATACTTTCCTGTGAGTGCTTGAGTAATGAAAAAAAAAAAAAAAAAAAAGATAGCAGACTTTCTGACACCTAACTCATGGTTCTGACTCTGTATATAGCTTATTCTTATTTTGTAGTTCGTCATGATCCTATCTGTCCTAGAGAAAAATTGGTCCATCTTGATTGAGACTTGTGCCGTGCGTGGTGAGGATTTCTTGCTTATATATTCCATGTTTTGCATCTTAGTCTAGAACTTGCCCTGCATGTTATTGAAGCAAAATAAAAAGTGTTGCTCTGTTTAGAAGATGATGATAGGCTTTCTTTGATATGTCTTGTGAATTTTTAGCCTTTTCAGAAATTGTACCACTAGCTAGCCCTTTGAGCCTAAAGCCATTCGTTTGTTAGCCGTATTTTTGCCTTGAACCTTTTGTTTGAATCCCTAGTTTTTGCACCCTGCTTCCTCGAGCACTGTAGCATAGACTGTGATATTAATTGATAAATCTGAAGAAAAGGGATGGTCAAGTGAAAAAATGGTGACCAATGATAGCTGCAAAGTGATGAAAAGGCCCTCTTAGAAAGAATGTGAAAAAAAAATAGGTGAAAAAGCTCTTGAAAAAATAAATAAAATGATTGAAACATTCTTGATAAGATGAGAATTACTAGTGAAAATAATTGATGAAGAGAGGGTTGAAAAATAAAGTGAAGAGGTGAAAATAATGGGTGATGGAGTCTAAAAGTGCAAAGTGCTTAGGGAAGTTTAAGTCACTATAAAATAGTTTTCCTACCCGTCCCCTAGCCAACATTACAACCCGTTAAAGTCCTATTTGATTCTATTCGAGCACGCTTAATTAGTAGAGACGTACATAATGAGCAAGCCTATGGTTCTTTGTGCATACATGTGAATTTCTTTATGAGTGTGAGAGTTGGGCTTTGATACTAAGTCCTTAATTTACATTTGATTCTTTGATTTGAGTGTGCGGACTACTTCTTCTTGTGAGGGCACTTGTTTCATGATAGATAGGTGATATATTAAATTTCTTTGACAGAGTAGGTGAGCGAGCTTAAATTTAATGAGTTAGAGTCCGTCTCTGAGATTAGGAGGTTAGAAGTTTGTTGTTTGTTTGTTGACTTGTAAAGTATCAGGAAGTATATATTTGATGGTTTGAGTTGCTATAGGGCCTAATTGTTGGTATCAACCAAAGTGGTGATGTTTCTAGGCTTGATTTATTGAGAGTGGTTTTAATGCTTACTCGAGGACGAGCAAGAGTTTAAGTGTGGGGTGGTGATGTTCGGCCTAAAATGCATATATTTATTCATTGTTTGCCTCACATTTTAGTACTTTTAATTATTCTTTGAGTATAATTATATTTTTTTGTGCTTACTATTATATTTTATTGTGTAGGAATAAAGTGGTGTGAAATTGAAGAAATTTGGATAAAAAAAAAAAAGAAAGAAAGAAACGAGAAAATAAAAGAAAAGAGAAGATATAAAGGGGACATAATGATTACTTGCTAATGATGGCTGATGATTGGATGAAATAAATAAAGCATGCAACAGAGAGGAATTCCCGTGGGCAAAGCAAAGTGGCCGAGAAAGGACGATTTGGAATATTGTGCGTGTGCGACGCCCAAATGTACCGCGGAAACCATTTTCCTGGTCCGAGTTGGATTTGGTTTTTAAAAGCCCAAGCCTTTTGATATCCTATAAATACTTATTCTACAGGGTTTTTACAAAACTTTGGATTACTTGAAACTCTTAGTTCAGAACTTTGAACCTAGAGAGAGTTTGGAGCCGCCGTGGAGGCCATAGTTACAGGATTTTATCTTCTCTTCTCTGTAACACTTATTTTGATATTTTTATTCGGATGATTTGTTGTTTTTCCTCCATGTCTATGTGGAGCTAAACTTTTTAGTTCTAGGGCTTTGACACAAACATGAAAGTTGAAGTTTGATTATCGTTTCTATCTATTGATTTTCTATCTTTGGGTTATTTATTTATTCTTGGTCTTAATTATTTGATTACTTGATCACTAATTGAACACTACCTGTGGTGCCGGAATTGGACTTGAGAAAGGGAATTCACGCACGTAATAAGAATAAATAGAGTTTGTTCGATTTAATTGTTTCGCTACTGAGGATAGAGATATACCCTTTAGCCCTACTTAGTTGAATACGGAGAAATAAATGTGTTCTTATTACCTCTGACGACCATAGAGATATAGGCGTTATAGTAGCATCTACAGGCTTGTGAGTAGTTCGAGAGAATATCATAAAGTTACAATTAACCCGTCAACTAGACCCATAGGTAGAACGATTTGAAAACTCAACTGGATTGTCAGTGGTCATAGCCCTAGATCTATCTCTTCTCCGATAAAAATTTGCTCTTTCTTGGTTGAAGTTCATTATTTGTTTTCTTTTATTTTTAATTAGTTTACAAATATAATTTGGATTTTATTTCTTGTTTAGATAATTAGCATTAGTTTAATTTGATAAATAGTTAATTATAAGTCTCTGTGGGATCGATATCTGGACTTAAAAATCCTATATTACTTGTACGACCGCGTATACTTGCGTGTGCGTTAGGGAGCAACAACACGAAAATAACATAATAGAGACATAAGAGCAACATGAAACAAGGAGTCAACCTGTACATCTGAGGGCCATGATATGCATAAGTATTATACATGTGCGTATGTAATGCCTGGTTATACATATATAACACTGTCAAGCCTCTGTGGGCATCCCATCGTATCACATCGCCCTCTGTGAGCATAATCATCATCATATAACCAGCTGATCAGGTGGTAGTGCCTATATAACACCGTAACTATTCCCATCACCCATATAGATATCATATAAGTATACGCCTATATAACGCCTCTGTGTTCATGGTATATACAAATATATACCTGTAATGCATGAGTATGATAACAGCACATCCTGAATCTATCGGAGTGACGTAAGCTCATTGCACCTTCGATTAACATTATGGAACTAACCTCATCAATAGGACTTACTTCCAAGGATCAATAAACCATATGATAGAATCAATGTCATAATATAGAGGGCAAGAAACATAAGCTTCTAACATTTCTAGGAATAGAGTCGTTATGAATATCGTTCGTTTACGTTTTGATTCATTCTGGTCAGGCCAAAAGAAGGAAGAATATCCTTAACATACCTCAAGTCGTCAGAGCAATCCAATAACGACCTTATCACAACTAGTGCCCCAATCCTATAACAAAGGAAGATACATACGAACTTAGATGGCGCTAGTATATTACGTATATCAAATGATAATTCGATTCTAAAATGAAACGAGCAGCATTTCCCCTTATTCCTTAATCACTACGGCATGTACAGTAGCCAACAACAACAACAACAATCTCATATAAGCCCCATAATACTCACTTCATCAATTATACAAGGATATACGTCAAACAACCCAATATACGCTCTGTATACGGCACTTATATGCTTCCTCTTTCCATATTCAAGTAATGAAATCATAACAACACAACAACATCAAAATTTACTATCCATTTACAAGGAAATCATCTCACTAACACAACAACAACAACAACATGATCAAAACAGTCCATAAACTCAACATGGTTCCTAACTCATATTTGGACTTCTTTTCACACTTTCTTCCTGCAATCAAGTTGTTTAAAATAAAAATAATGCTATCAACATGAAGATGAGGTAGTACCCTACCTTAGAAACTCAAGAACACATCAATACAGAGGTTACTTCACCATGAAGTACCTTTCCAATCCTCCACAAAAAGCAAAATTAGAATCTGACAAATAATCCGAGGCTTCCGACATTTAACTTGCACTTTTGATCTTTGAAATTCCTTGGGTTCAATAATGAAATGTTGGAGAGGGTATTGGGGAGAGCTTAGGTTCTGAAATGGATGAAGAATGAATCCAAATGAGGGAAAATGAAATATAAAGCCTCACTTAAAATTCTGCCGACTTAAAGTACGGCCTCCATGTACGGATCGTACTTCCAAGTACGTCCCGTACTTGGATCCTATGCCTGGAAGGAAATTTCCAAAAACCATCTCAAGATGTACGTGATCCATCCCTTAAAAAGTACGGGCCATGATTCTATATATCGGTCAGACAAATCCGCCTCAACTTTGATTTCCGACGGAATGTAATCTCTTTGAATCGTTTAGCCCTTAAACCTTCTAACACCTATCAACCATGGTCTCAAACTTTTATACACTTAGGATAGACATGAAACTCGTTTAACATTGAAGATAATTCCACTTTACAAGTCTATGATGGCTAACTCACGACGAAGCTCGACATACAAAAGTACGAGGTGTAACAGAAACAACTCTGAATACCCTTCAAATCACCCTTGAGCCTCTTAGAGAATTAATTTTTGGAATAGGAAAAGAATGGTTCGAAATGGGACATTTAATGATTATGGTTCAGCGATGTCTGCTCCAGCGGAAGAGGTTTTGCTTCCACGGTCTTACCTCGCTGAAGAACCATCCGCTGAGGCGGACCTCATTAAAATGGCAGGGATCGGAGCCTACGGATCGAGCTTCGATGAGGCACACCAGTCTTGCCGAGGCGAGACATCAAAAACCAACAAAGTTCTGATGTTCACCAAGTTTCACCTTATATCTTGACATCCACCTGAGACCTCCAGGATACAAAGCAGATATGTACACATATATAAAAACATAGTACGAACTCACTCGTGGCCTTAAAATTCCCAACGGAGGTTTATTTAACCGAGTCAACCCCTAAACGGCCAAAACCAAATTTCCAACCATTGGTATAAAACGCTCCTAAATAGCTCGGGAATTGAATTGAATACCCCGCGAAGTCATAATCAATCCTCCGGACCTCACGGAATCGACAGATTTTCAAAAAAGGTCTGTTTATCCAAAAGTCAACTACTTGGTCAAAGGTTTTTCACTTTAAGGCTCTAATTCTCATAAATCATAAATAAACTCGCCCGATTACCTGGAGAACCTTGTCGCCCATCCCGGTAGCAAAATTACACTAACAGGGCTAGGGGAAGGGTGTAAGGACCCGTTTGGTCATTATAGTGCTTTTGAACCATTTACCCCCGTTGACCCTTCTCCAAGCCTTATTAGTACGATTTTTACCCACAGGGATGGATGGCACAATTCTCGAGGTGAATGTTATGATGACTTATGTGAAATAAAGCCTTAAAGTGAGAAACGATTGATCAATAGTTTTTTTTTTTAATGAAAACCACCAAACCAAGTTTGGCAGTGCTTTATTAAAATAGAAAGTTTTCTATACAAGAAAGGAAAAAAAGAAAAATAAATAAACAAAAATCATAAAAACATAAATAAAAGTGTAAACTACATCCAAAAATTGTATAGAAGCTTGTCTATTGCAGATCCTCTGGCCTTGACTTAACACTATCTCAAACACCTACAAGCTCTCACCAGGTGCTATGGTTCAAAGTCTAGTGAATAAATATTCAGGCTTCCAGGATGGACTAGGATTCTTCTATTTTTTCTTGAGATGCATCTGTTATATCCTTGACATTATGTTGCACTTTGTTTGCCATTGTCTCTAGTTTTTAAATGAATAGATCTTTAGAAGTATTACAAAAGAATGAGCATTTACACATTCTACTACCGTTGTTGTAATCCTACCAAAGACATTTTCATTCAAGTATATGTTATTACTCATGGCATGTGTAAATGTAGCCTTATCGCTGCTACTGAGCTCCAAAGTTGTTGTTAATCTCCAGGGATGTGATAGTCCTTAGCTTGTTTGATTCTTATGTATGGTATATGTGCCTTCTCTATGTTTAGAATTTTCCTTGCTTTCATAGGAAGTCAATTGAAACTATCAAACTGATGAACACCTGCAAAATCAAAAACATAGTTAAAAAATCAGCCAGGCCATTTCCTTCTCTCAGAACATGCTCCACCCTCACTTCCTTATCCCTCCTCAGTCTTGAAATATAATTTATGATCATTGATATACTCCATGGAGCCTCCCACTATCCTGTTAAAATAATTTTCATAGTCATAGAATCTGTTTCCATCACCACTGGTAACAAGCTGTGTGCAACACAATACTTGAGACCCTACTGTAGTGCCATTGCTTCAGCCAGCAACTTTGAACCATCTGATATTCTTCTTGATTCTGCAAACTGTAAATCACCTACTGCATTTCTCATACAAAAGGCCACAGAGCTTGGTCCAGGATTTCCCCTAGAGGCTCCATCAGAATTACATTTGAACCACCTCGGCATAGGAAATTCCCATTTCACTATCTTGCTCACAATTCTTGGCTTGTATGCTTCAAAAACTTGTAGGATTTGAGGTATGCATCTTGGTAAGCTGTGCTGCCATGGAAACCTCAGTCTACACATTTGATATATGATCATGTTGATCTCATAAATCACTTTGTTAATGAACATCTTCCCTCCATGTAGAACTGTATTCCTCCACCTCCATATCTGTCACATGGTAACCATTGGAATAGCTCTGAATATAGTTCTGAACTTTGAGGGGCAATCTGCATTCCACCAGACCTGAAGAACCTGTTTGACTTGTTAAAACTGTGTTGTGATGCCAACAACAGTTTAAGCATATGTCCAAACTTTTGTAGCAGCATTTCCTGTAACAAACAAGTGATCCATAGTTTCATATTGTCTATGATCAGAACAATAACATCTTGCCTCGGTATCTATCCCAATCCTTCTTACTACCTCTCCAACTGGTATTTTAAACTTCCATGACCTCCAGAAAAAGAAGGTTATCTTAAAGGTACCCCTAATATCCACATGTTCTTAAAGACATCTGACTTGGATGTTTTTCTCCTCAGAAGTTCCCATGTAGTACCTACTGTGAATTTGCCTGAAGCTGTCATCATCCATCTTGGCCTGTCCCACTCTTCTGTTGGTTCATGAAAGTGCAATTCCTCTAATATATGATCTACAATGTCCATGGGGAATAATTGCTGCAATCTTCCTATGTTCGAACCATCCTACAACATAAGTTCTTTTATATTTTGAACACCCTCATCTATCACAAAATCATTAGGAATAATGTGATATAGAGCCCCTAGCTTTGTCTAGTTATCAAACCATACATTTGTAGTTCCATTCCTTGGTTCCCACCATATTTCATGTTCTATATTATCTCTAGCCTTTAGCATTGCCTTCCATACTTGAGAACCTCCCTTCCACTGAACATTCTGAGGACTGTGCCTTTTGCAGTATTTGATCCACATGTCATTTGCCCATAGAGTATTTGTTGTCCTGAATTTCCACCAAATTTTTGCACATAAGGCTTTAGATATATCAAACAAATATCTAAAGCCGACTCCTCCTTCCTCTTTTGGCATACACAAGTTCAACCATGATGACCAATGTCTTCTTCTGCTTTCCTCACTATTATTCCAGAAGAATCTTGCAAATATTTTGTGCAGATCATTGATAACACATTTTGGAGGTTTGATAGCTGACAACATATATATTGGCATGCTCATTAAAATATTTGTGATCAAAACAGCTTTTCCTCCAAATGATAGTAATCTTCCTTTCCAAGTCTGCAGCCTATTCTTAACTTTCTTGATCAATAGTTAACTTTTGGGTAAACAAATCTTTTTCAAAAATCTATCAATTTCGAGAGGTCCAGAAGGTCGATTATGACTTAGTGGGATGTTCAATTCGGTTCCCGAGTTATTCGAGAGCATTTTTTGTTATTGGTTGGAAAGTTGGTGTTTGCCCATTGGGTGCTGACCCAGTCAAATAGACCTCTGTTGAGAATTCCAAGACCACGAGTGAGTGTGCAGTGTATTTTTATGTATTTTTGCATATTTGGTTTGCATTGGGAGATCTCGAGTGATTGTCGGGTTTTGGGAATGAGAAGTGAAAAACCAACAATCTGCTGGTGTCTGTTACCTCGCTGCGGCGATGCCTTGTGCGCTGTAGCTAAGCCTCATTGGTGAGGCCTGGCCCACTAGTGCGAGCGAGAGGATTCATAGAATCCGCTGCAGCAGACACGCTGTCGTGGTCAGGGCATCGAGGGAGCAGTCCCACTACCACTGCTGCGGGAAATGCAGATCAGGATCCTATTTAATGCTAATTAAAACCCTTCATTTCCTATTCCTAAGTGTCTTTAAGGTTAATTGAAGAGGTTCTAAGCAGATTCTTCTTGGGGGTAAGTTCTCTAACCTTGATTTCATTTATTTACCTTTCTTAAGCATGAATCCATGGTAGAAAATCTATAGAACTTAAGGAAGAAGATAGGTTTTGACTTTTACTTCATTATTTGATATTTAGTCTTCCAATATGAGATTTGTTGATAGATTTTACTAATCTAAGCGTGGAATTTGATGAATTAGTGACCAATAGGCTTGAATCTTCCATTATAGTTGATGAATTGAAAGATTGAAAGTTAAGGTTTACACACAAATTGGAGTTTTGACTTGAATGATGAAATTGAACAATTCTTGAGCTAATTTAGAAATTGGGGAGTAGAATTGAACGTCTAGAATGTTGGCTTAACTATTCCATCTTTAAAATACTCGTTTTACCCTTGTGGGCCCATTTTTCCTTTTTTCTTAGTTGTTATTTATTTGAACGATAGTATAGCAATATGGATATCGTTGTTTCTTATTTCTAACTTAGAATTTGATAATGGATAGACTTTGAGTACTTGGAGGCTCTTCGAAAAGGCAAGGAACAAATTTGATTGTTCGCGGCTCCAGTTGGGCAGCTAGGTAGGTTATGGCTTACCTTCTGGTTAAACTTCGGTTAGCGAAGCAGATGTAGAGCCTATTTAGATTAGCTGAAAAAAAGTGGCTTTTAAGCATAAGTGCTTAAAGTACTTTTTAAGTGCTGAAAGTTATTTTATATATAAGCAGTTATGTGTTTGGATAAAGTGCTTAAAGAGTTTTTAGAAGTAAGGGTAATATTAAAATTAATAAAAAAATATAAGGGACAAAAAGGTGAGGTTGTTGGTCAAACCTAAATGGCTTTTAAGCCAAAAAAAAAAATAAGTTGGGGTTGAGCAACTTTTTGGTTTTGACTTATTTTAAGCACTTTTTAACTTAATTTAAGATGTTTCTATTTTTGCCACACCTAAATAAGTTAAAAATGGCTTATATCCTTATAAGCCAATCCAAACGGGCTCGTAGAGTTAGTTACTATCGGAGAAAGCATGTTACGCCTTTGGGTATGAAGTTGGGATGGATTACTTAGGTTTGGTATTGTTGGCGATTTGTGGGCTTGATGCCTCTTTGTGATTTATTGGCTTGTTGCCAAATGTGTGAAATTTGGCCTTGTACTTTATTTCCATATTGTGATTATGATACTGTTGTCTCTCACTTATCTTGGCATTATCATGGATAGAGGAAAGAACTTGACTTAATCTTGATATTGTGATATATGTCCATGAGTGGCACGATTGGTATTGATATGATTTCACTTGGCATTGATATTATGCATGGCACTCATCCTTGTTCTACATGTTACATTGATATAAGCTGGGACTTGGTACTGATGATGATGAGAGAGATGAGTGTCCGATGCTCGAGGTCTTTATCGGGATCGTGAGAGTGGTACATGGACTATGCGGGTCCCCCAAGGGTCATGACTATCGAGGCGGGGAGGTATTCCGTCCGTAGCATGTGTGTACGTAGATTACATTTAGCCAACACATTTCATTACATTGCATATGCATTCATTACCACATTTATATATTTCTTGGATTCTGACTTGATATTTCTCTACTTGAGTTATTATTCTTGGACTGTGTTGTGTTGTACTTGATTGCGAGAACGTCTATTCTTCAGTTCTTTCTTTATATATGTTAGCTAAGTGTTGTCAGCCTATGATACCTACCAGTACATAGTGCTTGTACTGATACTACCTCTCTGCATTTTTTTCTGAGTGCAGAGTACGTGACAGGCTCTACTTTTACTCCTCGTGACTAATTCCTGAGGCCCTGCTTTCGAGTATCTAGGGTGAGCATCTGACGAGCTGCTGCCCGGAGACTCATCTATCCTATATTTATATTCTTCCATTCAGGCAGTTGTTTTGACTTATAGACTTGTATATTTAGACATTTACGTAGTTGCTCTTGTACGAGTTAGACAAATTTCTTGGGGATTGTATTTTGTATTCCGCACTATGTTTATTAATGTTTTCAGACTCCTACTCTTCTGTATTTATTTACTTTATTGTGGATTGAGTTAATGATTAAGGGACGCATTCACCCACTAAGGTGAGAAAGGGTAGGTGCCCGCACGACTAGTGGATTGATCGTGTCAAGTTGGTATCAGAGCCCTAGGTTACCCGGCCTATAAGTACGAGAGCATTTCTAGTAGAGTCTTGCGGATCGGTATGATAAGCTCCGTACTTATCGGAAGAGGCTATGGGACATTTAGGAAACTATGAATTTTTTCATTCTTTTGTGCTACTTTAATCAAATAAGTATCTAGAATCTTCGAATTGGTATCTGATTCGCTTCTATTCTCGCACAGATAGTGAGGACTCGAGCTACAATTTCTAAGAAAGAGGTACCCGAGCCCACTTCTAGGGCTTACACGAGAGGACAAGGACATACTAAAGGTCATGGTGCTGCACCAGCTAGGGGTGGGGCCTATGTGGCTGGACAGAGGCGCACCAGATCAGGTTCTCCAGAGCGTCAGCTAGAGCGCCATCCCACACAAGAGCATGCAGTTGGGGAGGGATGAGGCCAGCCCAGACTCACCCCGAGGTTATGTCCGATCTAGTATTTCAGGACACTATGGTTCGTATCTTTCTACATTTCAAAGGTCAGCATGTCGTGGGTGGTGCCGCTACTCCAGGTGGATCATAGACCAGAGCAGGAACGTAGACTCCTGAGCAGGTACAGACGCCGATGATGCAGCCTGATGCTGTCATGGCCTCACGCATTGGTAGGATTCCAGCACCTGCAGGTGCTTCTAGGCCCGTAGCAGGCCAGGTCTTCACACTTGGGGATCAGGAGCTTATTTGCAGATTCTTAAAGATGGAGCCACCGCATTCTTTCGTACGCCTAGTGAGGACGTGTACGAGTTCATTATGGATATGCATGAGAGATTGTACAAGATGAGTATTGTGGAGTTGCATGGGGTGGATTATGTGTCTTTCCAGCTTCGTGGGGACGCGAAGACTTGGTGGAGGTCGTTCATTGATTGCATGCTCATTGGTTCACCTCCACCTCCACTCTCTTGGGCACAGTTTCTCTAGGCCTTCGAAATTGGTATTTTTCTCTCTCTCTCTCTCTCTCTCTCTCTCTCTCTTTTCTCTTTGCTTTTCTTTATATCTGTGTGTACATTTTCTTATTTCTACGTGTGGTTTTATATAGGTATATGTTTGTTCTTTGGTTTAAGAGATGTAAGGATGTAGGGGTTTAGGGGATAACCTTTGTTGAGAGAGTTTAGGTAGAAGGGGTTTAGAGAATTAGTATGAGGGAAGAAAATATAAAGGGAGGAGAATTAGAATTGATGTAAGTCTCTTGGATTTTGTGTGTGTACCATGTAGTAGGCGGTAATGGAAAAAGGGGGTTTGTGGATTATTTTTATTAGGTTAGCTCTTGTTTTTAGTTTTTCATCATTTTTTTTTTGTTAAAAGCTAATACAAATACAAAGACAAAATATTAGTTTACTATTTCATTCTAATAAAAAATATAAGAAAGTTAAATAGCTAGACTAAAATAAAATGTGACTAAGAAATAAAATCACTAGATTATTTATTAAAACCTAAATTAAAAGAAGATATAATTTTTATAAATTTTCATTTCTTTTTTTGAAAAATAAAACAAAATGTATCTTGAAAAGTAGATCTATTTTTGTAGTTTTCAATTTTTAAAAAGTACAACTTACTAAAAATGAATTAAAATATTTAATCTAGAATAGACCTAAAAGAAATATTTAAACGCTAAAAAGGTTCAAAAAACTTAAGTTCGGTCAAAATTTAGGTTTCACAGTGTATATCAAGATATCATCGATGAAGACGATGACAAAGGAATCCAAGTAGGGTATGGATACCCCATTCATCAAATCCATGAAAGTTGCGAGGGCAGTAGTTAACCCAAATGACATCACGAAGAACTCATAATGCCCATAATGTATCCGTAAAGCTGTCTTAGGAACATCCTCCGCCCTAATCTTCAATTGGTGATGATCGGATCTCAAATAAATTTTAGTACAGACAGAAGCTCCCTGAAGCTGGTTGAACAACTCATCAATGCGAGGAATCGGATACTTGTTCTTGATAGTCACCTTGTTCAACTGCCGATAATCAATACACGTACGCATAGATCCATCGTTCTTTTTCACAAACAGCATGGGAGCACCCCATGGTGAAACAGTAGGCTGAATGAACCATTTTTTTTTTTTTAGAAAATATTGCAATTGATCCTTCAACTCCTTCAACTCGATCGGTGCCATCCGATATGGTGGAATAGAAATAGGATGATTGTCCGGCTCTAATTCAATACAGAAATCAATATCACAATTGGGTAGAACATCTGGAAGATCTGTTGGAAACACCTCTGGAATTCTTTCACTATCGGAATTGACTGTAATGGAGGAGTCTACGAACTAGTATCTCAAATAGACACCAAGTAGGAGAGACACCCCTTCTTCATCATCCTTCGATCCTTAAGAAACGATATAACCCTCTTCAGATACTAACTAAGAGCACCCTTCCACTCTAATCTAGAAAAAACTAGCATAGCTAAAGTAACTGTCTTACCATGACAGTTCAAGATTGCATGATACGAAAAATAACCAATTCATCCCAAGAATAGCGTCAAAATCTACCATATCCGCGACCTTCAAATCTACATGGATGTCGTACCCTGTCAAGGTAACTACACAACATCTATATATTCGGTCTACCACTGCAAAATCCCTAACAATTGTAGAAACATGAATAGGAAAGTCTAGTGAACCACACATCATGTCCAAAATCAAAAAAAAGTACATAGAGCCTGGATTAAATAATACTGTCGTAGAGCAATGGCAAACTAAAATAATACCTGTAATAACTATATCGGAGGCCTCTGCCTCAGGTCTACCCAGAAAATCATAGAAATGAGCATGATCACCCGAAGTCTGAGTACACTCACACTACTACCTCGGACGGGCTGAGAACTACCCCTTCCTGCCTGAGAACCACCCCGACTACCATGAAGACCACCTCTAGTAGGTTGTGTATCTATCCTTGGCACGTGGCATGGGAACTTTAATGCTGACCACCACGCTTAAGTCTGGGAAAATCCCTCTTAAAATGTCTAAGGTCACCACACTCGAAACACCCTCTGGGAACTATGGATCGCTGAGAAGAATCGGCGCCTGAATGTCCACCTTGACTAGATGGCCTATAAGAACTCGGGGTCAACTATCCTGAACCATAAGAAGTACGCACCAACATACCTCCATCTGATACTAGCATAGCTATATAAACTAGTGTAATGGGCTAACGATAATGACTACCTCTTGATACGCCCTACCCCAAGATGAGATACCAACATTAGGGGAAAAGCGGGGCATCTTGACCACCCGCTCCCCATAATCCTCACGCCTAATAAACTCGGCCTCTCGAACCGCATCCACTATCTTCTGGAAAGAAAACCATGTGGCAGCCATCTGTGCTGGAATCAAACGAAGTGGATAAACCAACTCGTTGGTTAATCTCCTCACACTCTTAGCTGTCACAATCATACGCCCCTAGCGTAGACCTTTAAACTGAGCCCTCCTCCTCTCTTTCACACAACAAGGTACAAACTTCTCCAAGAATGCCTGAGTAAATGAAACCTAAGTGAAAGGAGGGGACCTTGTTGTTCTAGTATCAACATACGACTTGCACCACTGCTTGGTGGGGCCAATCAGCTGAAAGGTGGTGTACTCCACACTACGAGACTCCACCAACCCAAGGTTGTGCAACCACTCATGACAGTTAATCAAGAACTCATAAGCGTCAGCCTCGGGGCCTCCATAATACTTAGGAGGATCCATCTTCCTAAAGCTATTAAACATCTTTTGTTCTCCCACAGACATGGTGGGCTGAATAGCGTGGGTGAAGTAAAGACAGGCACTGGCATACCTAAGTAATGGAGAGCCATATCATGTGCAGGCCTAGCCCCTTGAGTTTGAAATTTGGGAGCATTCGATAAAGTAAACACGATAAGAATGAAATAAGTGAAATTTCCTAAATACCCTATAGCCTCTCGAAGATAGGTACGGTCGTCTTTGTACTGATCTGTAAAACTCTATCAGAAATTGCTCTTGCACTCATGAGACCATTAAACCTAGGCCTCTGATACAAAAGTTGTCATGACCTAAAATCCCATTTGTACTGTAAGGGCACTATTATGGTTCACTTTTATACGGTGCATAAAAGCTACTTCAAAACTTGGCCTCTACGTTGGATATTTTAGAGTCGCCACCTAATTAATTTACAGGAATTAGGAAACCGATTTTAACTTTGTTTAAGAAAACCTTTTTTAGTACCGGAGTTCAGGTAAGGTTTCAGGTGATTCGCCAAGGAAGGTGTTAGGCACCTCAGTATTAAGAAACCTCAAAATGTAGTTGACCTACGGGTTTTTAAAGTATGGCTTAAAGTATATATTTGCTTAAAGAGGGTTTAAATGTATGTTTAAAGTCTTACTTTTATTTCATAGCATATCAAAAGGAAATAGGTTTATGTAAGAAAATCCCTTTTATTCTACCAAAATTAATTTCATTCAACAAAAGTATTTGAATAAATTTGTTCTCACTTTTCGAGACCAAAACAAACTCAAGGTTTCCCAAAAGTAAATTTTGTAGCGATCCATTAGGTCGTTTGGTTGTTTTGGCTATTTTACTCTTGTTGAACCTTCTCCAAGTTTCTTTGTGGTATATTTGAATTATGGGGATGGGTTGCACGATTCCTGATGCATTCAGACAAGATTTGGGTGAGGAAATGGAATTATTGGAAGTTCATAAGTGTTTGGTTGACCAAAGTCAACATCGGGGGTAAATAAGTCTTTTTGGAAATTTTATCGATTCCATTAGGTTCAGATTGTCAATTATGACTTGGTTGAGTAGTTGGTTCGGCACCCTAGGGACTCGGGAATTGACCTCGGTCAACACTAGGTCTAGATGATCTCTTTATGAAATTTCGAAGGCGCGAGTGAGTTCATAGCGTGTTTTAGAACTGGGTTGCATGCTTCGTTCATGTTCGGGAGGTCCCAGATGAGTTTCGGGTGTCAGATTGAAATTTGGAACAAGTTTTAGTTTTGTGATGTCTGGTGTATACAACCCGCGATGTTGGGCTCGTACCTACAAGGCCGTATCTGAGAAGCGCACTAAGAGTCCTACAAATGCGGACATAAGAGACAGATGAGAAGCTAGAGTAGCCTAAGGGAAATTGGAGTATGCGGAGTGGTTAGAAACCCTAAAAAGTCGTGAAGGATGAGGCGGACTAGACCGGCAAGGAGAAAGAAGGCGCATCACAGTTCTAGAATTAGGATAACTTCGAATAGTATTTGGAATACTTTGTAAGCGAGGTGTTAGTAAATATATATATATGTATGTGTATGACATCCCATATGTGGCTGCGCCAACCGATATGTGTTTCCCAGTAACCGACGTTGCTATTTACTGAAGGCATTAATCGAACAGGGTAATGAAGTTCAAGTGACAAAAGTGGTACAAATGTTACAAGGTAAGTTGATGTTATTTTCACTACAGGTTAGAGTTGAAAAGTCCTAATGCACTAACATCAGGGAAAGGAAGAAAGTGACTATATAGAAAGTAAAGAGATTAGAATGTCTTGATAAAAGGAAGAAAAAAAAAGAGAAGTAAGAAATGATGGTGAGTGAAGCTTCCAAGAGAGACGACGAGCAAGGCAAGGGACTATTTGGATAAAATTTGAAAGTAGGTATGTGAAAGGAATAGGGTATGGTAGCACGGACAAGAGATGAACGTGCGGATTAGAAGAACAAACATTGGTAAATGGGGTGAAGGGAAGTAACCACGAATAGGAAGGGAAGTGAGGAAGAATAAGCAGGGTCGGTAACAATGTTAAGGGATTCCCAGTTCTTGAGAGGCAATCAAAGAAATAAAGGCACGGCCAAGCAGACATAATTACCTTGGAAAGGGAGAAAGCTCTCCTAAAAGATGATTTAGAAATAAAACGGATATGTAACTCTAAAAGGATATTCTATGAACTTTAGGGTCAATGTTATAACAGGAGGAGGGGAAGAGAGCATTTAGGAGTAAAGTAACTGGAAATCTTTAACCACGGGAGTAAGAAGGATACTTTAACGATTTGGCTGTAGAAAACCGATCAATCATCGAGATAAGAACGAGGATGGTGCGTCGACACAATTGATTAGAAAATTAATGACATGGAACAAGAATTCTTGTAAAGACCGAGAGATTCGATCATAGAGGAAATAGGATGAAATATAAGGAACGGGTATGGAAGACAACTCGGCCGTAGCGTCAGAAAGACGGATAAAGGCTCGATGAACGAAGAACGGAGAGAGTGTAAACTATAAGAATTCTGTGATAAGAGCAAGAAGTTGCAGGACACTAGGAAAACTTTGATGCACAGCTGCAACACAAACACGTAGTTAAGAAGAATTGTGAGTAAATGAGCTAAATGGGTGAAAGGACTGGTAGTGGATGGAAGGGTATGGAATATTGACAAAATGGTATGGTATAGACATAAATGGAAGGAGAACTCAGGGTAAGAAGAATTTATAGAGGTTATAAGTAAAGTTGGGAAGAAAGACGAGGGATGAAAGAGTAAAGTATAATCGAACACTTCGTAAAGGACGTAGTGAATCCCGATGTCCCCATTAACTTGTCGGTCCAGGAAATTATTAGGCATAAAAGACAGAGGTATGGAAAGACAGTAAAAAAGGTATCGAAATTGGATCTAACCCTTATAAGTATTCCGATTGCATACAAGATTGTAACTAGTAAAAAGATAGATAAGTTAAACTATACGATGACGGAACTCCGGCCTTAAGAAGATCGTGAAGGGTGGCAGATAATTATCGAAGACGATGGATACTCGAAGGCTATTGGTGTATAAGGACCTCCTTAAAAAGGGTGGAAGAGCATATTAGACTTGAAAGGAATTATGACGTTCTCAAGCTCAGAAGAAGAAATTTATTAGCTCGAGGCCAAAGCATGAGGAATATTGGCATATCAAGAAGGTATCAGAAAGAAGCAGAAACGAATTGAAAATAAGTGTGCCATGAGGCAGGTATAGGAAGAAAGTATGGAAAACAACTCAAGAGAACGCTTCAGTCCAACATGAGCTATGACATTTCTAGACCATGGTTTGAATTCCTTATATCGGGAAAAATTGCGCCATACCTAAGTATGCAGCGACATGTCCTAAAGGTAATAAAAAGAGTAAGAAAGGTGTCCAAGCTAAATTCACAAAGGATGATGGAGAGGATGAAGAACCCAGAGGACACTTGGGATGACAACAAAGGGGAATTTTAACGTCAGAAGGGATGACAATTGTAGCAAAAGGAATAGCGATTGGTAGTTTGGCAATTTCCGAAGAAAGGAAGAATCCTGCTCTTATGAATGGAAAGAGAGCCATACCACCGGATATTAGAAAACATCTCACGGATCGCTAATTATACTGAACATGAGAGCATATACGATGGAATTATATGAACCATCAACGTGAAGTTATGCCCAACTACAATTGCAAGAAGGCCACACCGGAAAGCCAACAAAGAATAATGATTGACGAAGTGATCGCCGGTATTAGGAAATCGAAGATAAATATACTTACGTTGCAAGAGAGTCGTAATGGAGTAAGAATTGTCATAGTCCTATTCTTCTGGGTCTGTATCGCGAGATTTGAGGGAAGGAAGCTAAAGAAAATGTTGTGGCGGGAGCTCAAGATGTTGTGAGCTATGAAATTAGTTTGAACTCGGGTTATAGATTGTCCCAAGCGATACGCATAAAAAAAATTAAGTGGAAGCATTATGTATATACGTATGTTGAATATTGATATAAATGATCATGAAACATGGGGAGAATAGCTTAAGGAACATAACCATTATGCTCACTAGCGACAAAGTAATGTTGGATAAACATTTAGAATGTAAGGGTAAGAGAGATTTCGACAAGGATGTAAAGGATTAGAGAGCCTGACTAATGAACTACAAGGAGCCAGTACAATGTATATCTAAGATCAAGGAATCAAAAAAGATGAGTGACGAAGGGTAAACGCAAAGAGGGCGCCGTATTTAAGAAAGGTAGCTGCCCACTATTAGGGAAACAAGGAGTGAGAAAAATGGAGTACTCGCAAAACGACGAGTAGTTATGGCATGGCAAGGAAAAACTACAATAATGGAAACAGAACGAGAGCGGGATATTAGTTAATTTCTGATTATGTACATGAGGACAAAAAATGAAATTATAGGTGACGAATGCAATAAAAGATATATATATATATATATATATATATATATATATATATATATATATGAATTAAGGGGAGACCATTCTGGGGAATCAAAGATGATGTCGTGGGTTAACAAACTACGACATTCTAGGACGAATATTTCTAGGGGGGAAGGATGTTACACCCCGGAAAATTTCGCGCTACCAAGACTGTAGACGGCTTAGTATGAGCTCAAAGAAGAGTAAAAGTCATACAAGGATTAAGGATGAAGATTATATTATATGAGTAGTACATGGGAAGTTGAGCAAGTCTTAAGAAGGACCCTTAAGAACAACATGGGCATAAGCCCTCCAAAGGGATGATTTAAAGAGATGTTTTCGGGTGATCTGCCTTGAAGAGGCCAAAACGCCATTATAAGTTTGGATTTTGGAAACACACCAAAAATGAAAGTTGTAGATAATTGAAATATCTTTCCAACCATAGGTCGTGGTCCTTCATATGATATCGGGATCATAAGTTATGCACGTTTTAAGATCGGTTGTTTGGGCAAAAAATTAACCTTGCGCGAACGCGCCAGAAGGTGGCGGGAACGGGCAGGGCAAGACCTTGTAACTCAGCTCGAATGCACCACGTGGAGCTTGATCGCGCTGAGCAAATTTTAAGTTAGTCCAGGCAGAACCTGGACCGTTATATAAAGGGGTTACCCCCTTATTTCTTCAGCCCAAAACACCTCAACTCTCTCTAATATTCTGGAAACTTCCCCCAAATTCCCAACACCAAATTTTAAACCTAAACCAGGTATAATTCCCAAATTCCGATCCAGACGGCGTATAGTTGCAACTACAAAATCGTATAGCAGTGCGTTGTGGCTTAAGTTCAAGTGGGAGAAGTAAAGATATAGTGATATTATCGGGAAAAAGGTATGAACCTCTTATTATTAATGCAAATCTTGTTTTATTTACGGAGATAGGACTGTTAAATAGTTATAAAATGATTTTTGTTGGTGAAAATATGGGATAAACACTATATGGAATGTTTGTGGAGTATTTTGATATTGAGAATATTATGGGTGATGTTGGTATTATTGTTGTTGCTGTTGGTTGTTGAATTATAATTTTGGGCTAGGCATATAAACAGAGGAGATGCTGCCGAAATTTTGGCAGATTTTAGAAAGTCGTATTTAAAGGCTTAGGATAAGTATATAACAATGGGCCTAATCATAGTATGAATGGTCTTATATGTAGACTTGCGGGATCGGACGGATAAGCGTAGATAGTTGGAGGCTGAATAGGTATGTTAAGGCTCGTCCCTTTCTTTCAAAGGCATGATTCCTATGTTATGATTCCATAAATGTTTCCATAACCGCCTTGTCTTTAAAAGCTAGAAGTTATGACTCTTAAAGATTCTTATGATGTTAAATGAAAAATGTTCTATGATGATTATGATGACGATGATGATTTCATGTTTAGAAATTCCAAGCTTATGATTTTTGTGAGCATTATGAGATTATTGAGCCATTCCATGAATCTCTTGATCTTTTATTCATTGATGGTCTACTCTATTTCCAAAGGTTCCTTCGAGTGTGATATATAGTTTATGATAATGATTTTATTTTCAGTTCTACCTAAGTTCAAAATTCTCGAGACTCCCGTGACATCGTCGATTTCATCTTACGATGGTTGACCCGTCAAGGAATGATATTGTGATAATGCTAATGCTAATGATGATGTTGATTTATTTTATTTATTTTTACGTGTATGTATGTATGTACACCGTTGCATCCCGGGCAGCACCACCGCGGTGGGATAACGGGAGGCTATGGATGGCGCGGTAAGATAACACCAGCCTACATGGCGTAGGGTAAGATAACACGATAATGACACCGTGTCTATATGGCCGGGTAAGATAACCCCATGTAAGACGCTATGTATATATACATATATGTTACCACGCCTTAACGGCCGGATGATATAGTTTATATGGATATATATGGAAAAGTTTTTTTTTAAAAAAAGCTAAGCATGCATGACATTCGCCTTAAATGGCGTTCAGGGGCACAGGTTGATCTCTTTTATATTACTTTATCTTCATACGTTCATTATATTATTTTCCATGTTCGGTATCTCTTACTATATTACTATTCATGCCTTACATACTCAGTACATTGCTCGTACTGACGTCCCTTCTTGTAGACGCTGCGTTCATGCGCGCAGGATCAGATAGCCAACCAGTTGATGCACCACAGGATCTCTCTTCCGGCGGTCGCCGACGCTCCATTAGACCGGAGCTTGACCTCCTTTTAGTATGCTATCATGTTTTGTACGTATATGGGTATGGCGGGGCCTTGTCCTGTCTTCCTGCGCTCCGTACTCTATAGAGATCCGTAGAGGATATGTAGTCGGGATATTATGCAGCCTTGTTGGCGCTTGTTTTGTTGTACGGCACATGTAGCGGCCTAATCGATTTGTGTTGTTACTTTCAGTATTTATGCTTATGTGTATGTGTTGGCCGTGAGTTCTTGATATGGTGTCTCTTGTATTGATTTTTTGGGAGACTGTATAGCTCAGTTACAGATTGTGTATGGGCCCAGAATAGTCAGTGGGAAGTAAACGCAAGCATAAGAGTGCTTGGCCAGCAGTGGTCGGGTACTCATCACGGCTCATCGATTTTGGTCGTGACAAAAGTGGTATCAGAGCAGTTCATCCTTGGGATTGTCTACAGACCGTGTCCGGTAGAGTCCTGTTTATGGGTGTGAAGCCGGCCACACTTATAAACGGGAGGCTGCGGGGCATTTAGGAACCATTGACCTTTCCTTCTGTCTCAGATCGTGCGATAGAGCTAGAGACTAGGAAAGATTGCTTTTGACTTCTTTTCCTGTAGGTAGGTGTAGACTGACGAAAGATGAAGAGATCAATCTCGGGCAGTGGGGGTGCTAAGAAGGCCCTCAGAGTAGATCCAGGACTCCAGGCTCCGGGACCGAGCGGGAGGAGCCTCAGTTATTCTATTGAGACGGATCCCTCGGAGGACCCAGCGACGATTCCTCCAGAATTTTTGACTTCCAGGGAGGAGGACCCCTCAGGGGGCAGCTATGACACGGATCCATCTGAGTATTCGTCTGGGGCACCGGAGGAGGAGATCTCCTAAGCTGTTCTAGCTGCTCCTATGGTGGAGCACTACGTCAGACCAGCTACTCCGGTGAGTGTTACAGATTACTCTAGCCCTCTATCCTGGCCGTCGGTAAACCAAGAGTTGCCTGATTATCTATATCCTTCGGACTCAAATGAGAGAGATGATAAAGGCCAGATGGAGCAGATGGTGGGTGGACGATGATGAAGAGCATACTTCACCCTATAGACCACCAGATCAGACTAGAGGCCGATCGACTACAGGTATATGAGATTTTATTGGAGCTTCCTATGTATGCGCATTTGCTGTAGATTATTACTTAGTAGCGGCGAGTGAAAATCCTAAAGGAACCGATAACCAAGTATTTATAAGTAACTACGATCAAGGTGTTTTTGCCACCATAGGGAATCTTGAAATTTGGGATGAAAGGTAGTCATACATACAGATGAAAGGTGAATATCGAGCAAAATAATATTCGTATAGGCGGAAGAATAAAAGATCTTTTCCAATTTAGAGGAAGATGCATTACGAGAATATTGTGGAGCCGTTCAAAACTTCAACTTGCTCTAGGGTATGTGATGAAGGTCACGCGGTGAGGTGTATGCGATCATACCAGCATTAACGCACCGAATTTCATCAGAGTTTCAAGTTTAAGTGTGGTGGAGTGAGAGGAATATTAGGATGGGTGACCCCCTGGAAAGTGTACTAAGAGTCCCACGAATGCGAACATAAGAGACAGATGAGAAGCAAGAGTAGCTTAAGGAAAATTGGAGTATGCAGAGTAGCTACTAACCCTAAAAAGTCGCGAAGAAGGAGGCGGACTAGACCGACAAAAAAAAGAAAGGCGTATCACAGCTCTAGAATTGGGATAAGTTCGAATAGTATTTCGAAATACTTTGTATACGAGGCGTTATATATATATATATATATATATATATGTGTGTGCATGATGACATCCCATGTGTGGTCGTATCAATGAGCATGTGTGTCCCGAAAGAACCGACGTTGCGGTATATGGAAGGCATTAATCGAACAGGGTAACGAAGTTCAAGTGACAAAAGTGGTACAAATGTTACAAGGTAAGTTGATGTTATTTTTACTACAGGTTAGAGTTGAAAAGTCCTAATGCGATAACATCAGGGAAAGGAAGAAAGTGAGTATATAGAAAGTAAAGGGATAAGAATGTCTTGAGAAAAGAAAAAAAAAAGAGCGAGAAGTAAGAAACGAGGGTGAGTGAAGCTTCCAAGAGAGACGACGGGCAAGGCAAGGGACTATTTGGATAAAATTTGAAAGTAGGTATGTGAAAGGAATAGGGTATGGTAGCACGGACAAGAGATGAACGTGCAGGATTAGAAGAACAAATATTGGTAAATTTGAAGGGAAGATATGACCATGAATAGGAAGAGGAAGTAAGAGAAAGAACGAAAGGCCTTACAACATGATGTTAGAGATTTCGAGCTCTTGAGAGTATATCGAAGAAATAAAGGTAGTCATATTGACATAATCACCTTGGACAGGGAGAAGTTTTCTAAAAGGTGACTTAAGAATAAAACGGATTTGCACGTTTAAAGGAATGTTTCAAAAGGATATTCTGTATAACAAGAGGAGAAGGGGTCAATGTTATAACAGGTGAGGGGAGGAGAGCATTTAGGAGTAAAGTAACTGGAAATCTTTAACCACGGGAGTAAGAAGGATACTTTAATGATTTGGCTGTGGGAAACCGATCAATCATCGAGATAAGAACGAGGATGATGGGGCGACACAAATGATTAGAAAATTAATGACATGGGACAAGAATTCCTGTAAAGACCGAGAAATTTGATCATAGAGGAAATAGAATGAAATGTGAGGAACGTGCATGGGAGACAACCCGGCCGTAACATCAAAAAGATGGATAAAGGCTGGAGTATGAAACGCCGATGGAGAGAGGAGAAAACTATAAGATATATTCGTGATAAGAACAAGAAGTGGTGGGACACTAGGAAAACAAATGGTTGATGCAGAACTACAACACAAACGCGATAGTAACTAAAGACAAGGAAAATTTTGAATAAATGAGCTAAAGTGAATGGAAGGATGATAGCAAAAAGTGGAAGGTGTGGAATATTGACTAAAATGGTATGGTATAGAATAAATGGAAGGAGAACTAGAGTAAGAAGATTTAGAGATGTAATAATAAAGTCGTGGAAGAAGACGAGGATAAAAGAGTAAGGTATAATTGAACACTTCGTAAAGTTTTTTAGTGATTCCGATGTCCCCATTAACTGTCGGTCCAGAAATCATTAGCCATAAAAGTAGAGGTATGGAAGGACTTAAAAAGAAGGCATCGAGAATTGGATCCTAATTATAAGTATTCCAATTGAATACAAGATTGTAACTAGCAAAAAGATAGATAAGTCAAACCATACGATGAAGGAACTCCGGCCTTAAGAAGATCGTGAAGGGCGGCAGATAATTATCGAAGACGATGGATACTCGAAGGCTATTGGTGTATAAGGACCTCCTTAAAAAGGGGGAAGAGCATATTAGACTTGAAAGGAATTATGACGTTCTCAAGCTCTAGAAGAAGAAATTTATTAGCTCGAGGCCAAGCTCGGGGCGTATTGGCATATCAAGAAGGTACTAGTAAGAAGCAGAAATGAATTGAAAATAAGTATGCCATGAGGCAGGTATAGAAAGGAAGTATGGAAAACAGCACAAAAGAGCACTTCACGCCGACACGAGCTACGACATTTCTAGACCATGGATTGAATCCTTCGTATCGGGAAAAAAACTGCGCCATACCTAAGTATGCAGCAACATGTCCTAAAGGGTAATAAAGAGAGCAAGAAAGGCCTCCAATCTAAATTCACAAAGGATGATGGAGAGGATGACGAACCCAAAGAACACTTGGGATGACCAAAAAAGGGAATTTTAGCGTCGGAAGGGATGACAATTGTAGCAAAAGGAACAACGATTGGTAGTTTGGCAATTTCTAAAGAAAGAAAGAACGCTGCTCTTATGAATGGAAAGAGAGCTACACCACCAGCTATTAGAAAACATCTCACGGATCACTAATTATACTGAACATGAAAGCATATACTATGGAATTATATGAACCATCAACGTGAAGTTATGCCCAACCACAATTGCAAAAAGGCCACCGAAAAGCCAACAAAGAATAACGACTGACGAAGTGATCGCCGGTACAAGGAAATCGAAGATAAATATACTTACGTTGCAAGAGAGTCGTAATGGAGTAAGAATTGTCGTAGTCCTATGCTTCTGGGGTTGTATTGCGAGATTTGAGGGAAGGAAGCTAAAGAAAAAGTTGTGGCAGGAGCTCGAAGATGTTGTGAGCTATGAAATTAGTTTGAACTCGGGTTATAGATTGTCCCAAGCGATACGCATCAAAAAAATGGTGTGGAAGCATTATGTATATACGTATTTTGGATATTGATATAACTGGTCTTGGAAAGGAATTGGGGAGAATAGCTTAAGGAACATAACCATTATGCTCACTAGCGACAAAGTAATGTTGGATAAACATTTGGAATGTAAGGGTAAGAGAGATTGTGACAAGGATGTAAAGGATTAGAAAGCCTGACTAATGAACTACAAGGAGCCAGTACAATGTATATCTAAGATCAACGGGTACAAAAAGGATAGCCCAAGATGGCACCGAAAGAATAAACGCAAAGAGGGCACCGTATTTGAGAAAGGTAGCTACCCACTAACAGGGAAACAAGGAGTGAGAAAAAGGGAGTACTCGCAAAACGACGAGTAGTTATGGCATGGCAAAGCAAAACTACGATAATGGAAACAAAACGGGAGCGGGATGTTAGTTAATTTCTGATTATGTATGTGAGGACAAAGAAGCGAAAGAAGTCGACTGAGTGCAATAAAAGAGTTAAGGAAGAACGATAAAGATATATATATATAAGCGTATATATCTAAGGGGAGGATGACCTTTCTGGGGAACCAAAGAGGATGTCGTGGATTTATAAACTACGACATTCGAGGACGAATGTTTCTAAGGGGGGAAGGATGTTACACCCCGAAAAATTTCGCGCTACCAAGACTGTAGACGGCTTAGTATCAGCTCAAAGAAGAGTAAAGTTATACAAGAATTAAGGATGAAGATTATATTATATGAGTAGTACATGGTAAGTTGAGCAAGTCTTAAGAAGGACCCTTTAGCCAAATATGGGCATAAGCCTTCCAAAAGGATGATTTAAGGAGATGTTTTCGGACCATCTGACTTGAAGAGGCCAAAACGCCATTATAAGTTTGGATTTTGGAAACACACCAATAATGAAAGTTGTAGATAATTGAAATATCTTTCCAACCATAGGTCGTGGTCCCTCATACGATATCGGGATCAAACGTTATGGGCATTTTAAGGCAGCCTGTCAGGGCAGAAAATTAACCCTGTGCGAATGCGCCGGGAGATGGCGCGAACGCGCAGGGCAAGACCCTGCAACTCAGCGTGAATGCGCACATGGTAGTGCGATCGCACTGAGCAAATTTTAAGTCAGTCCAGACAGAACCTGGATAGGTATATAAAGGGGCTTTACCCCGTTAAATAGCAACCAAACACCCTCTAAGCCTCCCCAAACCTCTAGAAACTTCCACCAACTTCCTCTCACCAATATTCACGCAAATCAAAGTATAACCCCTAAATTCTGGTCCAGATAGCGTATATTTGCGATTATAAAATCGTATAGCGGCGCGCTTTGGCTCAAGTTCAAGAAGGAAAGTGAAGATACAACAATAATATTGGGAGTAAGGTATGAATCTCTTGTTGTTAATGTTAATTTGTTTTATTTACGGAGATGGTGGCGTTAAACAGTTATAAAATGAGTTTTGTTGGTGAAAATATGGGATAAACACTATATGGAATGTTTATGGGTATTTTGGTATTGGAATATTTTAGATGTTGATAATGTTGTTATTGTCGTTGTGGTTGAATTATAATTTTGGGCTAGTTGTATAAACATGGGAGATACTTTAATTTTGGCGAGAATTCTAGAAAGGGATTTGAAGGCTTAGGATAAGTATATAACAGTGAGCCTAACCATAGTATGAATAGTCTTATAGGTAGATTGCGAGACCGAGAATAAGTGAAAAAGCCGCGACGCGAAATTTCAGGTATGTTAAGGCTGTCCCTTTCTTTCAAAGGCATGATTCCTATGTATGACTCCACATATATTTCCATCCTCTTCTTACCTCCAAAAGTTAGACGTTCATGATTCTTAATAAGTTTCTTATGATACCAAAGAAGAGATGTTTTCTATGATGATTATGATGACGATGATGATTTCATGTTTAAAGGTTCCAAGCTTATGGTTTCAATGTGACTATGAACATGAGGATGTTGAGCTATTTCTTGATTCTCAATTTTATTCATTGATTATGACTCTATTTTCAAAGGTTCCAAAGTGTATAAATTGATGCTTTATAAGAATTATGATCTTATTCTATGTTTTCCCTTGATGTTATTCTTCATTGATAGTCTCACCTCATAATGCTAGTTCCTTCAAGGTGAGACATTACGGTCATGATTATTCCATAACACAATCGGAGGTTACCGACCTTATGTCACTCCGATAAAGTCATAGCTTTTAATTGGGCTCTTATGCATGCTTACGTGATGAAGATTACACCATGTATCTATATGGCCGGATACACCACTACGATGGGCATAGCGGGTGGCTATGGATGATGATACCCCGTGCCTTATATGGATCGGGTACGACCACCGCTACGTGGGCGGCGTGAGATGATTACCCCCGTACGCGGGCGGCCCGAATGGATAATGATGTTATTTGACACCGTCTTTATGTATGTATGTGTAATATGTTTAAAAGGAAAAGGTAAGGATGCATGGCCCCTTAAGAGGTAAGCGATTATGATTATACCTTTCTTATGTCTTCTATATTCCCTTATTATGTTGTTGTTCATGTTCTTTACTTATTATCAGGTTATCATTCATGCCTTACATACTCAGTACATTACTCGTACTGACGTCCTTTTCTTTTTGGACGCTGCGTTTATGCTTCGAAGGATCGGGTAACCGAGTGAGCAGCACCTAGTAGGATCTCTCGTCTCGGCCCAGCGAGCTCCATTTGGACCGGATTGACCACCCTTTTGGTATTCTCTTTTTGATATACGGGTATGACAGGGCCTTGTCCTGTCTTTTCTACAGTCTGTATTCTATTGAGATCTGTAGACAGTGTTATGTGGCCGTGATGTTATGCAGCCTTGTCGGCGCTTGTTTTGTTGTACAGTATATGTAGTGGCCTAATCGGCTTGCGCTGCTACTCTCAGTATTTATGTTTATATGTATGCGTTGTCGGGAGATCTCGAGACGGTGTTTCTTGTGTCAATTGTTCAGGAGACAGCATAGCTCAGTTATAGATTGTGTATGGGCCCAGGTTAATTAGTGAGAAGTAAACGCAAGCATAAGAGTGCATGGCCCGTAAGGGTTAGGCACTCGTCACGGCTCATCGATTTGGGTCGTGACAGTAAATGGTTTTGGACAGGGTGATGATGATATTTTGAGTCGGACTAGCTAGAGACATGTAATGTGAGGCTAAGGGCATAGTATTATGATTTGGAGCCTACGGGGCTGAGTACTATGATTTGATATCAAATGTGGCTAAGAACCCAATGAGAAATTCCAGGTTGTATATGGACCTCGCGAGTCCCCCAAGAGTCACTATTCATAGAATTTGAACGTGCGTGTACTGGGTGATGGAAAAGGCCTTGCATTGCATAGCAACTGCATATCATGACATATCATTGGTTTATTTTTGTATGACTCACTTGAATTGTTGTTTGTTTCCTTTAAATGCTCATTTGGATACTTGACGGACTTGAGGATTTAGAAGCTTTTACCTAGGCTTGTAACTTGGGTTATTGTGTTCTTGATGATTATTATTATTGTGAACTAATAGCGGTTAAGTGTGGAAGTAGTATTAGTAGGTCATACCTCATCTTTGTTTTGTTAGAATCGGTTGATGATGCTGCTGATCGAGTACACGTTGTTTCTCGTACTCACGCTACACTAGCTATACTCTTTTTGTGTGTAGATTTTGTTCCCAGCACTAGTGGACCTCAATACTACATTGGTCGTTGAGGAGGCTATTTGGGAGAGTTTGGGGTTAGCTACAAGACGATCTGCAGCACCGGATTCTCCCTCTATCCCTTTATTTTTTGTCTTTTCTTCAAGACAGTTTTTCGGATTGTATCCCAGACTTGTATCTATTTAGTCTATTCTTGTACTAATGACACCAGATTTAGGGGGGTTGTAACTCTGTTTTATACTATTATGACTATCGACTTTATTAAGACTTTAAATTGACTTGTATGATTTCTTTTTCATATTAATTTCCTTATCAATTTGCTCTAACGGGTTGTGGATGGCTTACTAACTTGGTGGGTGTTAGTTTCTTCAAGGCTTATTAAATTGGGGGCGTGACAAA
>NC_081344.1:59679831-59697018 GCF_029784015.1 Lycium ferocissimum
TTTATATAAAAACCGTATTGAATGGATTAGATGGTATGTATGTTGGTTCGCCCGTTAGGATTTAGATGGGTGCCGGTCATGGCGGGTTGGGTCGTGAAATTGATGGTGGAGCTCGCTAGTTGCAATGATGGAGAAAGGGGGAAGGAGAGAAGAGAGGGGTGCGGGCTGGTTGGCAGTTTGGTTGGCTGCTCCGGTTCACCGAAGCTAGATACTACTCGCCGGAGTAGCGAAGAAGATAAAGTGGGGGAGAAGGTGAAAGGGAAGTAGTGGAGTCATGGTGGTGGTGTGGTTTGAGTTTACCGGAGCTCGGAGCTCTAGCGTGGAGGGCAGGACGTAGGGGTCTGGTCGGCAGCTAAGACGGGTGAGGAGAGAAAGAAAACGTTTAGGGTTTTCTTAGGAGGGAAGAAGCAAAATCTAAAAATTATAGAGAGTGTGTGTGTGTAGAAGATGTAAAATAAAATTAAGCCCTCCCTTTTCCTTTATAATACAAAATGGCCTCTTGTTTTGTCCAAAGAATAAAAGAATGCACCCCCTTGTCCCCCTTACCTCTTTTAACTAATATGTAAAGATGTATTAACCAATGGAAGAATAACCCAACCCATCACCTCAAATGTCAACTTTTTAAAAGGTAACGAGACCTTGACTTGATCGAATTCTTTCTCCGCGTTCAAGATTAATTGCTTCAATTTTCTCTACACCGACGGACTGTACTAAAATATAGTAAACTAATATATGTATAGATAATATTTTAAGTATATAAATAAAAACCTAAGCATTAATGTATAAGATATCAAAATGTACTTGCTGTAAAATTAAGAAACCACTATTAATTGCACAAAAATCGTAGTATTACGCTGTACATGTGCAAAAATAAAGATTCTTCTAAATGATGATAAATTGATAAAATTCCTAAAATAAAGATAATCATCAATAAATTGTCGAAAAAATGTAAAACCATGTAAAAAGTGTATTTCGCGCCTTTTTAACGATCAGGGCTCCCCGAGACATTAATTTTAAGCACAGCGAGCCAAAATTAGGTGTTAACATCAGCGTAGGATAAGTATTGCTCTTCCCAGTTAGGAAAATTCCTTCATGTTTAACCACTACGTGTTGTTGGATCCAAGCATGTCATGTTCTTAACTTGTACCCCGATAAGGTACAAGATGGCTTAGCTTATCGTACAGAGATCAGACGCCACGTGCTTATGTGGTGGTTACAGGATGTCTTGTACCCCGGCATGGTTCCTATTTCTACAAAGATATAATCATAGTTAGCAGCACTTGTTCTAGCTTACGACCTATAGGCTTCAACAGACGTGTTTTTAGGAAGGAGTGGGATTTCAAGATCTGGTAAGGGTTAGAGAAATCATTAGCGTTGGGTCGATTGTGGGGATTTGATGATAGTACTGAAGGATATTCTGAGCGTGTTTATAGTTCCTCTTTAGGCGATGTATAGGTATATCGTATCTAGGGATTGTATAGTTAGTTACGACTACTGGAGTGTTTGGAAGATACAAAGGGCTAGGTATTTGATCTTTGTTTATGGGATAAGTTCTCACCTCAATGAAACTCGTATTCCTGGCGATGAAGAGATATTTAGAAACTAAAGAACAAGTCTAGTTAAAGAGAAAAGGAACTAAAGGTAAAGGAACGTCTTGCTGTAATTTTCCAGAATATGATGAAATGGTAGGGTTAGCCAAAGGTTGGTGGGATAAGTGATGCGTTAGGAATAGATATAAGAAATGAATAAATATCACGAAGTAGGCATGGCAATGCGATAGGACTCTTGGTTCGGTAAAGGAAAGGGGCAAGATGAGACAATGGCAGGTCTGTAAAAAAGGGTATAAGTCACGAGGTTATCAACAGATCGATTTAGCTCCCTGACTTAGGAGATACCAAAACTGGGTAAAGCTAAACCGAATGCCAGTTAGGATCTCGAGAAACTTTGGTAGTAATGGGCATTGCAACCTTTTCCAGCAAGCAATCAGGCAGCGTACAACAGAAGAGCGACCTTTGAACGTTATTTAAAGTGACTACCCTAAGACAGGCGTCATGAGTTGGAGTTAAGCTCGTTAAGATCAAGCTCGTTAGTTGCAAATAAATGCACTTTCTGCGATAAGTAATTAGCTTTCCCCATAAGCAGAAGATTATAGTAAAGGAAGCGATAAGAACAGGGCGCATGAAGAATTAGTAAAAGTGGAAAGGTAGCAATGTGACGCTATGGAGGTAGAATGTTTGGGCATGAGGTATTAGCTATTCTCCCAAGGGGGAAGATAATGCAAAAAAACATCAAGATAGAATTGTAGAAATTCTTAATAACAGAGTGGCAAGAAGAATTGTAGCTAAAGGTGAGAAGCAGATGAGATAGTATTAGTTTAAGCCTTACCAAAATTGCCACGGCTTTAGAACGATCTGTAAGTACGAAAGCTATAAAAGAGATGGTAATAAAGTTAGCAAGGATACCGACCAATAGTAAGCACAGTCAGGCATTGAGAACTTGAAGATTTATATGAAGGGTAAACAAGGCCAAAAAGACAAGGCCCAACAAGAGTTCTTCGAAAATTAATGTTAAGAAGATAGCTTGACCGAACAACCAATAATTGGCTTGTGAAGGGCCTGTGTGTGGCCATAGGTCACAAACGAGTTACTAGACCATATAGGACTACATAAGGATTTGAGTGCATGAGGCTTCAATTTTTCAAGACACGGTTGCAACCCCCAAGAACACTTTAACGAGAGTGATGGCCGCTAAAGTTCAATATGCATGCTTCAAATACAGAAGGGCCCGATGAGCTTAAGATACTAGGAAGGAAT
The DNA here is from genome assembly GCF_029784015.1 of Lycium ferocissimum. Lineage (NCBI taxonomy): Eukaryota > Viridiplantae > Streptophyta > Magnoliopsida > Solanales > Solanaceae > Lycium > Lycium ferocissimum. The sequence goes on from NC_081344.1 coordinate 59,682,645, forward strand.
TTAAAGGTTAGGGAAACACACTATTAGAATAAGGGAGAAGGTGAAAGCAGTTGGAGGTGATTATAGATGGGTCAACTCACCCGAGGTGCTACGGGAAGCTTGCAAGTTAACATGACCAAGGAAGCCCTTCTATATGGAAATAAGGGAGGTGGTAGCTTGAGTTATTAAAGAATTATAACATTGATAATGTTATAACTGGCACACTTTTGCAGATTTATGTAAATGAGGGAAGAGTATTCGAACAAGCTAACGTTTTAACTGGCACACTTAGTCGCAGATTTAGGTCCAGCCTAGCATATTTGGGCCTGAAGAAGGGAAGTTAGTAGAGCTACGCCATCTATCTACTTAAGGAATCCAATCGCTGGACTCAAGAGATGGCAAATATTATCATTTAGAAATATGCCACCATTATTGTGACACCAAATGAGAAGGCGGCAATAAGAAGATCTTGTCGTGTTTGTAGTTTGAAGAGGAAGTCCGATAGAATGAGGTAACAGTCTGTGAGGTGCAAAAGGATGGGGTTTTAAGATATCAAAGTCGAATATGTGTAGTAAATGTAGAGGAATTACAGTGTTAAATCATGGAAAGAATACATTACTTTCGTTATCCTAATCATCCAGGGTCAACCACGATGTGCCATGACATTAAGAAGAAAATCCTATGGATAGTTCTTAGATGATCATTGTAAGTGTATAGCTCTTGTTTAAGATAAATTATTGATTGGCATGATTATCAACAAAATATAAAGTGAGGATTGGTTTAGTGGGCACATCCTAGAATCTAGCAAATGAATTCGAGATCATTACTTACGGCGAATTGTGTCGACTAATGGACCTACAGTTCTCAAGCCTTAAGGAAATGTGTTGGTAGCATTCGGATGTTACTATGGGAACGTGGAACGACCCTAAATCTTATCGACCAAAGAATGGAGTATGAGTTTGGAAAGCACCAAATAAGGATCCTAGAATAGTACGTGCATCACCACTCAGTTTAATCTTTCACCCATAGACAAATGACCAAACAGGATTATGGGCATCAAAATGGCACCTTATAGGTCTTTGTAGGGATGAAAGAACGGATTCCCTGTTAGGTGGTTCGAAGATGACTAGTCAGAGTTATTTAGGCTTGATTAGTTCACCAAGCCATAGAGAAGGTGAAATTTGTTCAGGAGCGAGTGTTGACAGCTCAGAGCCATCAAAGTCATATTTAGACATGCAGTTAATGATTGGGTCGTCTTGCGATTTTAGCCGATGAAAGGAATGATGAGCTTTGAGAAGGAGGCAAATTCAGCTCGAGAGGTATTAGGCCCTACAAAAACATTTGACAAGTAAGCCAAGTATTTTATGAGTTGGAGTTACCTTTAGAATTAGAATCCTTTCACCCGGCTTTCCATATCACTAGGTTGCGAAAGTATGACGTGCAGATCGTGGAAGGCCTGTCACAGAGATTTTGATGGCTATTTTAGATTGGCAAGTACGTAGAATAAGTACAAGGTTGCGGTCTTTGTAAAGCACCAAGGAGGAATAACAGTGTCACGAACATGATGTGGAGAGCCAAGAGAGGGAAAGCAACTCCAAGTACCCTTTGTCTATTTCCAACCGAAGGTAGCACCAAGAGAAAACATTGCAAGAGAAGACAGGAGCAGGACATATCTCATCAGGTAAATGATAGCTTAAAAGTTATTTTGGTGTATGACGACGCCATGTGGTTTGATATGTATGATGTTTATAGGGCCCCGCGAAGCACGTAGGTTGGATTCTGGCAGTTTGTAGGTTCTGGATAGTGCCCAATTATAAGGGAGACTCTGTTGAAATTTTTGAAAAAATCTATAAGAATTGGCTCTCCCCTAATGCACCCTTATATTCGAGGACGAATGTTCCTAATTGGAGGGGGGGGGGGGGGGGAAGATGTTACATCTCGTGTTTTCGTGCGTTAGAAAGCATTCAAGCTAGACGACATAAGTAGCCGAAAATGAGATTATCCCTCAAGCTTATAGGTTGTTAGAATGATAGTACGGATATGTCGTACTATCATTTTGGGGTTATGCTAATAAAGAGCCCATTGTATAAGAAGATGAAGTCCCAAAATGATTTCAGACTTAAAAGTGGGACGATGATAGTTGGAAATAATATTTTGGGGTGTGCATAAGAGGCTATGGACTAGTATTATACCACATGATTATGATAATGAATATATAAGGTGTGTTAAAATTATTACTATTTAATTAAACTGAGATCAAGAAATTAATTATGTGTGTAATTGATTAAATGGGAGAATTGTAGTGGAATACAAGGAATTAATTAAGAGCACTTGCCATGTGAACACAAGTCATATGGATTATGGCCAAGTGGCAGCAAGAGCGCATGCTTATACGTGCTTAAGTAGGAGGTATCACTAATATATATTAGTGTCCAATATGACCCAAATTATTGCCACTTGTAAAGGGAAAATGGCCCATTCTTATATCTAATTTTTGCATTTCATTTCAAGGGCATATACACGCATATGCTGCAAATAAAATTCTTGATCAGCAACGTAATACTCCCTCCATGCAGCAACGTGAAATTTAGATCAAAATATCCCGTCGAGAACAATATACAGGTTTCACGCACTACTTCAATCTTGTTGTTCTGCTTTGTCGCGCTGTTGAATCCGGACTTTCATTGAAGTGAAGTAAGATGGAAGAAGAGTAGTTATTGGCATATAAGTTAAGAATTCTCCTCTCGTAGAAATATTTAAATTCGTCCAGGTCGTAGCTAAATTGTGAGATGAGAAATACGGAGGTAATAATGAAAAATATCAAAAGGTGTTGTTATTGTTGTATGGGTTGTTTGGTGTGGTTCTTGTGATGAATATAAGACTAGGAATCATGTAAATATGTTATATATATTCTGGATATGTTGTTGTTATTGTTGTTTTAAAAATTAGGGAAGAAGATATAGGAAAGGGGTGGTTATCAGTTGCAAACCAAGCTTACCGCTCGTCGTGTTGGGTACTAGTTTCGTTAATTGACATCTGTATAATTGTTGGTATGGTATCGGATGTATGGAGTTTGTTCCAAGTTAATTACTATGAATTAGATAGGGTTGTTGCTGTTGTTCTTGGCTTTATGAGCTTAAGGGGAAGTAAAAGAAATAGGGGAAGTGTTGTCGGATTCAATGTAAAATTGGTCTGTCTTTGCTATACATGATATACCAAGTACTTCCTTAGCCTAAGGAGAATCTTTATCATTATTATAGGTTGAGGCGTTAGGCAAGCTACGTCGATTGAGTTGTCAAGGAAGACAACAAGGTATGTAAGGTTTCTTCTTTCCTTTCTTTCGGCAAGAACCTAACGGAACTAACGTAATACGTCCCACGATAAAAAGAAAATCTATTCTACTAGACATAAGGCTCATGTTCTTCATTCCTTAATATATTATATGATTACCCATTTGAATAGATCTCTAGATTTTCATTTAGCTATATGTTGATTCTTTAGTCGAATAATGTATTCAGAGGTTTACCGACCTTACGTCACTCCAGAAGGTTCAAACTGTTATTCCAAGAGTCTATCATGCATTATATATATCGATTTTACTACACCGAGCCACGCTATAGTCCACCGGGTACGGCACCTATTGTGCATACCACTACAGTTGGGTATGTTATAATGATGGTAGCCCCAAAGAGCAACTTGATGATGATGATGCAGCCCCATAGTGTGGCTTTCATATATATATATATATATATGTTTCTCTAGGTTTTGATGTTTGCAGGTGGGTCTATCTTTCATTTAGCTAACACGTGACGACCTTGTCGGCCCATGACTCGTTTGAGTTGGTAATATGTAACGTACGTTGGTGCCCGGCCAGCAAAAGCCGGTGTCGATCTCACCCCTCCGGCTTGGGTGTGACATCACCTATGTTTGCTGAGGAGCAGAAAATGTTGACCGGTTTAAGAGGATGGAGCCTCTCAAGTTCTATGGGAAGCTAAGTGAGGATGTTTATGAGTTCTTGATTAGCTATTACGAGATATTGCACAACCTAGGATTGTGTCACGACCCAACCAGGGTGCCATGACGGGTGCCTGGAGCTAGCCTACCGAGCACCACTTGTCATACTTCTCCCAGTCTATCTCGGTGGACCATATCTCTATTTGTCAACTAACACAACCAGAACATATGCCATTCTCAAATGAAACCCATTACGAAGCATTCTTCGATTCCACCTCAAACATATATACAAACAAGCCTGCAAGACAACAAAATGATATACAGAATATACACTAATGAGGTCATGAAACATCTACTATCCACACATGTCTACGAGCCTCTAACTGGAGTACTGAAAATTATAAGGACGGGACAGGACCCCGCCATGCCCCACATATAAACAAAAAAGAATATACCAACAAACTTCATCTCTGGAGTAGTGGAGTGCTCCTACAAATATGCTGATAAAGCTCCTAAGGATTTGGACCCTTTCGCTGTCTACTTGCGAGCATCAATTTGGAATCAGTTTGTGTGGTTGCTGATATACTCTGAATTGGTGCGTTCATTGTCGGTCATTATGGTTTGAATGGAAAGGGTTAAATCGAGGTTGTAACTCCAAGAGAACTTATGGGTTCCAAGTAAATCAGTTTAATGGATGTGACAAGGGACGCTTGATTTCTGAGGTTTGTTATTAATAGTCCTTGTGGTGTCTCACCAGAGTCAGCCTTTCGGTTAGTACAATAGGTTGTAATGATAATTGTTGTGCTTCGAAGAGATCCTAGGATTGTGATAAGGCTCCGTTCTGATAATTGGAGGTTGACAGATCTTGCTCTATGCGGTACTCGATGGTAAGTTCCTAGATAAGTGATTTGAAGAGTTAAGAAGATTTAAGACTGACCAAGTTGACTATTAGAAAGATAAGTTTCGATGAAATAGAGATTTAAGATTCTCTTTTGGGAAGAATAAGTCCTGGTTTCGGTTTGAATTGTGTACTTCTAAGAAATTGTGATTCAAGCAACTATTTCAGATTAGCTAGCTCAGAATATCTTACCAGTTCGGGATGTTTTATGATTAGTTATGTCTGAACGTTCGTGCTATTTGATTTATCCATGAGAGATCCGTTGTGTGTTTTAGAGGCATGGTAATTGGGTCTTTTGGTTAGGTGCGAACGAATTGCGGTTTGGGTTTCCATCTTGTTGAAAAAGCTTTGTGTTGGTTGTGATATTATTTCCTTGGTTATCGTAAGCTTGTCCTACTCTCGTGCTTCACTCGAGGGCGAACAATTATTTAATTGGTATCTGATGTAACGACCCATTTTGTCGTTACCGTGATTATTCCATTTTTTCCTTTGTTGACCCATTCCCGAGTCTCGTTAGAACTATTTTGACCTGAGGAGATAGTTGGCATGACTTCCTAGGCATCGTTGTGGGCCTTAGAATGTTTTCTAGAAAAATTGGGCTTTAAGCGAAAATGAGTTGACTCAAAGTTGACTTTTGAGTAAACGGACCTTTTTCGGGAATCCGTCGATTCTGAGAGGTCCGGATGGTTGTTTAGAACTTGTGTGCATATTCATTTCGGTTCCCAATGCACTCGGGTGCATTTTGGGACCTGGGTTGGAAAGTTAGTTTTGAGGTATCGGGGGTTGACTCGGTCAACGAGACCTCTGATGGGAATTCCGAGGCTATGAGTGCGTTCGTAGCGCATTTTTATGTATATCTACATATTTGGTTTGTATGTTTCGGGTCTCGGGTGAATGCCGGATTTTGGGATGAAATTGTGGAAGTTGAGAAAAATTCTGGTGTCTGGTGTCTGCTGGGGAGGCACCAGCACCGCTGCAGCGGCACCACTGTAGCGGTGGGATAGCCGCTGGCCGGTAGTATGTATTTTGGCCAGGACCGCCGTTGCGGCCTGCACAGCCGATGGGGCGGCCATATGACCGCTGTAGTGGTGTTGACTGAGACTGATCTTATTTTATAAGTTAAAACCCCAAAACTCTAGTCATTATTTCTATCCCGACTTGAGAGCTTTGTGGAGGTGAATTGGAGGGTTTTCAAGTGATTTCTTCCCTAAGGTAACATTCCTACCTTATTATGATTCCATTAACCTCTTTAATCATCTAGCATAATCTAGAATTCATAGAATCTAATGGGTCTTCAATGGGTTCTTGAGTTAAGCTCTAAATCATTTTTGGTTCTTAGAATCTTTCTAAATAGTAAGATTAATGTTGAATATGCTTGAATATGTTAGGAACAAACTAGCTAGATTCATATTTTCCATAGAACGCTTAAGATTAAAAGAGGGGTTTTTATGGGTGTTATACCTCGGGCGTTTCATGTCGTTGTGTTGCGAATAGACTAACGCAAGCTTAAGGTGAACATGAAGTCCATATGACCTTAAGGAGGGTATTTGGTAGCTTAAAGGTGTATACTACAAGATTTTTGAAGTATTAGGAATTGGGGAAATTAAGTTCGTAGAAGGAAGTGAAGCATAAGTTGTGTTTGTGAAGGTTTAGCAATTATCGAGGTAACGATTGTTTAGTAATGTCTTGAGGAGAAGCTATAGGGCTCCTTAGATGGTTGATGAAGTGTTACACAAGTGCCAAGAAGGTTCCATAAGGTTTTGAGATCGAACGAATCAACGAGAATAATTTTGGAAAAGTTGAGTTATACGACCACTTATACGGTCCGTATAACTTTATACGGTCCGTATAAGGGTCTGTATAACCTTTACAGAGAAGGTCAGTCCTTGGTAGTATTATACGATCACTTATACGGACCGTACAAAGTTATACGGACCGTATAAGTGTCCGTACAAAGTTATACGGACCGTATAAGTGTCCGTATAACTCAATCGGGTCACTTTTTCCAGATTTTTCTTTTGTTATATATATATATTGTCACACCCTGATCTTATTAGGGTGTGATGGGCACCCGACCCTTACTTAGGGCCGAGCGAACCCTCAGACTCTTACTGCATATAGAATCACGGCAAACTTTTTAAACCAAATGAGATAAAATACATAGCAAAATTTTTCAAAAATATTCTTTCTCGTGGCCTTCAAATCGAACAAATTTATAATCATACAAAATTCAATACATAACACGGACCGACATATCGGTACGACGAAGCCACTTACGGCACCGACAACCAATACCCACGACGCTGTTCGCAAAGCCTCTAACATACATCCGGAAATCATAACAAACAAACTCGACTTGGCGACCTCTCGGAGAATGGAGCTTGCCATCTCTGCGCGGAACACCTTCTATAATAACTCTCTCTATCCGGGAGTACACTGCGTGGCATGAAACGCACCCCCGAAGACAGAGGGGTCGACGGAAAATGTCCGAGCATGTAAGGTATGCAATACGTAAAACAAACCATAACCGAAACAAACAGACTAAAAGATAAATACATTAGTCAAAATACCCGACGCTTATTTTTCGACACAAATCAGACATACCTGTCTCATATATCAGAAGGAGTACAGAAGGTAAGTGAGTCAACCAGAGTACTAAAATGCTTATTTTACAATTACAGATCGCATGTCCGAAGAGGTGTAGAAAATACAGAGCGCACCGGTGATGTCACACGTCAGACGGAGGGCAGAACGTACAGAATGTTCAGACGAGGTCATATATCGGAGGAGTACCGAACGTGCGGGGCGTGCTCGTACGAGGTCATATACCGGACGCGACGTACGTAGCTATATCGAACGGACCCCGTGAATCGAGTCAAAAGTACGTAGCCGTGTCGGACGGATTCGTAATCGAGCGTACATGCATAGAGATATACCGGATAGATTCGTGGTCAGAACCGGAAATACAGAGGCATAATAGACAGAGCCTTATCAAAATCAGAAGTGCCGAGTAAGACATACAGAGTCATTATCAGAATCAGAAGTACAGAAAAATGCATATCTTATCCGGGAATATCAAAATGCATACTTTCGATCACAAATTATGCATAACGCACATATATTATCATATACATATGCTAATAACGTATCCCGGCCCTCCGAAGGGACGCGGTAACGTAACCCGCCCTACAGTACGGGACGCGGTGAACAGACAGAACATATGCCATCCTGGCCGCCGTCCCCATATCATCATATCGTAAGCATAAACAGAACCCGACCCGCCTATGAGGGACGCGGTGAACCATGCAAGGGAACTCGTACGATAACGTAACCTCGGCCCGGACGCAAGGACGGATTACGTAGGCATGAGCACGATAACGGATCCCCGGCCCGGACGCAGGTGAACGTATACATTGAGCCTTGCATGAGCGAGTCGTGAGAAACCATATGCACATAAATCCGGACTCGATGAATACGTACACTTACCGACATTCGAAGGCTCGGAACGAATTTCGGTTCTTCCAAATTAATATCGGGAAGTTATGAGCGTTTGAAATACGTAAACCTCTTCGGACTTTTTTAAGCGATCCGAGATCGTACGTGAAGAACATTAGGGCTTACGAGCACACTCATATCGTAATACTCGGATCGAAGACTCATATCCAGGTACTCATAGCCGAATACTTATACCGAATACTTATATCGAAATGCCCGTATCGAATACTTACATCGTACGCTTGTATCGTAAATGCTCATGCCGGAGTTATCATGTTGGAATGCTTATACCGAAATACCTAACTCGGAATACTTATATCGAATATTTATATCGGAATATTCATATCAAAATACTTATATCGGAGTATTTATCGAATAATCAAATCGTAGTACTCGTATCGTAACACTTATATCAAAATTCTTATGTCGAGAATGCATACGAATCATAACAATCTTGAACCATAACCAAAAGTTTCCCTTTAATTCTTATTTAAATAGGCCAAATAGAGCAATGTAATTAGGTCTCGGGACATGTGGGCCCACCTCGGATCAAGTTGAGGTGACGTACATAAATTACAAATTTCAGGCTCTATGGAGCCGCTTGTGAAGGTCTTAGGGTAGTTCGGTTCCATTTATGAAAGTTATAGATGTCTAAGTTATTTTTCCGATAAAATGTAGAATGTTTAATTCAATTGTGTTGAATGAAAAAGAGCCAAATTCAAACTCGGATTTCTAAGAGTAGAATTGTCCCCGAGACTTGTAATCAAGCCTATTACAACTAGGACATGCCAAAGAAAGAAGGGGTAAGCCTTACATACCTTTTCCGCCTCTTACGCTACTCCAAATTCCAGTTCCAAGTTCGCCAAAATCTACAATTTGGTCACATTTACCAAACGTCAATTAGAGCATTTAGAAGTTGAATCTTAAGGTAACACTTGCCTACCGAAATTTCGGCAGCATTTCCCCTGTAAATACTCCATCCCACCAAGTTCAACTTGGCCAATTTTAATCAACAACAATCCGGGAATTCAACCCGGCCAAACCACCAATAACAAAACCAATAACATTCCATTTATATTCAATTCAATTTACATAAACCTCTAAAACAAGTCTCCAACTGCTACGACTTCATTAAGATCATTAAACTTTTATTAGCAACATAGAATCCACACCATAACAACAATTATACACGGCCATGCATACACACCACACACTCACGACTAACTGCACAACACATGGTCACAACCTCAATTTTTCTCCCAAGTTATCAAACCTTCATTTTTCATCATGGATTCCGCAACACAACAACTAAAATATTAACTAGAATTAATTCACCATAACTTGTCAACCTTCCATCATTTTCGGCCACAACAACTACCAACAAGTTTTCATGAATTTTTCACCTATTTCTATACATTACGACAACAACCAATACTAAGAACAATTAATTCATTGTCTTCTACATCATGCAACAACCATACGGCCACAACATGCATACATACGGCCAACACACAACATCCATATTCTCATGAATTTCATCCCTTTTTACATACTACAACATGCATAACCATTCATAACACATAAAAGAAGATGGAATCTTACCTTCTCCACTTGTCTTCTCTCTCACTTGGCTAGAGTTTCCAACTTACATAACCAATGCTTTTCTTACTCCCACAACCACTCCATGTTGTAGAGGACCTCCAACTGAGCTAGAATATTAGGAGGGAATAATTTTTTCTCATCAATTTTCCATGGCTAGATTTTGCTAGCCATGGCCGAAACTCCCCTCCCTCTCTTTTCTTTTTCTTTCTTTCTTTCTTTCTTTCTTTCTTTCCTTCTCTCCTTGTTAAAATATGACCACCCCTTTCTTATATATATATACATATTGCATGCATGTGAGGGGCACATGCCCCCTCTCTAGATTTTTCTTTTCTTTTCCCCTTTCTTTATTTCTAGAATTTTCTTATTTTCCATGGCAAAGATGACTTATTTTTTTGTCATCTTTTTCATTTCATTTTTCTAGAAATTTCTTGAAATAACAAAGAAGACTTAATTGTCTTCCTATGTACACTTTAGCCCTCATAAAAAAAATGTGAGCATACACCTACATATGCTACATTTTCGGCCAACATGGCCATTTCATGAATTTTTCTAGAACATCATAAATTTCCATTTTACCCTTAGCCTTTCCGCAAAATTACCATGATGCCATTTGCAAATATCCCTTTTTGCCCTTAACCTTTCCCAATATTTCCATACTAATAATAGTCATAAATAATATTCACCAACAACTTGTCTACTAAAACAATTTTGAAAATGGTCTTGCCTTTAACTTCTTGCAATAATCCCGGATTATCCGAATGTACAAAACACGGGCTATAACATATATGACCCATGATCATTTAATTCATTTCCCACACTCTCCATAACTCTTGAAAGCTTTAGACCATTCCCCACACCATATCCACACTAATCTAAGATAAATCAAGAATTAATTACCAAGAATCAAGAGAATCAAGTGAAGGAAGGCTCACTAGGGTTTGTAGAAGTCAAGATTCCCTTTGGTATTGAAGTTAGGGTTTTCTCAAGTGAAGTATATTCATCCAAAGTTCATCCTTACATGATCAAAGGTGAGTTTTACATCTATTTTTGTTATTAAAAGTATTTGAGTGGTTTAATGACTTGGATGAGAGAACAAAATAGAATATGAGCTCAAATATGGAAATAATGAGATTTTGAGTGGTAAGTTAACTTGAGCCATGATTCTTAGTATGCTATGAGTAATGTTGTTATGAATGATACTAAGGATGTTGAGGAAGTATTATATGTAAATAAATATGGTGTTGTGATGTAATTATGGTTATGAATGACTTTGAAAAGGGGTTTTCAGAATTGAACAATGTTTAACTTGAAGAAGTCCATTAATTATGATATTGTGGGTGTTGCTATTGATGTTTGGGAGTTGTTTAGTATATGGAGAAATGGTCGAAACAAAGGAAATGCTGCCCAATTTTCGTTAGCCTTTTAGTCGCTTTAGCTTAAACTTAAGCATGTTTCTAATGATCTAACCTTAGTACGAATTCTCTTGTATGTAGAATTGTGAGCTTGGAAGGAAAGCGTTTAGTCGATAAAGTTAAAGAGACGTAAAGGTATGTTAAGGCTAGCCCCTTTCTTTCAAAGGCATGACTCCTATATTATGATTTCCTCTCTATATTTCTATGACCTTCTTACACCCCAAAAGTTGAAAGTTAAAGACTCTTAAGAGCTTCTTATGAGAAAGAGATAAGATGTGTCCTATGATAAGGATGATGATGATGATTTTACTTCTAGAGATTCCAAAGCTTACGAAGTGATGCTATTATGAGCTTAATGATCTTATTTCATAATTTCCTTGATGTTATTCATTGGTGGCCATCTCACCTCATGATACTAGTTCCTTCAAGGTGAGACATAGTGATGATAGTTGTTCCATAATGTAATCGGAGGTTACCAACCTTACGTCACTCCAATAGAGTTGTAGCTTTCACTTGGGCCCTCATGCATGCTTTATGTTATGTATATGTATAATTACACCATGCCTAATTGGTCGGGCAGACACCACTGCGCTCGGCGTAGTGGGCGGCTATGATGATAATTACACAGTGCCTAGTTGGCTGGGCAGACACCACTAGTGCGCGGCATGAGATGGTTACCCCGGACGCGGGAGGCCCAGACGCGGGCTAATGATGATCACACCGTACCTATATGGTCGGGCAGTTTATGTATGTATATATGATATGATGTTGTTTAATATAAAAGTTAGCATGCATGACTCCGCCTTAAGAGGCAACCAGTTACAGGTTATTCCTTCATCTTATGCTTTCTTATTTCTTTATTATGTTGCTTTACATGCCTTACATACTCAGTACATTGTTCGTACTGACGTGGTTTCTTTTATGGACGCTGCTTTCATGCCCGTAGGTAGACAGGGAGACGGTAAAGATGCCTAGGAGCTTTATCAGCAGATATTCATGAGCACTCCACTACTCCGGAGTTGCCACTTATTGGTATATTTTTTTTGTGTACATATTTGGGGCATGGTGGGGTCCTGTCCGGTCCTTATGATTTCAGTACTCCAGTTAGAGGCTCGTAGATACGTATGCGTGGGTAGTAGATGTTTTATGAACTCTTTAGCGTATGTCTTGTATATTATTTTGTAGCCTCGTGGGCTTGAAAATATATGTATATTTTGAGGAGTAATTGAAGATCGATTCATAGTAAGCTTGAGATTGAGAATGGTGTATGTTCAGGTTAAGCTTGATGATAAGTCAAAAAGGTGGTGCTCGGTGGGCTAGCTCTGGGTACCCGTCATGGCCCTCTAGTTTGGTCGTGACAATGGGTTTTCCTCTTAAAGAGTTCTTGGCTTTGAAATCTTATATTATTGGTTGGGTTAGCTTCATTAAGCATGAAAGTGATGATTATAAACTATACAAACATGTTTCCCTCCATTTTTAGAGGTAAAATTGTGAGATTAAAGTTAGGGTTCTTAGACCCAAATTTGGGGGTTTTCATATTAATGGTGATTTTGAGAATTAATCAAGTATTCCTATGATTAAAGTAATGGGTTTTGATCCTTTGGTATTGAATTTGGTATTTTGGTCCTAAAATTCTCGTTTTGCTCTTGAGACCCGTTTTTCCTAAATTAATTGTTGGAGTTTGACCCGAATAGAATATAATGAATATGGGTGTTGTTCTTCTCATATTCTTACATAGAATCTCTATTTTATTAGAGTTTGATTGTGTGGAGACTCACTGTGAGGGCAAGGAATTAGCTCATGGTCCGTGATTTGCTATTCGGTGTTCTAGGTAGATTACCGTTTACCTTTGTGGTGAGACTTCGACTAGCGAAGTGTATATATAGATAATATTGTCGGAGATTTCATGTAAACCTTCGGGTATGAAGTTTGGGTTGGATGTTGCCTTAGGGCTTGGTATTGCTTGTGACTGGTTTGATCGGGCTTGTGGCCTGTAGACTCTATAGGACCTTGTTTGGTAAGTTGTGTATAAATTGGTGGATTGTTTGTGAATTAGGAGTCAAACGGAAAAAATTACTTGATATTGATACTAGTACTTAGTATACGCCTTGTTGTTGGTATAGCAATGTTGGGATATTTGGCCCTTATTGTCATGGAAATTGGATATTCATTATAATTACTGTGTGGACCATTACTGATGATATTGGTGCGCTATGTTTGGCACGGCTTGAAACTTAAGATTTTCATGGTTTATAGTTGCATTGTCCCACATTCATACTCATATTCATGGCAGATTGATTATTGAGTCACCCTGGTCTCTGTGATACGGAATGACAGAGATGGAAATACTGATACTATATTGTTAGGCTTTGTGATTGGTACTGATCATAGAAACAACAACGAAACATTGATGAATGTGATATTGTGAGACTTAATTATTAGTAAAATTGAGAGTCGTGAATCCTTGTGGTTTATCTCATTGGGTTGATGATGATATTACTTGTGCGCCCCTTCGTGGCACGATTGGTTGATATGAGTGATTGATATTGTACTTGCATCATATTGATACTTCATACATTATTGCATTGGATACTGAGTCATCTCTGGGCTGTGTGCGGAGTGACCTATATTCTGCTGAGACATATTTGATATTAAGTCATCTCTCTCGGGTCACACATGCGGGTAGCGAATATACGGAACACTGATATTATGAGACTTTCGGATATTTGGTCCTCGGAGCTGTGCGCGGAGTGACGGTGCTTTGGACTACGCGGGTCCCCCATGGGTTGTGCTGCTGAAACGTGGAGGTATTCCGCCGTCGGAGTACAAGAGTACAGGCATTGCATTGCATCGCACTGCATTCATACCTTATATGGCATTGCTTTGATTATACTTCTTGGTTGATTATGACTTGGTTATGGTGTTGGTTGTACTTCTTAGCTGTTGATGAGTTAGACTACGTTGGTTGGATCGTACTAGTAGACTTGTTTTATATATGTGAAAGGTGGGAACAATTGAGATTAGTTGCTATAAT
>NC_081344.1:59697118-59796848 GCF_029784015.1 Lycium ferocissimum
AGGTATAGTTTGCCTTGATTGGTTCATCCGCAAAGCGTATCCATAGGCTTATTAACAGCCTTTCATAGAACTCGGACATCTTTTCTTTCAAATTTTCTGTTACAATGCCCCTTTCTTCGATGAAGCTCTTTCCCAGCAGTCTATCATAGAGCTTCGAACATTTTGCTGACTGAAAGGTAGTGGTATCGTAGTATTCAATCAAGGGCACTTGTGCAACATTGGATGTTGTAGCCATTTTTCAAGCGTAAGTACCTATAAAATGAACACACATGTCGAGCATACATATGAATACCTAAAACAATGTATAATGAGGCAATTAGGCCAAAGAAACGGGTCGAAAAAGTTTCGAAAGTGTACTTCCGTGCGAGCATTCGTTTCTACACCGTACCGTTTTTCCTTCAGCGCGTTCGCGCCACATAGGGGCGCGTTCGCGTTGTTTTAAATTTTTATTTCTACGCATTCGCGCAAGGGACCAGAGTGATCGCGGTGAGGCGGTGACAGTTCAGAATTTCAGAAGGCATTTTCACAAACAGGTTATGGGCATGATTTTGGGGCTTCGATTTAATGATTTTAAGCACGTATTTTGCCCCATCTTTTGCACACATCAACACCCAACTCTCAACTCACATCACTCAACAACTAATCACAATGATTTCACACAAGATTCAACAATTTCACCCAATTCTAATGTTTCAATAAGAGAAAGAGAACATAGTTTCTTCCACAAATTTTCACACTACAAGAAGATAAAAACAACTCTATGAACAAGAGAGTGAGAGAATCACATACCTTATAGTTGCAAGTTGAAGAATCTCTAAAGAATTTAAGTTGAGTGTGAGAGAAAAGAGAGAGAAATGGGAGTTAGCCGTTTTGTTTTGTTTGTTTTTTTTTTTTTTTTTTTTTGTTTTGATACCCATGTTGCTTCTGTTTTTAACTGTCTAGTTACCTGGGATTTCCACGATGGCGCGTTCGCGTGGTCATATGGCGCGTTCGCGCTGACCAAATTTTTTTTTTCTTTTTGTTCAATGCGTTAGTGCCAAATGGTACGCGTTCGCGCAGAGGTATTTGAGACCCACTTTTTTCAGATCGCTTTTTTTTTCTTTTTTTTTTAAGAAATAAATAATAAAATAAACTATTCTAAAAATTTATAAATGATGGGTTGCCTCCCACCAAGTGTTTGATTTAACGTCGCGGCACGACGGTTACCAACTTTACCGCTTTTCTCACCATTTGGAGCTTATGGATTGGGCACCCAACTTGGATTCAAGTTTGTGACCACGAGCAGCGGGGGGTGGTACATATATGACCACGCCAAGTAAAATATTTTTCATCTTACACTTCTTGGCTTTCAAGTAAGGAATGTCCTTCTGCCTTCTTGAATTTTCAAATTGCAAAATATAAGGCTCTTGAACTTCTTGAATTACGACATCCTCTTTTTCCCCCGGATTGAAGTCAACACCAACCATATTTTTCAGAACAATGGTTGACTCCAATTTATTTTTTTCTTTGGCATTCCCAATAAACTCATCTTCATGATTTACCCTTTCACCTTGAGCATTGGGGAGTTCATAATGATTTTCCCATGGAGGATTTTCATCGTCTGTCATCAAACCAAGTTGGAGACTAGTTTCCAAGTATTCTTCCAAGGCTTTTTGATTTTCGTTACCCTCACCTAGCAGGCACTCCATCATGAGTTTGAACTCACCAATTTGGCCATGCTCACAATAAACATCACTACTAAACAAGTTTTCATGGAAAGATGCCACAAAGATGTCTAAGAACTGTGGCTTATGAAATACTTATAAGTGTAGGAAAAAGTCCAAATAAAATAACTGAGTCCAAAACCAATTAGGAAGAGTTGAATTTCGGACCACCCTTGGTCGCGTCGCACCTGGGCTTCTGTCCAGTGAACAATTTCTTTTTGGTACTTCTCCTTGGTCTTCGTTTCCTGTAGCTTCCACGTAGATAAAAGTTGATAGCTTCCACTTAGATAAAAGTTGAAGGAATTTTCATTGAGCTGCTTGCTCCATTTCATTCCATCCAACAAGCATTTTTAATTTTTGTACGTCCTTTTACTGCTTCTTTAATTATTATACATTGGAATTGTTTTGCTTCATCCAATCATCACTCCATGACATGCCAAACATCGGCCCATTAATTCATGTCTCTTCTTGTCTCCAACGTTACCTCTTTTATTTTCTCAATCTCTCACTTTTTATTCAATTTTGCTCCGAATCTCTTCATCTACACACCGTTTTATTCCTACACACTAAAAATATAATATTAGCACAAATCACGATAATTAAAACTCAAACGACAATTAAAAGTATTAAAATGTGAGGCAACAATGAGTAAATATATGCATTTTAGGCCGAACATCAGAGCTGGTAGCCATTTTGGATAGGAAGGTTCGGAAGTTGACATCAAAAGAGATAGCTTCGATGAAGGTTCAATGGAGGAATTATCCGATGAGGAGACAACTTGGGAGAGAGAGTCGAATATATGGAGTGGATACCCTCAGCTTTTCGATCTTTCAGGTACTTTCTATTCTTTACCGTCCGAGGATGAACGTTGTACCTTTTGAGGGTAAACAATACCTGAAACTCTAACTAACTAGCAAACTACCCCTAAATATGTATCAGATACTTTCAATAAACTAATTAAAATAGATGGTCGAATAGGCTAATTAGTAAGGACCCAAAATAAGACAGGTGGGAGAAAAAAAAATACACCAATAAGAGAAATTCAAAGGACTCCGACAATACTTAAGTTTAATTCAAAACTCATTGTTTAAGTGGTACAAGATGTAACGACCCCCTTGATCACTTGATGCTTCTTTATTCTTTTCCCCAAAATACCCTTCCCATAGCTTCATCATATATTTATGACTTGCGAGAATGAGGCAAGTGGTTGAGTTTCGAAATAAATTTAACAAATTTGAAAGTTCTTAAAGTTAAGGAAATCAGAAAGTTTGACCAAAGTCAACATCCGGGGTAAATGAGTCTGTATCGAAGTTTCGAGTTGGAGAGTAGTTAAGTTTGAAGTTTGGAGTTGACCACAGTCAACATCGGGTCAATATTCGTGTCGATGTTTTGAGTGCCTGAGCAGGTTCGTTACGTGTTTTATGACTAAAGTGCATATTTGATTTGTGTTCAGGACGTTCTAGATGTGTTATGGGTGTCAAAACCAAATTTAGAACTTGAATGTTTTTCAGTTGCTGTTGTGGCCGCATTTGCAAGGATTTGCTTGCAAATGCGAAGCCCTGGCCGCAAATGAGAAGTCAAGGGAGGTCAAGGAATCTCACTTTTGGGAGGGAGGGGTCGCATCTGCGAAGGTGCATATGCGAGCGGGGTGTTGCAATTACGATGCTCGCATTTGCAGACTAGGGATCGCATTTGTGAATCCCCTGGCAGTGTTAAGTATTTCCAAAATGAGAAACCGTCTCATTCTTCCATATCTCAAGTTCTAGAGCTCAGTTTGAGTTGATTTCAAGGGATACTTGCACGATTTAGCTCGGCGGCAAGATTCTAATTGTCATTTCGATGTTTTCTCATGAATTATTCCTTTATTTTGGGATTTAATCCATGGTTTGGGTTGGAAATTGGGGGTTTTAGCCCAAAGTTGAAATTAAGTTTTTCTTGAAATTGGATGTCAATTAATGGTTAGTTTGGGATGATTTTTTGGGTTTAGACTAAATAAGTTATGGGTAAGCTATTTCTGAAATAAAATTTCACTATTGCCCTTGGGGCTCGAGTTTGACTATTCTGGGTTCGTTTTGGGTTACGGGTATAAGTATAGCAATATGGGTGTCTACGGGCTCGTATACTCACGTAGATCGTGTAATTGAAAAATTGGGATCGATCCGAGCCTTTAAGGAAAGCAAATGTGTTTTCTTGAGGTTCGTGGCACGTTGCCGACTTTCAAGGTATGTTAAGATTTTTACTTCACTTGATGGACATTTTTGTTAAATAAAGGCTAAAATTGGACTAGTTAAGGGGTAAGGGAATAACAGGGGTCTCGTACCCGTGATGTGATGGGCATTAGTATGAGTACCGTTGTATTGTATTGGACTGTGATATACTTGTAGATACGGACCGTGACTCGAAAAATGCCAAAGCAATGGGCATTAGCTTTTATGTTGTTTATACTTGATTTGACTGTGTTGAAATCTTTAATAACCTCGTACACTCATGATAGACATGTCGGTAAACATAATGGAAATTGTGGCTATTAAGTCTGATGATTGAAGAAATTATGTGAATTGTTGGCTATTAAGTCTAAATGTAGAGTTATTCATTCTCTTATATATCAAACCGCACATATGGTTACGATAGGATCAAGTTGCACGCCTGCAGCGGGTTGCTTATATTGCATGATATTTGATCTCTTACGGTCAGGAGCATGATTAGGTCTTGGGAGGCCTAGACCCGATGTAATCTTGGAATTATTATAATTTCAAGTGGTATATGGACTTAGTGGTACCCCATGGGTCACATCTTCCGTATAGTTCTGAAAGCTCTGTGTGTATGCGCAACATACTGCATTGCATTGCATTTCTCATTTCTTTTCTTACTTGGTTATGTGATTGACTTTATATCTGATTCTTTGACCACATGACTACTTGTTTATCTGAGTAAGTGACTTAAGTGGTACTTTTATACTCTAGATTGGTGATGTTTCAGTTATGAGACTAAGTATGGATAAGGCAATAAGGGAGATTTTCTAACTTTACTTCGTCACAGCTTCTTTTCTTGTCGCTTTATGAGACATACTGAGTATACGTGTTTTCCGTACTCATACTACTCTTGCTGCACTTTGTGGTGTAGATTTGACTCCTAGTACCAGTGGATTTCGTAGGATCAAGTGAGTTCGTGCTGAGCTTGATCCGGAGGTCGTGGTGAGGTGCTGGCTGTCCCGCAACACCCCTCCTCCTTCCATCATTTTTTATCATTCTTTCTTTTCTTTAGTATTTAGACAGTGTATTCGCAGTATTAAAGTTATATTTTCTATTATTAGAGGCTCTTGTACTTCCGATACTAGTCTTGGGTGGATTTGTATTATGTTTTTTGCATTTTCTATTATAAAGACTTTATATTTGAATATTCGATTATTCTAGGTAATTCTTCTGTGTATTTACTTTATTGCATTGGAATTGTTGGGATTGGCTTACCTATTGGTTGGGAAATATGTGCCATCATGGCTTGTGCTTTTTGGGTCGTGACAAGTACTACTCGAAAGAAATTGTAATCTTGTATGCTTAGCTAATGGATATATTTTAAATTTTTCAACAACACTTTTGCAATTCCCTCTGTTGAATCCAAGTAGCTCCTTACTACAAGAAAGTATAAAAATTGCAACAGCTCTTTTGGCAACAAAAATAATATAGATGGCAAAAGTCAATATTTGGCAACAACTTAGTTTTATTGTTGGCATATATAATGAATCTTTTAAAAATGAACTTTTTTTTGTTGCCAGAAATTTAATTTTGTTGTCATATAATATTGACTATTGTTGCAAAAAGTAATTTTGGCTCCTAAAAAAAAAAGTTGTTGCACGTCGTTGCAATAACAGCCGTTGGGAAAAGTTTATGCAACAACAAAAAAAATGTTGTTGCCAAAAGCACTTTTTGCAACAATAACCTATATAGGCAACAAAAAAAAAAATTATTACCAAATTTCTTCTTTCTTGTAGTGCTTCATATGTCCTCCGGATGGATGCAATCTGTTATGCCACAGCATCATCCTTCACTTTCTTGTGTAGCCAATCCTTTATTTCTTGATTGACTAGTAGGTACAGACAGTGGCGGAGTCAGGATTTTCTGTAAGGGGGTTCAAAAATATGAAGAAGTACACATACGAAGAAGCCAAGGAGGTTCAATACCTACCATATATACATAAAATAATAATTTTAACCTTCAATATAAACTGTAATTTTCTGTCGAGGGGGTTCGGATCCCCTCGGTTACACTTGGCTCCGCCCCTGGGTACAGATAATCCCTTTCTCTACAAATCATCTTCACCTTTTCGTTGGAGAGGCTTATATAAGAAATAGGCTTAATGCATATGCAGCCCCCTAAACTTGTCCCTTTTTTTCATTTTGGCACCTCAACTAAGTGTTGTTCCTATTGAACCCCTGAACTCATTCTCAAGTGTGCCTATCAAACCCTCTAAATCTGATTTTTATGAGAAGCAAAAAATAAATTATGGTAATGAAGGTAAAGTAATATTTTAGACGTATGGTAAGCTATTCTTTAGGTCATGGATGTGTCGGTTTTACGTTGGTTCCGCTCTTTCATGACTTAATTAAGAGCTTACTCTTCTTTCCCTCTCAATTGCTGCTAATATTAGCTAAAAAAAATGGCATCATTAAATTAGAATATATATTTGTATGTTGCTAGATTGAAGATAGAATACTATGTAAGTCAGATTGTGATTGATAGACACACTTGAGGACAAGTTCAGGGGTTCAATAGCAACAACACTTCGTTGAGGTGCCAAAATGAAAAAAAAAAAAAAGGGACAAGTTCAGGGGGCTGCATATGCATTAAGCCTAAGAAATAAATGAGGGTAAAATGTAACCAATCAATAAATGTGTCTGGTTATTTTAGAAACTGACAACAAATTGTACTATAAATCTGGCACAAATAACACATTCTTGACTTCACCCTTTTGTGTAATCTTATAGTCACCTGTGTGTGAAACTATAGTTACTTCTCCATTTGAAAAGTGAACTTTTTACTACTTGAATTATTGACTTCCTTAACATTTGTTAACATGCAATAATTTGCTATCATATGATTTGTTGCCCCTGTATTATTATTAATTTTCTTTATCTACATTACCATAGAGGAATTAATTGTAGATGTCATGTTAGCCATGCATGCTTTCATGCGGTAGTTCTCGATTCAGAACTCTCACTACCTAGTTATATCGTTCTGTGGTAAGTAGTGAAGCCATTGACATATCTCCAGATGCTTCAGTCTGTCCAGCATTAGCAACAGAGCTGTTTGGATTGATATTCTCATAATTGACATTGTATGATGTATTCACGTTCTCTTTCTTTATGAATTTGAAAGGGATAACCTATTATTTTAATTTGTAGCATTCTTCTCTTGTGCGACCCTTCATTTCGCAGAATCGCACTGCATATTCTAATTTTTCTTATGTTCCGATAAGCTACACCTTTCCCAGCAAAAGTGCAGTCAACTCCTTCTTCCATTAGAGGAACTTCAGCTACAGACCTCCAGCTTTCCCTTTCAATTATCATTGAGTATAATTTGGTTTACATTTAGAGTTGGATACGTCATCAAATTCTCATAAAATTGCACCAACTTTTGTCGTTGTATATTCTCTGAGAAGTTCTTGGATTTGGCACAATCACATGGCGGTGACACCACATTATCAAATTTACCGCATAAATTCCTATGCTTCGAGAAATACAAATAGACATTGTTCATTCCCTGAGTAATTGTAGCAAGTTCTTTATGCATCTGATAAACCCTCGATGTGTTAAACTTGTCAAATCTTTCTTTCAAATCATCCCACATTTTCTTTCATTTTTGGCATATACAATCCAGTCACCAACTCCTTCGTAACTAATCTCATTATCCAATCACGCACAATAGCATTACACCAAGCCCATTGATGAACTAGATCTTTTCCAAAATTCTCCTTCTTCCCAGCTTCGGTCACTAGCCCTAACTTTCTCTTTCCAAGTATGGCTCTTGTCACCGCACGGCTCTAAGCTGAGTTATTTCAAATTTAGTTAATTGAATCGAGATAATTGGTACTCCAGTTGTATCCGAGGGATATAGACACAATGCATGGTTGTGATCGAGTATTCTTTGCGTAGCTGAAATCATAAGCATGGATTGCAGCTCTCATTCTCCAAAAGCTTTCAAAATCTAAATCATAGACTCACAATTGCGATCTTAAGGCTATGAATTATGATACCATTTGAATTTGAAGGTGATTTGAAAAGCTAGCTTGTAATTCTCAAGAGAGTAGAGAAGAAGATGAACAAGAGCTGAAATTATCTTGTATATTGAATGGAATGAAAATATGTAGTACAAAGTAAGCTACGTATGCAGAGCAAAGTAAAACTGCTCAGTACTGTGCTAAATACTACCAATTAGTTTTCCCTAACGGAACATTGAGCAATTTCAAATAGTACACGAGTAAATTTGAATATTTCCCCTTAGAAGAATATATATATATATAAAGGGGGAAGATTGAAAATGTTAATTTTTACATTAATTTGATTGATTGATAAAAAATAAGATGCCTGAACAAATTTTTTGTCATTAATAAATGCAGATAGATGTATGCTTAAAGAATGAGAGAACCTCCAAGTCCGTTGCTTTATTGGCAAACGAGACTTGCGTGTACGCTTGTGAAGAGCCATATTTCCCTTATAAGCAAAAACATATTTATATTCCCTTTGAAGCATTTATTATCGGTGTACAAAACTTAAGGCTCAAGATGTTTTGCTGTCCCAAGAAATAGTGGATAGATAAAAGGATTTGATTTAGGTATATTATCAGTGTAATTTTTTTTTTTTTTATATTATCAGGCTACTCTAAAATATATTATAATCAGTTATTTGTCTTCTTTTAATTTTACATTACCAATCACACTTATCGTGAATATTTTCTTATAGTAGTTGTTTTTAAGGTGACTTGTAGACGGTGCAGAACTTTAATATTGGTACAAAAGTTGAACTCTATGTAAGATCTGTACTTTATTTATTTTATTTTTAAGTGAAAATGTTAAAGAAATGAGCATTTTGTACTTTATTCTCTGGGCTTTTTGCTTTATTAGGCTTACTGTTTTCTTTGAACTTTGTTTTCTATTTTCTTTCTTCTGCTCTCTCAATTTCAGTTTATTTGACATATTCTTGTTACATGTTTCAAAAAGAATAATATTTTTCTGAATTTAAAAATTAACTAATTTTAATATATATATATATATATATATATATATATATATATATATATATATATATATATTTTTACCTTTAATGAGAAGCTTTAATGATCACCTAAATTATAGATATGCTTATGACCACAAACTTCAAATATTTTACAAACAAAAATATTGTGTTATGTTTGAGATATAAATTTAAAGAATCTTTTTTTTCTTATAAACCCGGTATCGAGCTAAATTGTGTCATAAATTAGAAGGGATGGAATAAATATATATCTTGCATGGAAAAGTTCAAAAGGTAAATGTTTAAAATATTGTTGTGGACTGTTGATCAAGAATATCGTGTCGATTAATGCGACATTTCAACAATTTTGTTAGATCTTATGGAATGGCAGATAGAATTAACTTTATGCACTTTTGCTAAAGAAGAAATAAAGTAAAAAGATAAGTGAATATATCTTAATTTGCACTTGCCAAAACTATGAGGAAACACTTGAGAGGAAACAATGATGGCCAAACAATCATCACCCCTATCAAGCAGGGATGGATGATAGAGAGTAATTCTTTCTAAAAAGAAATAATAAAGCAAAAGTACTCCAATGAGTGAACAGACCAAGTACCTTAATATTGATCTGTCTCTAGTCTCTAATACGATACTTCTTCTGTCTCAAATTATTTATTGTTGTGAGTCTCTTTTATATGCTCCATAAGAAACATTAATGAGAAGGATTTTGGACTATTTTATTCTTATTTCTATCTTAAGATATACATAGATAATCTCTCTTTATTGAATATTTACTCTATTTATATTTCGTCTCTATCAATTGAGATGTTTGTAATCTTCAAAATTAATTACTAGTAAGGCTCGGAAAAAAGTTAATTTTATTTTGAACTTATAAAACGATAAGTAATTTGAAATAACTATTTTTTAAAAATACGACAAATAATTTGAGAGGGAGGGAGTATTGATCTATAAATAAATTTGCGAAAGAATGCTTGCCTTTTTCTTCACCTCACCCCCTCGCCCAAAAAGAATAACTACTTAATTTGTCCATATTAGAATCATTCTAAACAAACAAAGCGTTTTAAGTCCCATGTTTCTTCCCCACCCTTTTTCTCTCATAAACAACACACAATGCCTATTTCACACTCTTCCTCCTTATAAATATCAATACCCCAACAAAGTCATTTCTTCAGTGTAACAGGACAGCCTAATTAAATCTCGAAAAAAATGGCATCCTCGGTCTCTTTTCTCTTTCTCGCTTTAGTACTTCTCCTTTTTCTCTCTCATCCTTCTCTATCTTTGTCCAATAATGATGATGATTTTGTCCTATCATCAACTAAATTCCCTGTACCAATGGCAGAAAAACTCATCAAACAGCTTAACTTGTTTCCTAAACATGATGTCAACAAGGCAGGGAAATCTGTAGCAGCCAGTACTGAGCAAAATCTCTTTGAGAAGAGATTTAATTTATCTTACCTTGGTAATTCTGGAGCAAGTGTTCAAGATTTGGGTCATCATGCTGGTTATTATCGTCTTCCACACACTAAAGATGCAAGGTGTGATTATCATATTCCGTTTATCCAATTTTATATGTCACTTACTAAAAAAGTAGGAATTAGCGTAGGACAAATTTTGTAGCTACACAGTAAAATTTGTTACTAGCTAGTCCTATTTAGTGACGAAGTAGCGACATATTTTCAAAAGATTATGTTAATTACGAAAGAATTTTCAAAAGCGAAATTTGAAATGTTCCATTTTTTGTGGTATTAGTTTATTCGGAAAAGAATAACACTATTTTTTATATTTGAAAACTCTTTAATTATAAAGTTTCATTTTGCCTTTAATAAGATGTGTTCTTATAGCCATAGCAATGTCGCGTTCTTTATTTCCTCAATTCTTTGTCTAGTTATAAACACCATAGTGTAAAATGACACAAGAAAAATATTTGTTTTTTGATGTTATTGTTTTCATTTGTTTAGATCAAAAATGGAATCTTGGTAATTCTGAAGTTCTTCACTTTTGGTGTTAATTCGCAGGATGTTTTATTTCTTCTTTGAATCAAGAAGCAGCCAAAAAGATCCAGTTGTTATATGGCTAACAGGAGGGCCAGGATGTAGCAGTGAATTGGCTGTGTTTTATGAAAATGGACCTTTCAATATAGCAGACAATATGTCACTTGCCTGGAATGATTACGGCTGGGACAAGGTTCTTGTCTTTTTTTTTTTTTTTTTTCTTTCTTTGAAGAATAAGCCAATTTATTTCAAAAAAGTTGTAAGTATACAATTAAATTGACCCAAACACAACTAAATTAACAAAAAAAATATGGGTTTATAACTAAAAATAAATGAAATTGTGATGGACAATTCTGTCACAAATCATGATTTGTCCCGGATTTTGGGCCACCACATAGTCACTCGTCACAAATTTTAGCAGTGGATTTGTGACGTATTGGGACAAATCTTTATTTCTGTCACAAATTTGTGACGGAGTTGTGATTGGTTATTATTCCCATCTCAAATTTGTGATGAAATTGTGACAGATCAGCATGTCCGTCACAAAATTCGTCCAAATTAGTTAATTCTGTCACAAATTCGTCACAATTTTGTGACGGACTTAGTCATAAATATTCACAATGTTAAGTTTTTCTTGTATTAGATCTTTTGAAGAATATGATGAGAATTTACTCCACGTTATTAATTGATGTTAGTATTCAATTTTTTTTCATATCATGCAAAGTATCTTTCTACCTACTAGACTTTCTTTTCTTGACTACTTGCTGTTTATTAGTTGGGACCAGTAGAATTTTACTTATTCAAAAGTAGTTTAACGTCTCAAATATGAAGACGAACTTGGATAGTTTGATTTAAGGGTGTCTTTGATATGAAGGAAAACATCCAAATTTTTTTCCACCTTTGGTTGGTCAAATTTTTTTAAAAATATTTTCTCTAGAAAACAAGCTTACTTACCAAACACTAAACTAAGTAAGAAGACTACTAGTTTTCTACGAAAATATTTTTCCTTGAAAACATTTGCTTCGTACCAAACACATCCTAAGAGGTAACAAATTTTCTTTTCCTTTTTATTTTACTTGATTAACGGCTGAAATCTTTGAACAACAAATTTCCCAACTTTTTGTTCTTCTCTTCATTTACACGTAAAGTCTCTTCCACTGTGTGAACCTGTGCACCTTTAATTTTTTTTGTCCCCTCATCACTTTATTTGCATTCATTTTCCTGATAACTCCGAATTTCTGATAGATTTGTTGATTGAAGTTCCTTTTCAGTACCAATTATTTGCAAGCAAAATGCGACAAATTGAACATGCGAATTCCAATTAAACGAAGCTCTAGAAAATCAAATGGTTAAATAACAACAACAACAATGACATACCTAGTATAATCTCACAAGTGGGGTCTGGAGAGGGTTGAACGTACGCAGACTTTAACCCTACCTTGGGAGGTAGAGAGGCTTTTTTCGGTAGATCCTCAGCTCAGGATAAAGCAAAAACAAAGCAGGTCCAAAAGGAAAATGGAACAATAACTACAACAAAACAGTACGCTAAGTAATAACAAAAGACAGATCAATTGGTTAAACTGAGGGGAAAAAAAATTGAACTGCACCCTTGATTCATCTTTGATAGTTAAAGAATGATAACATGGAGTTGGTTGCAACTTGACAGGTCTCAAACTTAATATACGTTGATCAACCAACTGGAACTGGTTTCAGTTATACTTCTGATGATGATGATATTCGTCACGATGAAAGGGGTGTAAGCAATGATCTTTATGACTTCTTGCAGGTTTGTTACACTCTTTTTTGTTCTATTTATTTTTACTTGTGCAAAATCTCATTTTAAACCTCTAAAGTTTAAAGAATATTATTGTCCAACAATTTGAATGTGTTTTGTTTTTTAACAAAAGAAACTTAGAGAAATAACAGAGAAGGCTGGCAGAACTATACTGGCTATGTAGTCAAAGAGTATTATTTTATTAATAACTCAGAGACATACATTTATAGCTTGAATTCCTAACTGAAAATAGAAAATATGTTTCTGACTTATCTGTAAAACCAAATCACAAGAAAGCCTAAACTAACTCCAAAATTCAAGCCACAAATGACTAACAGAAAATAATTTGAAATCCTGAAAATTAGCTATTGAAAAACTGATTTTCTGCAAATCTTTTATTTCTGTGATATCCTGAGACATAGTATCAACAGAATGTCATTCTAGCTTACAAATTTAAATTGAAACACCTTTATTTTTTTTCTTGCTTTTTCTATGAATAGGCCTTCTTCAAGGCACATCCTCAGTATGTAAAGAATGATTTCTACATCACTGGAGAATCATATGCTGGGCATTACATTCCTGCATTTGCTTCTCGGGTTCATCAAGGTAACAAGAACAACGAAGGAATTCAAATAAACCTTAAGGTATGTATAACTAATTAGCTCATCTTCCATAACTAATTTTTTTGTTGGAGTTTGTTACGATGCTAATTCACTGAATTATATTTGATTAGGGATTTGCCATTGGTAATGGACTCACTAATCCGGAAATTCAGTACAAAGCCTACACTGACTATGCATTGGATATGAGATTGATCAAACAATCTGACTACAATGTTATAGACAAATCATATCCAAAATGTCAACAGGCAATTAGGCTTTGTGGTAGTCTTCATCTCACTGAAACCCCACAAATTATTCACTTAATTTATCCTTAAATCCTTCACTGATCAGCTGTGTGCTATGAAAAATTTGTTAGGAACTGATGGTGGAAGTGCTTGCATGGCTGCATATCTTGTTTGCACTAGCATCTTCAACAAGATAATGAATGTTGTGGGTAACAAAAATGTAAGAAAGCATAATTTATTTTATCTTTCTCTCCGAGTTAATCACATTGTAACTAGAATGACACTGATTTCTAACGGTAACACTACATAAAAATTTGGAAATAGCTACGAACTTCGTCACTAAATCGCTCTTAGCTAATTTTTTTTTTTTTGATAATCTGTCGCTAACCCTCTGTTAAATAAGATTAGTGACAGATTTTGCTGTTTAGCTACAAAATTTGTCTGTCGTTACTTTCTATATTTTTAGTAGTGTAACATGTGTTAACTCAGTTACCTGGGATCTGCAGTACTATGATGTAAGAAAGACTTGTGATGGTGATCTCTGCTATGACTTCTCCAACATGGAAAATCTCCTCAATGATGAACAAGTTAAACATGCCCTTGGTGTCGGGGATATTGAATTCGTCTCTTGCAGTTCTACAGTTTACCAGGCAATGCAGTTGGATTGGATGAGGAATCTTGAAGCTGGTATTCCTCCACTCCTTGAGGACGGAATCAAGCTACTTGTCTACGCAGGGGAATATGACCTTATCTGCAACTGGCTAGGTAAGCTTCATTCCTTCGTGATCCAACAAAACTAGTACATTCACTACAAAAAAAAGGGGAAGTAGTGACGAACTTCATCGCTAAATTGCTCGTAACTAACAGAATTTTATTATAAGCCGTCGCTAAATAGGATTAACGACTTATTTTGCTGTTTAGCTACCCAATTTGTCTGTCGTGTCGCTAATTCCTGTTTTTATAGTAGTGATTCTTTATGGGAAGAGTCCTTGATTATGTGCAGTCAATGCAAATCTACTAATCCAAAACTAAATAGTCTGAAAGGAGCTTAAATGGAGCAACATGCTCAGTATAGCCGACCCCAACTTACTTGTGATTGAGGCATAGTTTTTTTATCCAGGACTAACTATTTGTTCATTCCATGGACAGGGAACTCGAGATGGGTGCACGCAATGGAATGGTCGGGGCAGAAAGATTTTGGGGCAGCACGATCCATTCCTTTTACAGTAGATAGTGAAGAGAAAGGAATTCAAAAGAACCATGGGCCTCTAACATTCCTCAGGGTCCATGATGCAGGTCACATGGTTCCAATGGATCAACCTAAAGCAGCACTTGAAATGCTCCAGAGGTGGATGCAAGGGAAATTGTCTAAGGAAGGTCACTTTGCTCATATGTAACTTCTTCAACTTATGAGCCACAATACCAAGACAAAAATAACAGTTTTACAAGTTCATACGCTCTTCCAGGAAATGTGATACAGTGTAAATAGACTTTCACCATTTCATGTTACTCAACAGTCAATGAAATGTTTCTATTTTGAGGAGAATGGTGTTTGGTGTTCTTTATGAGGTTACACTCATAGACGGATATTCCCTTTAAGTTATTGGGTTCTAAATTAATAATTTATGCATATAAATTGGATTTCTTAAGACAAATAAATTGTTTGCACCAAGGCTATTAGGTTTGGCCGAACTCGTACCTTGATCTGTAGCTCCGCCCTGGTTACACTAGGGATTAAAATGTTAAAGAGCCAAATCAACTCTTGAAAATTGTTATTTTTACCTGATCTTGTGCATCAAGACAAATACTCCCGTAGCAATTCATGTCCAATCAATAACCATGTCAAACATTTTGCATTAATAAATTCTCCTAGCATCTGTGTTTAAGTCTTTTAGACCTTCCCCCTAAAGACAAGCAGCAGCATCATGCTCGGACAATTTTAAAGGGAAAATAAAATGACATGTCGGCAAAGAACTTATATGTAACAACTAACAACTATTCATGGCGAGTCATGGATATGCTTATCACGCAACAGTAGTTTATAAAATCTTCATTGGTTCTTCCAAGTAGATGCTTTTGCAATCTGTTAGTATATGAAAGGAGGAGGATAATACTAGAAAGAATACACAGGAAACAATTCAAAAATCTATATCCAGATTCACCAAGGGTTTACGGTTTTAGCTTTTATTGTCTCCAAAGACTTATACTCGAATGATGTAAAGCAGAGATAAATCCTTTTCCAGATCTCAGGCCATGAAACAGTACTTTAACCCTTAACAAAATACTCGATAATACACAAAATTCATCATTTTACGCCTCTATGCTGATACATCATTAGCACTGTCTTAGAGCGGAAAGTTTATATATTTACTCTCAGGGACATAAATATACAACAAATCTAGGTCCCGATCCCTTGATTTTAGGTTCAAATGAGTACTCACATCCAGACAGGAAGCTCAGAATAAACTCTACTAAAGTAGATTCTCAAATCTATACCGCAGCTTCACCAAGGTAATAATAGTTGAGAATATAACTAAGTAATAAGAGTGTGCTCTCTCTAATAACTTAAGCTTTTAGATGAGATAATCACACACTTCAATATGGTATCAGAGCAGGCAGAGTCCTGGGATCGAATCTTACACCACCCATTATCAAAAAGAATTTCCACGTGCTTGACCATTGTAAAAGAATCAGGCCCGCACATGAGAGGTATATTGAGAATATGATTAAGTAAAAAAAGTGTGCTCTCTCTAATAGCTTAAGCTTTTAGATGAGATGGTCACACATTTTTTGTTTGATAACCGAGAAATCCCCTAGGCTAGTGGCGCACAGTTCGAAATTCGGTGGTAATGGGTGTACCCTCTATCCTTCTTCACTTAAATACACAAGAATTTATCTGTAAAAGGGTTTGAATCCTGATGTGCATTACATCACGCATTGTGCTCTTCCTATCACTGGACAAAAGCCATGGGGCAGGGTTCGTCCTGCCATTACAACCAGATATCCTCTCTAAATTGCTTGAAATGCAGATTTAGATGACTTACAACCAGATGCCAAATTTCTACAAAGGACTTCTGAGACTAGATTTTATTTGGTGCTTATTTTAACAAGAAATAGCAATGATGATGAAAAAAGGTGCAAGATCTGCCGATTGTGTTGAAAGAAGAAAGCTCAAGCATAGATAAAATATTTCTGAAAGTTATTAGGCAAAAGATGCATTTGAACCATTGAATCAAGCAGGATCAAAAGAGAAAAAAGAGGGGAAATGTAGCTCAGAGACAGGACATGAAAAGAATGCAAACACACAGAATCCACCACAAAATAATCAACCAGGAGAGGAAAGGGGGGTACCTGAAATGGGGAGGAAGGGGGGAAACCCCATACCCCATGGATAGCATTGGATTCTGGAATACCAGAGGTCTAAATAGAACATCTAAAAAACAGGAGATGCAGGTGTTTATGCAGAACTCCAAGGTGAGTCTATTTGGACTTCTGGAAACAAAGATTAAGAGAACAAAAGCCCAACTGGCTTCTCTTAATCTTTGTAATGGATGGTCATTTACAACAAACCTTTCAACACACCCTGGAGGTAGAATATGGGTACTTTGGAAGCCTGAAATATATGAGGTAGACATAGAATTAATAATAGCTTAGCTGATTCATTGTAAAGTGAAACACAGAGGTACTGGTCACAAATTTAATATAACTATGGTGTATGGTTTTAATGATTGTGTACTAAGAAGGGAGATGTAGGAAGAAATCAGACACACGCAGAGTAAAGTCCAAGGACATTGGGCAATAATGGGGGATTTCAACTGCATATTACAAAAGGAGGAAAGATTGGGCAGCCCAATAACACTTCTTTGAACTAAGAGATTTTAGAAAATGTGTGGAAGATACAGAGTTGCAAGACCTAAAATCATCTGGTGCATTCTTTACCTGGAGCAATAAACAAAGAGTGGAAAATAGGGTGCAAAGCAGGATTGATAGAGTTTTGGTGAACAATGATTGGATTAATCAACTCCCGACATCAGAGGTACATTACAAGAATGAAGGTGTTTTTTATCACTGCCCTGGTGTCATTAGATAGGAGAAAGGAGGGACACAAGAAAGGAAACAATTCAAATACTTTAATATGTGGAGCATGGTACCTGACTACAAAGAAAAGGTGAAAGCAAGGCGGAAGCTAGAGCAATAGGAAGGAAATTGTTCCAGGTGGTGGGAAAACTTAACAGGCTTAAAAATGTGCTCCTTACACTAAACAAAGACAGGTTTAGTGGAATTGAACTACAAGCAGAAGAAGCAATGGAAGAGCTAATACAATGTCAACAAAAAATTCAGCAAGATCCCAGGAATGGAACATTGATAGAATAAGAGATCATACTGAATCAGGAGTGTATTAAACTGAATAAGGCCAGAGAAATGTTTCTCAGACAGAGAAGAAAAGTACAATGGCTCAAAGAAGGGGACCAAAACACAAGGTTCTACCACAGTGTACTAAAAGCAAGAAAAACACAAAATAGAATATTCTCAGTTAAAACAGCTGATGGGAGCCCAGCAACAGATCTAGAGGGGGTTGCAAATGCTTTCATTGACTATTATAAGCAATTACTGGGAACCAGGAATGATCAAAGGCAGCATGCTAATAGTGAAATAATCAGAAGTGAAGCATTGGTAACAGAAGAGCAAAGAAGCAGACTAATAGAGAGGTTTACAGAGAAAGAGGTTAAAGCAGCCCTATGGGCATATCGAGACAAGGCCCTAGGCCCGGATGGGTATGAGAGCCAGTTCTTCAAGGATAGTTGGGAAACTGTGAAAAATGACTTAGTGGATGGGGTAATAGAGTTCTTTGATACAGGAAGGTTCTTTGAAAGGGGTGAATAATACAGTCCTAACACTGATTACCAAAAGTAACCATGTTGATTCAGTGTTGGACTACAGACCAATAGCATGCTACAACACTCTATATAAAATAATATCCAAGATGATGTGTAACAAACTAAAGGAAGTATTACCAGGGATAGTGTCAGAGAACCAAAGTGCTTTTGTTGCTAGGAGGACAATAGTGCAAAACATACTTATATGTCAAGACTTGGTGAGACTATACAACAGGAAAAACACAACCAGAAGTTGCTTAATAAAATAGACCTGAGAAAGGCTTATGACACTGTGGAATGGGATTTTGTGGAGGAAATGCTGCATGGGTTAAACTTTCCTCATAAATTTATTAGATGGGTAATGGAGTGTGTGACCACAACTAAGTATACTATTGCTATAAATAGAGGACTACATGGCAATATAGAGGGGAAAAGAGGCCTCAGGCAAGGTGATGCCCTATTCCCCCCTTCTGCTTGTCATATGTATGGAGTACTTCACAAGGATCATGAAGTGGGTATCAGAACAAGAAGGATTTGAATACCACACAAAATGTAGGAGCCTGAAGCTTAACCATCTCTGTTTTACGGATGACATGCTCATCTTTAGCAAAGGGGAATTCTTACCAGTGGCATCAAGTCTAACCACCAACAATGCTAAATCAAATATATTCTCAGCCAACATGCCTGCTCAGATGGTAGATGACCTATGTGAACTAACTGGATACTCAAAAGGAAGACTCCTATTCAGATACCTAGGGGTGCCCATATCATCCAAAAGGCTCTCAGCAGTAGAATGTGAAATGCTGGTGGCCAAAGTCAGGACATGGGGCTCTAGGAATCTCTCTTATCTTTGGAAGAGTCCAGCTAGTAAATTCAGTACTGATGCACATTCATGCGTATTGGTCATCTATTTTTCTACTACCAAAGGGAGTCATGAAGGAGATAGTTGCTATTTGCAAAAACTTTCTTTAGAGTGGGAATGCTACAACAGGCAAATCACCACTAGTAGCCTGGGACGATGTTTGCAAACCACAAAAAGAAGGAGGACTGGGAGTGAAAGACTGTTATATATGGAATGAAGCAGCGGTGGCAAAATACATCTGGAATATAGCAAACAAGACTGACAACCTCTGGGTTAAATAGGTGAATCATATATACTTAAAGGAGACAAACTAGTGGTAATACCAGCCTCCACAAGACAGTAGCTGATCTTTGGAAGAAAATATGCAGGATGAGGAGAAAATTTGAAGCTGGATATACACAGAATGAGTGGCTTACAGCCCGCCCACTAAGTACACTATCAAAAGTGGCTACCAATGGAGAAAGGGAGTTGGTACTGAATGTGTCACGCCCCGAACCATGGCCTGGGCGTAACACGGCACTCGGTGCCTTGCTGCATGTGACCGAGCGAACCACATGACTTGCCGAGTCTACATGGGACATGAAGCGATGCGGAATATAAAGTAAACATGCATGAATTGTGAAAACATGGAGTTTAATAATCATAAGTCTGAAAATATTATTATTATTATTATTATTATTATTATTATTATTATTATTATTATATCATGAATGCGGAATTATGGTAATGTAGCCATTAAGGCCAACTGTTCCAAACGTGACAACTGACTAGTCTATGAAACCTCTGACACGAATCTTTCTGCTAAACTGTTCACCGGGACAAGGCCCTCGGCGTACCTTAAATGCATAACTAACATAAATAGAAGTAAAGACACAACCCCGAATGAGATGGGGCTCACCAAAAGCTGATACAAGCAATGTCCTAACGAGCAAATCGCTTTGTCTGTCAATCAATACCCGCATCGTGAAATGCGGCCCCCGGCAATAGAAAGGAGACGTCGGCACATTGAATGTACTTGGTATGTAAAGCAACCGAAAGAAATAACATGGGATATGGAATAACATGATAGAACTAAAGCGAAAACACGGACATGAACATGAGCATGAATACGTATATATAATAAATAAAAAAAAATCAATAGAAATACATGTATATATAACGCTTGTAACATAAGTGCTATAGTATAACCGACAACATGATCACGGTACTTGCGTCCTACCATAGAACACTCATATCTTGCCGGGGAATATGAGATTTAAGTAATAATAAGCATGTAAGGATCCAAAGCTGCATAATGAATGTGTTGCCTCCTTCGCGACAACCCTTATCCTACGGTGGCTACGTAGTTTCGGGCTATCGAGCAACTCAAAAACATGAACAATTAACTAAGCAAATTTTTCCTGAAAAAAAATAATGAACATGTAAAATAAGTGGCACTTGCCGCCCATGGTTTTCATGAATATAACTTGCTTGTACATGGATATCATGAATTATAGCTTGCTTGCATGAACTTGTAAAACATGTATAGTATTTTCTTGAAAATAGCATAATATATCATAAACTAGCATGCATGAACCCATGGAATGAGATATATGGGTTTTTCATAGATTACGGACAGATTCTTAATAATCATAAAGAAATATTAAGAACTCAATGATGGAACTATAACAATTCATACATAATATAATCATGGACATAGACCTAGGGTTATCATGAGCATGGTATATAAACCCTAGTTTTCGTAGAGAATCATAATTTATGGATTATGAGGCGTGGGGAAGAACAATAATATTCCCACACGTAGATAGTAACTCTACATACCTTAATCGCTCCAAAACTTGAAGAAAAGTCAGAATCTTTGAAGAAGAATTCCAAAAGCTTTGAATTTGGAAACCTTGGGAGGATTTTCACTGATTTTCGTGGCTACTGTTCGTGGCTCAAAGGTTACTGCTCCGGACCTCCAAATCTCCGTTCATATTTTAGAATTACGTGTTATGAACACTAAGTTAAAATTTGGGCTTGATCCAACGGTTAGATTATCGGGAAACACTAAATTAATATGGCTGGTCGGAATAAAACTCACAGAAAAATACTAGAGTTTTCTCCAACTTTTTACAACTCTTGATTTTTATAGGGTAACGGGATGGATGGATTTATTCTAGTCTTTATAAATGATAAATCTTGTAGAATACAAAGGTTCTTGATTAAAATATTTACCTTGGAGGAAACCTTAGGAAACTAGATTGCCAAACCAAATTCTTGAAGGTTTCTTGATTTTTCTTGATTGCAAGAATGAGTTTCTTGCAAGATTGAAACGTCTAGGTTCTTTAGGGATGGAGGTAGAGAGAAAAGAATAGTCTCTTAGGGTTTAGAATAGTGTTAGGGACGTTTTTACTTCATACAATAATAAATAAGGAGTCCCGATTCGAGTAGGAAAAGGCTAAAAACGTAACCCAAAATCGAAAATTCTGCTCAACCGGTGATAGTAAAACAGGCATAACTCTTAGCACGAGCTCGTTTGAGTTCCATAAGATACCGTTGGAAAGCTATTCCAAAGGGCTACAACTTTCATGTTTTAAGTTTTCTCAAATTATCAACTAATAAAGGAGTCACGGGTGCCGAAGTAGGCTGGTCAACCACTTTCGTAATACGTACAAACTTTCAAATTTTTCTCTAAAACTCTAACGTTACGAGCCTAACATGAGTTCTAAGATACGAGGTGTTACAATATCTCCCCCTTGGGATCATTCGTCCTCGAATGATGGGTCTTGGTTAGGTATGGGACTGGACATGGCATGAATACATGAACGTGATGAAAATGACATGAAACATAAGAGCTTGACATGATTACATGAAAACATGGTCATGGATCATGAGAAGCGAATACGTGATTACATATAAACATGTACATGGGAACATGAAACGAGTAGCACCTACATGAACTAGAATCATGAAACCATTGTCCTCGATTCATAATAATGATTAAGAGTTACTACTAACTCTAGAATTTACGAAAATTATGGTAGGACTTCCTTCGTAATTCGGACTCTCATGACATTTCTCAAACGCACAATCGGCTAACTAAAGTATCAACATAAACCTCACAAGGTATCTTAATACGTATGATGTGGCATAATCTTAATTCTTGAATCTTGAATGTGGCTAACATGAATGCGAAATTTGCTTTGAACATATGATTATTGGCTAAATGATTACATGATTACTATACATGGGGTTTGGAAGAGAATTTGTAGGCATGAATGACATGAGTCTTGGAAAATAGGCACGAACATGACATGATTACACTGGACGTGAGGAGCATAACATGGGACATAAATACGAAAAGAAATTTGGCATGAAAACATGAGTGCTAAACTTTTATAAGATACAAACACGTGTAAACATGGACATCAACATGAGATCTGAGTGTCGAAAACATGATTGTTACAACATGAGGGTTGAATACTAAGTGCAGGTAGGATCTGAACACTTAGAGACTTAATCATAGATGTTCATGTGTTACCACGATAGACATACGAGATAAGAGTACGACTTAGGCTCTGAATGTAAGTGCAACTCCGTGCGAATGAGATAGAGTTGAGTCATATACTAGGAATATGATTCTAACATAGGTATTCATA
This sequence comes from Lycium ferocissimum, assembly GCF_029784015.1. NCBI lineage: Eukaryota > Viridiplantae > Streptophyta > Magnoliopsida > Solanales > Solanaceae > Lycium > Lycium ferocissimum. The sequence continues at coordinate 59,720,060 of NC_081344.1, forward strand.
AAGCTCTAGCGTAGGCATGACATGATACATCAAATCGAGTAGAATACTTTTGAGATAAGTACCATAGAATATACATGAAGGGATCTCACTATGAACTTGGAACATACCTTACTTCGAACCTTACCTTGTTCGCTCTGAAACATAGATATGAATATATTGGCTTACCTTGCTTGTTATTGTAAGCGGATCATTAAGGAGTGAGAGAACGGGATCATTCATACGAATCAGACATTTCATCTTCGAAGATAGACATGGCATAGGTACATCAGACTGAAGAACATAACATGGAACATGTATACATGGAAATGGGACTAATATGGCATAAGACATGAATACATGAGTAGCATGGCATGGGGCATGAGAGACACGACATTTACATAAGTACTTCGAAGCTACATACCCTGACATTTAGACATTAGGTCATGAATATTGAAGTGTGAATAAGACATAAGTGTGACTTAAATGGAGTATAAGTTGTAGGCTTCACTCTTGAGTACTTAGAGACATAGGGATGGATAAGATATCACTTTTGGAACTTAGCTATACTTACAGAATGGGACATGGTTCAACATAGTTTACTCTTATTACTGTAAGTCGACACCCTCATTATAAAATAAGACTCATGAAGGAAAGGATCATAGGCATGAATGCTTCGTTCGTCAAGCACCTAAGGCATAAGTAGAAAGTCACCTTGAACTTAAACAGGGCATAAGTACTTCGGAAAAGAAAATGGCATCCTTTGTGCCAAGCTACGAGCTGCTTTAAAATAGTAACCAGAGGAACATAAGCATGAGTTACGTAGAATCGTGGGTAGGACATCCATCTTGACTTACTCTTATCATTACCTACCACCCCTACTATTATGCTATTTCTATATATGGATGCTCAAAGAAGTCGGTCGTGGGCACGAGTACGTGAGAACGTAGGTAGCATATCTTTGGAGTTGAAATAAATCATTTACCTAAGGCATTTTTCCCTTGTTCAAGGACCAGGTGGGCATTCCATAGGATTCTTAGTCTTTCAACTATTGTGTTACCTTCTCCTCAATCATTATCAAAATCAACATCATATTCAGAAAGCACTTAGAAGCTAGAACGTGGTCATGGGTATAAAAGCACGATAGATACGTGAGACATGAATGCGATCTTTAACCTTGGACATGAGTACAACCTGATGTGAGAAACATGAAAGAACATTCCCTTGCATAGCTTACTATCGTATGGAGTCTTAATTCTTGTATCTTAAACATGGAGTGTAAAGCTTTAACAAGGGCATAAGATAGGTATGCTAGGCATGTGTAGAGTACGTTTGGGCATTGGTACTACATAGTGCATAAATTATTCTGGAATTGGAAATGTTACACTCTTAAACCTTTTATTCGCCCTAAAACTTGATCTCAGCGACATGACAAAAGACGAATTCCACACACTTTATCTTAGCTACATGAAACTGTGATCCTCTGACACCTATCAACTTACGAAACACAACATCTATATCGACACCTTATTATATTATCACCCCCTTAGTTCAAAAGCAGACATCTAAAGCCTGTGGATCCCTTAAGTGAGCGATAAGTGGTCATCTAGTGGTTCCGCTAATTTCCTCTAAAATACTGACGACTCATTTATTTAGCTTACTTCAAGCAAGTCTTACTTAGTAGGAAAAATTGGATTACTTAAATGAATGGGTTTCTAATGTACATAACGGCATAACTTGGCTTTGTCGGTCTTTGGGAAAACTCTTTTCGATAATTCTTAAAGGCTCTTCTTTGTAGCTTGCTCTCTTACTGCTTAGATGGTTTTCTTCTTTCACCCATGTCTATACCTCGAATTTAACTTAAACCCTTTGGGTTCTAACGCGCCTTCGGTGTATTTAGACGGTTGCCCACTCACTAGTATTAACTTGACTAAGTAACTCAAATCATACTTCTACTAACTCTGCTGAAAATTTCTAATTCACTGTATCTACTCAAACTTACTTACTAAGCTTGTTACCACTTGCTAGTATCATATTCTCTAATTCTTCTCTCGAGTACTAAAGTGAAACATAAGGTTATTTCTAACTTTTCCTCCTCATCGACTTTATTCTTGGATTGTATACTATCTTTACGAACTATAGACATAGATCACACTCGGGAAATTCCATCATCTCAAACGAGAAATTGGAACAACTACCCCCACTTTCAAAATTATACCATACTATACACATCGGGGATAAAATACTTAATAATATAACCTAAGAGGAGAAGCTGTTATATCTTTTTATCTCATAGTAATATTTGCTTCTTGTAGTAACTTACTAACGTCATACTCTCTAGGTCTGATTTGAATAAGCTTACATAATCTAAAACTATCCCTAGAAATTTAATATCATCTGCTCGTGGTTAACTTCATAACATGTTACCTTGTAGGGTCTTAATATATATATACTATCATCCTTATACTATAGCTCCATGGTCAAAGAACCCAAATAAACTTACTATGTAAGGTAAATAGCCTACATGTACTGCCATACCGAAACTTGTCAAAAAAAAAATGGTTTTACCGTCTGTTAAACACACCAGACCCATTTGGCGAGTCTTGGTCTTAAATTTCCTTCTTATCGCTTACGCATTCGATACGTCCAGAATTCGATAGAAAAAAAAATGTCACTTATTGCTCTAAGCTTCATGGCACGAGTTAGAATAATTCCTGATGACTCCATTTGAAAGCAACATATCGATAATGATTAGATTTACATCTCTCTCATCCGTTGAGACAAGGCGTATTCGGTAGAATGGGAAACAATGCACGAGCTCAATTGATTTCTGATAACATAGCTCTATTGCACGATCTAGATTTGAAAGAAGTGAGACAATCCTAGATGTCTTGGTGGTCAACTATTTATATATGTGGCGCGCACACACATATAAAAGTGACCTCACTGGACACGGTTTCATAGACTCCCTAAGACACTTGAACCTAGGCTCTGATACCAAGCTTTGTCACGCCCCGAACCATGGCTCCGGGCGAAACACGCTTCTGCGTGTCTTGCCGCATGTGACCGAGCGAACCCACGACTTGCCGAGTCTACACGGGACATGAACCGATGCGGAATATAAAGTAAACATGCATGAATTGTGAAAACATGGAGTTTAATAATCATAAGTCTGAAAGTATTATTATTATTATTATATCATAAATGCGGAATTATGGTAATGTAGCCATTAAGGCCAACTCAACTGAACGTGACAACTGACTAGTCTATGAAACCTCGACACGAATATGTACTATTAAACCGTTCATCGGAAAAGGCCCTCGGATACCTTAAATGCATAACTCGACATAAATAGAAGTAAAGACACAACCCCCGAATGAGATGGGGCTCACCAAAAGCTGATACGAGCAATGTCCTAACGAGCAAATCTGCTGTCCCGTCAATCAATACCTGCATCGTGAAATGCAGCCCCGGCAATAGAAAGGGGACGCGCACATTGAATGTCTTTTGGTATGTAAAGCAAATGAAAGAAATAACATGGGATATGGAATAACATGATAAGAACAGAAACTGAAAACATGGACATGAACATGAGCATGAACACATATAAATGAAGTCTGAAAACAGTAAATCAATGGAAATACATGTATATATAACTGCTTGTAACATGGGGGGTGCTATAGTATAACCGACAACATGATGCGGTACTTGCGTCCTACCACAGTAACACTGTTATCTTGCCGGGAATATGAGATTTAAGTAATAATAAGCATGTAAGGATCCAACCGCATAATGAATGTGTTGCCTCCGCTGGCGACAACCCTTATCCTACGGTGGCTACGTAGTTTCGGGCTATCCCGAGCCTCTCGGTTAACTAAGCAAATCCCAAAAAAACATGAACATGTAAAATAAGTGGCACTTTACGCCCATGGTTTTTATGAATATAACTTGCTTGTACATGGATATCATGAATTATAGCTTGCTTGCATGAACTTGTAAAACATGTATAGTATTTTCTTAAAAATAGCATGAACCCATGGAATGAGATATATGGGTTTTTCATAGATTACGGACAGATTCTTAATAATCATAAAGAAATATTAAGAACTCAATGATGGAACTATAACAATTCATACATAATATAATCATGGACATAGACCTAGGGTTATCACGAGCATGGTATATAAACCCTAGTTTTCGTGTAGAGAATCATAATTTATGGATTATGAGGCGTGGGGAAGAACAATAATATTCCCACACGTAGATAGTAACTCTACATACCTTAATCGCCCCAAAACTTGAAGAAAAGTCAGAATCTTTGAAGAAGAATTCCAAAAGCTTTGAATTTAGAAACCTTGAGAGGATTTTATTTGCTGGCTCACAATGCAAAAGAGACTGTTGACAAAGGATAGGCTAAAGAGAATGGGAATAAGCCAAGAGGAAGTATGCCTGTTATGTGGAGAGCAGCCTGAGACCATTGACCACCTGTTCTTCAGGTGTATCTTTTCCAACAATTCATGAAGGAATTAATGCAATGGTTAAAAGCAAAGGGGAAGATCAGCAGAGCTTTCCTATGGGCCGTAGTCAATGCAGCAATATATCACATATGGATGGCAGGAATGGAACACTTTGGAACCACAAAGTTCCCAGACCCCAACTGGTGAGCAATCAAGTACAACTGGAATGCAAGCAGCGAATTTTTGATTTAATGTATAAGAAGAAGAAGTGCAAAGATAAGGCTTGGATAGAAAAACTATATGCATAGGGAATCAAAATAGTAAGGTAGATAGAGTGATTAGCAGATATGTCTTTGTCCTGGTTCTTTTTTTCTTTGGAAAAGATCCTACTTCTGTAAGATGGACAAGCTAGGATACTAATGTAAATACAAGAGGAGGAAAGCAATAAAATGTTCGGTTGACCAAAAAAAAAAGATGCATTCATCTTCTTTTTTGTGAATAGTTTTTACCGAGAGGAATAACACACGATTTAAATGTCAAAATACATAAAGGAGTAAGGACAACACAAAGTTACTGCATATGAAATATATAATATATGCAGGCATGAGGAATACCACTCATAAACACCTTTCACTAAATACAGTTCATAGGGGAAATATCTACAGGCTGAAAACTCTTCTGATAAGGTAATTCTACAGGATTAGATCTAGTCCCAAAGAAAAATACAGCTGCTCAGAACATTCTTGTTGGATATGAGAATAAATTTTCCCATTAATAGTTGAAAAGAAAAAAAAAACTGCATAAAATATGTGACGATACTCTTATGAGGTGAGAGATTTTTGGAAAAAAACATATGGGGTTGGCATTAAGATTGTATTTGGTCTAGCTGAGCCCAACAACTGATATCAGAACAACTAATTATTCAACCAGATGAGTATGGACATGGAGGAGTGTTGATGACATACTGCCTCTACCCAGAGTTTGGAGAAGCACACACAAAAAACAAAGCTTGCCCATGGGCTTTGTTGGCCATAAATACTTGGACAATGTCGGTGACACAAATTGAAACTCCAAATTGGCCCATGAATCTTCATGATGGGCTATGTAAAACGCAGTTCGAGGGGCTTGTAATATGGGCCATGTAAAATTTAGTTACGTTCGATGAAGAAATTCTTAGGTGCGCAAAGAAAGTCTAATATTGGTAGTTGGATAAATAAGAAAAAATACGTATAATGTGTATGGATACTCTTAAAGGTATGAGAGCTTTTGAGAAAATCGTACCGGTTTGACTTAAAGCAGACTGCATCACACCATGTTAAGAATATCTTTTGGTTGGCTTAGTCCAAAAATTCTCAATTCACTCCGAAGAATCAAAGACTTTAATGACTGATCATGCTCATTTTGAGTGATCAGAAATTCAGATAAAGAGGAGTTTTGGTAGGTTGACAACTAGCATAAAACTAGTCAATTTATGAATCATCACACACAAAATATAGCCAATCCTAACTTGCTTGACATTAAGGAGTAATTTTTATTGTTGTATACTTCAGTTTCCGAGGAATTACATAAATCTCTTTTTATAAAGTAAAAATAGGATTTCATTAATCAAGCATCCAACGATGCAACTGAGTGCAAAAACATATCAAGTCTCCTTTCAAAACATCACCATTTTAACAACTTAAGGAGGTACAAAATCAAAAAGATCTAAGGAATTGTTTACATCAGAATAATTCTCCAAGCTCAAAGATCAAGAAAACATCTAGCTTTCAATGTCTATACAAGAGTTGATCTTCCATCAAAGAAAAACTGATTTTTCTCTTTCCATATAATGCAATGGGAAATCATCTTCCAAATATATTTGATAGAACTCTCAACTTTGAAGCCATTTCACAAAACAAAAAACTTCTTTAAAATTGTTGTTAACATATTCCAAAAATCTCTAGACACTTTGCGTGTTGAATGAAAAAATGTTTACTCTCTCTGTTTCCTGTATATAAGTAGAATCTTCTAAATAAGATGGTGCCTCTTCTCTTTAATCCTTCTTGTTTTAGACATGCCTCTAACACTGCTAATAAACAAAAGCAAGCTACTTTGTTGAATAAATATTATCTAATATATCAAAAAGAATTATTTTATCTACCATTACAATATTTGAAAGACAATTGATGCTATAGCCTTAATGGCTGACATTTGTTTTTAGCCCTTGAATACCAATTGATTGAACATTACTTCTATTACATCTCTAGCGTCCAAAATTGTCCTTTGTAACAGCCATGTAATTTTCTAAATGTTAGCCTTTGTAATTGTCTTTAATGGTTGTTACAATGAATGATTTTCTAATGTCAGCTTCTCTCCTTTTTTCGTTCCATATATTATCCTCAACTTCTTCACTTTGAGATGTACAGAATATACTAACTAGTTCTTCCTGTTTTATTTTCTTTTGCTGGGTTTTATATTATTTAATCTTTACTAGATTCTAGCTCCTAGTTTTGTACTAAAAGAGCTTGTTGAATTATGGGGATCCACTCATACCGGGTGAAATATCCTTAAGGACAGTGTCTTAATTGACACGCCCCAAGCTTTCAAGAATTTCCTGCAAAATTCGTGATCCAGTATTTTCTGTAAGATTTCCAACAATTTTAAGGATATTTTCTTATTACATTCTTATGGAAAGTTCTAAAAATTCTTTATGAAGAAAAGAAGGAAAAAATACAGTTGATAGAAAATAAATTAAAGAAGCGAAGGTGCAGTTGCCAAAGAACGTGGTTGTAAAAGCAGTATTTGCATTTGGAGATTCAATAGTGGATCAGGGAATAATAATTAGATTGCAACTGTTGCTAAGTGTAATTTTCTACCTTATGGTAAGGATTTCGACGTTGGTGGTTCTGGTGGGTGTACTTCCAATTCTGTTGGTTGGCCTAAGGGCAAGGCTTTAAGTCTGGTGGTGTTCTTGAGCGGTACTAAACGGAAGGTATTTGTAGCTGACGAAGGTGAGGAATATACTAAGAAATTCAGTGTTGTGGAGGACAACGGGATCTATGTGTTCAGGAGGTATGTGAAAATACTATATTTTAAATTTTTAATGATTCGTGTGTCAAACTAAGTCAACATATCCCTCAATGTAGAAGAAGATTAGGAGAAATGATAATCCCGTTAAGTAAAATAAGTGTGATTAAGCGGATGATATAATTGTTGTGATGCATTTTCAAGTGAATCTTTGTAGGTTAGTGTGAGAGATTGGGTGTTAGACTTTGGTGCTACTAAGCATATTTGTGCTAACATAATTTTGTGTTTTACACCCAAATTGAAGAAAAATAATGATTTATTTGTGTTGGTGATTCTTGAACTACTCAAGTTCTTGGAGTGAAAATGTTCTTCTTAAACTCACCTATGAAAAACATTGGCATTAACGGATGGAGCTCCTCTCCATTTCCACTCTCTCCATTTTAAAGTTATTCTACTTGGATGAAAGGAAAACGGGGGCGGATCTATTGTCCGTGGGGATGCCACGCTACCCGCAAGCTTTGGTCGAAAGTCTATGTGTATATATGTGTATATATATATATATATATATATATATATATAAGAAATTGTATAAATAGCATGCTTGCCACCCCGAATGACAAAAGTAGCTATAGTTCCCGTGGCACCGAGTGGAAGGTGTCTCCCTTGTGGCGAGGGTTCAAACCTGCCCAACAGCATAATTTTAGCTCTTTTTGCTGTGTGGATCACATAGATATCACAATGTTAATATATGTTTTTCCTTTTTTTTCCCTAATTCCTTTTGACCGGCTTTATCTAATTCATTAATTATTGTTGACTAGCTTCATTTATTTATTAATCTCTGATTTATTTATATTTTGACTATTTTCTTGTCTTTTATTTATTTGCTTAAGTTCATAAAGTTAAAACTTAGAATAACATAAGCTTTTTCTTCCAAAAGTCCTTTTTGCAAGTTTTATGATTTGCATCATGTTATCATAATTATTACTCCTATTTCTCCGTTCGTTCAATTTGTTTATATAAACAGTATAAGACGAATAACCCGAATCGAAAACAAAAGCGAAAGTTGATCAAGCTAGCCAGTGTGGCACCCGGAACCTCCAAATCTTGGATCCGCCTCTGGACACATGTCATAGTTAATAATTAATGGCTGAGATCTAATTGCGCAAATCAAGGTCCTAACCATAGTTAGAATAACAAATATTTTCTTTATTTACTCTAAAAAGTTTTGACAATCCCAAAATTCTAGCTAAAACATTATCTCGCCTATAAATTAATCCTAAAATTTTCTTTCTTTCCTATTTATTACGTGTCATATAAATGACGTATAAATTTTCTTTTCTTCAATTAAAATTAAAGCATGAAGTATACAAAAAAAAAATATATGGGAACATATCCAGATGGACGTAGGGGGGAAAATTAAGAAGAACTGTACAAAAAAAAATTGTTCAAAAGAAGCAAAAAAAAAAAAAAGGAAGAGCACGTATTTGCTTCTTTTGAACACAAAAAAATTAAGAAGAACTGTACAAAAAAAAATTCTTTCTTTCCTATTTATTATGTGCTCTTCCTTTTTTTTTTTTTTTTTTTTTGCTTCTTTTGAACATTTTTTTTTTTTTTGTACAGCTTCTTCTTAATTTTCCCCCCTACGTCCATCTGGATATGTTTCCTTTTGTTTTTTTTTTTTGTATGCTTCATGCTTTAATTTTAATCAAGAAAAGAAAATTTATAAGTCATTTAAATGACACGTAATGAATATGAAAGAAAGAAAATTTTAGGATTAATTTATAGGCGAGATAATGTTTTAGCTAGAATTTTGGAATTGTCAAATCTTTTTAGAGTAAATAAAGAAAATATTTGTTATTTTAACTATGGTTAGGACCTTGATTTGGGCAATTAGATCTCAACCATTAATTATTAACTATGACATGTGTCTTTCATCCAAGTAGGAATTTGGAGAAAATGGAGAGAGTGGAAATGGAGAGGAGTCCCATCCGGCATTAACTGAGTTGCATGGTACATGTCCCTAATCTATGAACCAATTTGATTTCTTTGTGATTATTAGAAAAAGTTAGGAGAAAGGTTTATTTGAGTTTATAAGGTTATAGTGTTAATCAAAAATAATATTTTTGTGGGCAAAGAATATTATATATAATCATGCTCTATTTGTTGGGTGCTTTTTTTTATGTACATGTTCTTAAGTGCTGCAATTTGATATTTATCTAAGTCTTATTTGATATTAGATGATGGTCTGTGCAGCAATTTATTGTTTTAGAAAATTGTTAAACGTCACATGGAAAGAGGTGGGAAAAAAAATGGTTATGGTCTTTGTGATTTGGTTAGCAGCAATGAAAGTGTTGTTTAAATTTTTATTTATCATATATAATTGTTAGACTTCTCGTTTTCCTTTCTTATTTTCTCTTTGATCACTTTCTAGTTTTTCTGAGGACTGGATAACTTAGTCAACCATTGCAATTATTACTTGCTGCTTATTTTCAGTGTGTTGTAATGTAAATGTTTTAGTTATCTGAAAAAGAAAAAAAGATTAGGACAATATTCTTCATTAGAAAATTGAATACAAATATCATGATATTATCCAAACGATTCAATTGCTTCAAATGCATTTGAATGGCTTTAATAGAGTTGCAATAATGGACAGTGAATTGTTGTCAGGACGTTAACCTATGTCCATTTTTTCTCTATTTTATCTTTGACATATTCTTGTGTGTAAATTTGTGTGTCACATATAAAATAGGATACCTTATAAGATTGGAAAAATCTCTTATGAGCTGTGGAAAGATTGTTTCTTAGACTGAAATATTTGAAAGTGTGGGGGTGTCTTGTAATGTTATGGTACCAAATATAGTGAATTTTTTGTTGTACTAAAGAGGTACAATAATGCAAAGTGGATCTTAAAATCCACAAGCGATCCTGTATTTATCCTTTGTGGGGGTGCCATAGCATGAAAATCAACTAAATAGAATTTATTATTTTGGAGTTGGTTGGTGATGAGGCTAAGTGGTTACGAGACCTCTTAGTGAGCATTCCAATTGGAATAAAACCAACATCTTTTGTGTTTATACTTTGTGGTTGCCCAGCAGCAATATCTATAGTGGAAAATTAAATATTTCACTGGCAAAAATTAACATATTCTTTTGAGACATAATGTGGTAAAGCAGTTGTTGTGAGATGAAATTATTTATGTAAATAATATGAAGTCGGAGGTGAACTTGATCAATTCACAGACTAAAGGAAACATCGAGGGGAGTGAGACTTTTGTCAATTTGAGAAGATCAACAATGATGGTAACCCAACCTATGTGATTGGAGATCCCATGAATTAGGTTCATCTGCGTAATAACAAGTCATTAGTTGATCAAGTATGCACTAGTAACTTATGTCCCTCCTATGATGTGTGAATATAGTGCAAATACTGCAAGGCAAAGTGAGGTTGAGTTAAACTCTTAGAGCCTGTTTGGAAGGGCTTAAAAAAAGCAGCTTATAAGCCAAAAAAAAAAAAAAAAATGGAAAAGGGCGGAAATAGGATTACGCAGCGCTGTTTATCTTTGAGAAATAGTTCATTCATGGGATCCTTCGTTATACTTATAGGGCCAATTATACCTTCATTATTTTTCCCCTCAAATAATTTATATACTATGGGATCAATTATACCCTTATGTGTAACGGCTTCCACGTGGCATCATCCCGACACACACACACACTTCAAAATTATTTTCCCTCAAATAATTTTTTACCCATTAAAATAATATATACCCAACCTCGATTAATTTTTTAATAATAAATAATAAACTAATATATATATATAACCCATTTACCCTAAAAACCATTTCCTCCCAACACACACACACACACACTATATATATATATATATATATATATATATATATATATATATATATATATATATATATATTCTTTTTCTTTTGATAAGGTAAAACCATTAAAATGTTAAGACCAAAACAGAATTTACACCAAGCGTAATGAATATATATATATAATATATATATTACACCAACCAGTTTTTCAAGCAGAATTATACTATAGTTTGACAATAGAGAGAGAGTGTGTGTGTTTGGGGGGTAATGGTTTTTAAGGTAAATGGGTTGGGTCCGTATTAGTTTGCCTGGAAAAAAAAAATCCGGATCGGGTTGGGTTATTTTAATAGGAAAACAATTATTTGAGGGGAAAATAATTTTGAAGGACTGGGATGATGCCACGTGGCAGCCGTTACACATAAGGGTATAATTGATCCCATAGTATAACGGCAAGGGTATAATTGGCCCTATAGTATAACGAAGGGTATGAATGAACTATTTTCCACAGTTCAGGGGTAATTTTGGCCCTTTTCCAAAAAAAAAAAAAAAGTTCGGGTAGCTCAACTTATTTTTTTTTTTGGCTTATAAGTTGTTTTCAACTTATAAGCTGCTTTAGAAAAGCTAAGCCAAATAGGCCCAATTATTTTTTTGGGCTTATTTTAAGCACAAAATGGCTTTAAGCTGGCCAGCCAAACACTCAAAAAAGCTTAAAACAACTTATAAACTCTTTTCAGCAACTTATAAGCCAATCCAAATGGGCTCTTAATTTAATTCATATCTTTTATGGGTGGTGTATTGCTCTGCAGAGTACACTTGATGATTGGAACTATATGAGTGTGGAGTGTTGCCGCTCCTATGAAATTGTGACAGATTTCTAGGGCACTCATGAATACCGCTAACACGCGCATGGCCTCTTAGCGCAAAACTGCGATAATGACAAAGATTGTGCGAGTATATGTGATAGAATAAGACCCTAGACTTACAAAAGAATTCTTGGTTCATAGAAGTTCTAAACTTCACCAATTAATCTGTAAGTTTAATCTTGTTTTATCTAGGTATGGTTCATATTCTACGAAACACCAGATTTAATGCAATATACTCATATGTGAAAACCTAGTAAAACATCTTATTTCATTCTATAACTTATTATTCTTTTTGAGATATGTGGGGGATTGTTGAATAAATATCATTTCAACTGAGTGCAAAAACATATCAAGTCTCCTTTCAAAACATCACCATTTTAACAACTTAAGGAGCTACAAAATCAAAAAGATCTAAGGAATTGTTTACATCAGAATAATTCTCCAAGCAAAAAGATCAAGGAAACATCTAGCTTTCAATGTATATACAAGACTTGATCTTCCATCAAAGAAAAACTGATTTTTCTCTTTCCATATAATGCAATGGGAATCATCTTCCAAATATATTTGATAGAACTCTCAACTTTGAAGCCATTCCACAAAACAAAATACTTCTTTAGGAGTTATTGGCATTGCCGAGCTACACCAAAATTGTTGTTAACATATTCCAAAAATCTCTAGACACTTTGGTTGAATGAAAAAATGTTTACTCTCTCTGTTTCCTGTATATAAGTAGAATCTTCTAAATAAGATGGTGCCTCTTCTCTTTAATCCTTCTTGTTTTAATCATGCCTCTAACACTGCTAATAAACAAAAGCAAGCTATTTTGTGTTGAATAAATATTATCTAATATATCAAAAAGAATTATTTTATGTAAAATTTTCACAAACAGCTACCTTTTAGCTCCTTCTAACAACCTATAACTACATGTTCTACATTTACAATTCGAAATTTTGGAGGACCCTATATTTAGCTAGTAGACGTGTCGACTTAAATATAGGATAAATATAACGGAAATACATACGCTGAGAAAACTGAAAGTGCTAAATTTATGGAAACAAAATCTATTCCAATTTAAATTAAAATCAGTTTTTAATGTTCCCTGATTCACGCAAATATCCTCCCATTCCATATCTAATCTCATATCTCATTCAAACAGCTAACAAGATGTTATGTTATATTGGTGGTTTAATAAGATTTGAAAAGTCTACTCTATATAAACTAATTTGACCTTTTGTTTTGGATTTATGTTTTAATAGTTGTATTTTGTATATATTTTGGCTATATTATAGTTGCATTTTCGATCCGTTAGATACTACTTATTCTCGTTCATCGTTAACTATATTTCATATATATTTTACATATATTGAGAGTGTATTTAGATGAAATTTTAACTTCGTAACACACCGTACATTAAAAGTGGACTTATGGAATATATCTAAGTTATATTTGATGTATATTTCTACTGTATTTAAATGGTTAAATATGCTACAAAAAATTACAGTTATGGTGAAGAACAATAAACACGATTAACTGAAGAAACATGTGAAAAAAATAAACAATACAAAATATACTTAAAATGCACATAAAATATAGATCGGTTAAGTCACGTATCCGTAATAATCGAACTAAAAAATACAAACGAACTAAATATACTGAAAATACAACATAAATATATAGGTTAAATACACGGTGAAACGTAAAAATCAGTATAGAATCTTACCTTTTTTGGGAATTAGATTTGAATTATGAGTGAAATTAATGAGTAGTTAATTAGAGATAACAAGGAAGATGAATTATTGTAAAACTGATTTGAAATTGGAGAAAATTAAGGGATATTGGGCATAATGGCGTGTATTTAGGGGGATAGGAGAGAGGGACATTTTTTTTTTTTTCCGCTTAAATTTAGGGGTGTGGGAAGTTATCAGATGAGTGGTAAAAAAGTGGTAGCTATAGGAAGTAAATATGTTATATTTTAGCTACTAAATATAATTATTGTAAAGTTTAGTTATGTTCCATAAACAGGTAATAATGTAAGTTATGTCAAGTAAATTTTAGTTATTTTATCTACCATTAAAATATTTGAAAGACAATTGATGCTATAGCCTTAATGGCTGACATTTATTTTTTAGCCCTTGAATACCCATTGATTGGACATTACTTCTATTACATCTCTAACATCCAAAATTGTCCATTGTAACATCCATGTAATTTTCTAAATGTTAGCCTTTGTAATTGTCTTTAATGGTTGTTACAATGAATGATTTTCTAATGTCAGCTTCTCTCTTTTTTTTTTCGTTCCATATATTATCCTCGACTTCTTCACTTTGAGATGTGCAGAATATACTGACTAGTCCTTCCTCTTTTATTTTCTTTTTCTGGTTTTATATTATTTAATCTTTGTTAGATTCTGGCTCCTAATTTTGTACTAGAAGAGCTTGTTGAATCCTGAGGGATATACCCATACCGGGTGAAATATCCTTAAGGACAGTGTCTTAATTGACATGCCTCAAGCTTTCAAGAATTTCCTACAAGATTCGTGATCAAGTATTTTCTGACAATGTTCGTGATCAAGTATTTTCCGTAAGATTTCCAACACTTTGGTATGTGAATTTGATCTTTCATATTAGCTTTCCGGGCCAATCTTCTATAATATTTACTTCTACTTACTATTTCTTCATAACATTCCTTTACGATGAAAGTTCCTATTTCTTCTCTTCCCCAACACTAACCTATCTACTTCTTGCTGCTAATTTTGGATGTTTTGAATTCAAGCAAATCTCATTGGTGGTCATTCAGCTTTGAGGTTATCACATAAAAGTCACTTTATTTTTTGTTACATAAAAGTCATTCAACTTTAAAGGTTATTACACAAAAATAACTTTTCTATTTTATACCACATAAAAGTCATCCAACTTTAAAATTTATGACGCAAAAATCATTTGTTTTAATTTTTTGTCATATAAAGTCATCCAATTTTGCTCAACTAAAAAGTAATTTTCCCCTGAATTTTTATATTTTGTAATGGGAATATGACATGACACTCTAAAATAAATTAATTACTTTTGGGATAATTCCAGAAACCCCCCTCAATGTTTCGCCTCATAATATATACTCCCTCTATGCCAATTTATATGGCACACTTTCCTTTCTAGTATGTCCAAAAAATAATATCACATTTTTATATTTAGAAACAATTTAACTTTAAAATTTTCTTTTACCTGTAATGAGATGATTTACAGTCACACAAATATCTAAGGCTTGTTTTGGACCACAAATTTCAAAAAGTCTTCCTTTCTTTCTTAACCCCGTGCCTAGTCAAGTGATTGTTACGGTTCACTTTTACGCGGGCGCATAAAAGCTACTATGAGGTTATTGACTCTATTTGGACTTTATGTTTTTAGAGTCGCTACCTAATTTTATAATCGAAATTAGGAAAACCAGGTAAAAAGGGTTTATCAAAACAAGAGAAAAATCCTTTTAAACCAGAGTTTAAGGTAAGAGTTCTGGTGATCCCCCTAAGGAAGGTTTTACGCACCCTAGCGTAGAATACAGTTGACCTACGAGCTTCAATGTGTGATAAATTGTGAGTATTTGTTAAACTATTTTCTGTCTTGCAAAGCTGTCATTCATTCATATCATTAATCCGAGAAAAATTTCGGCAAAAAGTCTCCTTAGAAAAGGGGATTTTGGGTTTGAAAATCCACGTATGTGTTCAACTAGCTTTATTGCCGGACTAGGACAC
Organism: Lycium ferocissimum; assembly: GCF_029784015.1. Lineage (NCBI taxonomy): Eukaryota > Viridiplantae > Streptophyta > Magnoliopsida > Solanales > Solanaceae > Lycium > Lycium ferocissimum. The sequence goes on from NC_081344.1 coordinate 59,735,933, forward strand.
ACCCGGGATTTCTCCCAAGTAGAGTCGCTACTATTCTAGTCCTAATAAGATGAGTTTAGTTCTTGCGGATTTTTATTTTATTATAAGAAAATATGGAGTATTCTCCTCTCTCTCTCTCTCTCTCTCTCTCTCTCTCTCTCTATATATATATATATATATATATATATATATATATATATAAGAAAAAAAGAAAGTTTTATTAAGTCGAACTTTTATCATTTTTGAAGCCCACAAGGTCAAACCATATTTCAAGTCCAAAGTTCATCATACCTCAATCTTGGTCTAAAACATTCCTCTTATTTCGATCGTGTAATGTTGGGCTTCCAGCCCAAAGTCCTTTTTCGAAATGTATCCAAGTCGAAGTTCAAGTAATCCAAATTTAATGTTGGGCTTTCCGGCCCAAATATCCCTTTTGCTCTTAGTCCACAAGTCTTTGAATCCTTTGGCCCAAATAATCTCAAAAATCCCTTTTAGTCCAAGCCAAAAGCAGTCCGTTTTATTTCAAACAAGATAAAAACCTTAACTTTAACAAAAGACCCATATTTTTCTCAAAAGTATTTCGGGTGTTTTTCATCGAAAACAAATCTACCATTTAAACAACATTAGGCTATTCATTGAAATTTCATTTTTTTTAATTCGGGGATAAATACGGTTTCATCGGTGGGCTTAAGGCCCAAAATGTCCAATTATTTCAAGATACTAATTTTCATGAAGGGGCGGAAGGCCCGAATCGTTTTACCACTTAATCAATTTTGAAACCCTTTTGCCTTTATTTAAAACAAGTCCAGTTTTAAACTTAGTTAAAAATTGGATTAAGTTCCATTTCATGCAATGATTTAAGTTATTCGAACTTTGAAAAAATGTTTAGGCGACGTTCCTAAAACTCTAAATATTGTCCTAAGTTCTAACATCCATAGGGGTTCCAATATACAAGTGTTGTTTACATATACAACATATATACAAGCAAGATATATACAATGCAAAGTAGGAGAGAAGTAAGGGAAATTTCGGCTGATGGGCATACCCAAGCCCATCAGTGTCATTTTCACCCATGAATGGGCCTTCAACATATTAGCTTCCATTTCTCCTCCATCGGACTCGATAAAAGAAGGCAGTTGGGCCTTTGGCCCAACAGGTTTCATGCAAGGATGCGGCCCAAGTGGCCCGGGAGGAACCATGTAATCACAATAAAAATGATAAGGATTAGTAACTAACTTAGGCAATTAAACATATAATTATGAAAGAGCATAGGTAAAATATGCAAGCCCAAATGAGCTTGAAACAAAGGCAAACAAATTGGGCTAAGTACAACCCACACTTAGCAAAATAAACTAAAGTCAACAATTATGACGGAGGGAGGCCTGGCCAAGAATCCAAATAATCAGCCCACACTAACCAACATGATATACCTCATATACACTGAGTATACTGTCTTCTATACACTCAGTGAGTGTCCAGAAGTGAGTATACCCTGTATACCCGGGTATATCACTTGGTATATTAAAAAAAAAAAAAAGAATCAACCCATTAAGAATAAAACAGCCAAGAGAATCATATAAATGGATTTAATACTTCAAAGTTTCAAATTGACAGCAACAAACAAAGGCAAGACAAAGTAACTGCCCACTTAAAACTAAATGTATAATATACAAGTCTTATGTTGGTAGAATCAGAATATCTTTGAAGTACAAAAATCGGACAAGACAATTTAAACCAAGTAAAAAGAGGAAATTCGAATATGAGCATACATGTTTGCTTATCCATTTGATATTAAAAGGGATCCCATAAGGTTTATTCTTATTTAGGGGAACCCCAGCAACTTAGAAGGAGGATGACAAGCTGAGTTTGACTAGAAAGTCAAAGCTTGTCCACTCTCTTCTAAGTCCTGGATAAGTCACACCTATGCTTTGAATAAATCCCAAGGGTACCTTCATTATCAACCCCAAAAGATTACGGAACCAACACATAATGCCACAACACCAACTTAAACTTCATAGTTCGAGGAAGAAGAAAAAAATACATGAGGCCAAGTACAATAAACATTAAGCTATGTAGAACAAACTGGTCCCCTATCAATAATTTAACCTATTCCCAAGCTATATTTTTCATGAAATGGCGTTTGCAGGTTGATAACAGAATGTTTAGGTCTATAAGCTAAGTCCTCAAAACAGAAACATGGTTTAGAGAAGAAAAGAAAAAAAAAAGACAAAGGGGGAAAGCAAACTGAATCACTTGAACAAATTTAAATGGCAATTCATGGACAAAGAGACATGTATCTACAAACCACAGTGTTCAAGAGTTAAGAAAAAAGGTCAAGTAGACAGTTTTATTTCATTCAGATTTCCATTTATAGACTTAAGACATTATTGATGTGACACAATTATCATCAGAGTAGCCAAAACATTTACCTGCATGGGGTAGACTCAATTAACATAGAGGTACATGAATGTAAATACTTATAGGTCAAAAGACATAAACAGGTTGAATGAAAAAACCATGTACCACATAGGCATATAGCTAACTTAATCTGGGCAAGTTTGATAGAATTTGGCTAAATCATCAGTTCATTATATTAACAGATCTAAAGTTCAAATTTAGATCCTCCCATTTGGACTAACACATGCCTATTTAGACTTCAACTAACATATGAGAGATCTTTAGCAGGGTTTTATACTAAATCTAAACTCTTTTTAAACCCCTATTTCTATCAGCTTCACTGCCTATACCTTGACATAATCAAACTGATTCACATGTGCTTTCTCATAACCTTAAGCTAAGTGAAAAGGTTCAGTAACATTATAACAACATTTAGACAATATTAACTTATCCTAAATTGGAATACACAACTTAATACCCATCAAGCAGTTACTTCACATGATCTTAAGTATGTATTTAAACTGGACAAGCAGAGTAAGAGCACAAAGCAATAGAATTTGGTTGAAATCTAAATTAAATTTAATAAACATTAGGCTAATAACAAAACATGATCATACCAAACTGGTGATCAATTAATACTACTTCATGATGAGGCAAAAAATCAAATAACCAGACTAAACTAAACTATCTATGGGGAAAAAAATCACATAATCTAACAACTAACACAAAACATTCTCTGAGCTAAGAAAAAAAAAACGTAAACATGATATGAGACAAAAAATGCGAAATAAAAAGGAAAAAAGGAAGATTATTTACCTTTCTCTTGTGCAGCATTAATCGAGATTGAACTTGGATAGTTCTCATTGCTTCTTAATCCCAACACTTAGCCACACCAACACAGAAAAAGTAAAAAATATTTAAAAATTATACTTAACTCGAAAATTTAAGTTTCAAAGCAAAGGTATGCCAAAACTAAGTATTTCGAGTTTTTTGTGGTAAATATCGCCAAAAAAAACCTCTTCTTCAAATGGTGAATTCAAATTCGCAAAAAAGCCCTAATTCACCGATGTGGGACAAGTCTCGAATTTGGACTTGTTCCTCACAAACAAGTAATCGTAAGGCTTAGATCGATGCATGCAACAAATAAAGGGCTGAATTTGCAACCAGAACTCAACGGATCCTTATGGTCACAATCGGACCAATGGGGTTTAAGGATTCCAACTCACCTCAAGACAAAACCCATTAAAAATACGTACTAACAAACATCGATTTTTGTAGAAAAGTAAGAGATAGGGGGGTGTTACCTCGTTTGGGTTGAGTTTGGTGGAAAGAGGGTGAGAAATGGCAGAGCAATTAATGCTCTTGCCATTCTCGACCATGCAAGGTCCAAAACTAAAGTGGGCCCTTCCTTTCTTTGTCGTTTTCAGCATAGACGACGTAGGAGAGAGGGAAGGGGAGGGGTGGCGGCTAGGGTTTCACGACCCATTGAGAGAGAAAAAGTCTTTAGGGTCTTTTTGGTATGAAATGAAGGGAGGCGGGGTATTACCCCCCCCCCCCCCTCTTTTTAATGGATAGTTGGGCCGGGTAAGGTCCCTTTTGGGCCTGGACTCGGCTGACACAAAAATAATAAGGGGCAACCCATATGTATGTGTGTATATGTGATATACCTGTGTGTATACGCACACACATGTATATAGCCGTATACATACGTATATATGGAGGGTTGTATATGCAGATTTTGACAAATAGCCGTATTAAAGAAACGTCTTTAAATTGGACATCTAAAAGATGGCCACTTTTAAACTAATTATACAAGAATCAAATTGTAAAAATACCTTAATCAAGTTAAGTCATGAAATTGGCTATTTCAATCGTAGCCGCAACAAGACTAAAACACTTAAAGGCCAATTTTGCAATTATGACCTTAATTAATCTAAATCAAAGAATTTTGGCTATTTCAATTAAGGCTGGAATCAGACTAATCATTGATTATTTCAATTGTAGCCATAATTAAACACATTATAAGCAAATTTACAAATACAACCATAATTAATTGTTTAAATTAATTATGATTAATTTGAAAATTGTCAATATGATTTGTTTATGCAGAAATTAAAGTTGAGGGGTAAAATGATTATTTATTTTAATTAATCCATTTCCTTGAGTTAAAGGGAGTAAAATACTTGCTAATTTGGGCAACTAATTAAACAAGATAATTGTTATAACTATTTTTTGTTTTGGCAAGTACCATAATTGTTGCAATGACATGTAAATTAATTTCCAGATGATTTATAATATTTACAGAAGTTATTTTACCAAATGAGAATGGTAAAATATTATCTAAATCATTTTATAAAATTATTTTGGCTTCTAAAAATACATATTTCACTCCATTTAATACCCAAGGATTCTGGGTGATTAAAACAAATTATGGGATGTCAACAACTGCCACTTCGGTGTTCGGGGATGGCAAAGCCATCTATGAACAACGAAATTTGACAAACCTTGATTTTTGATCGACCCATCTCCATATTACCTCTCGCTTTTATGCAATTTTCAAAATATGTGGCCGGACCCTGGTTTTTGGGTTTCCTACATATCTCAGTTACATGAAAATTCAGGCCACTTGTAGTTCGACTTAATTTATGCTTCAAAAAATGCGAATTTAAGCAAATTTTGGATTTTCCCGTTATGAGACCAAGTCCGGTGTGATTGATTGGAGTGTGACTGACTCTCTGGTTCTGAGTCCGCCTACATATCCCTGGTCTTGGGAATCAAGTTACTTGTAGTTTGACTCGATCGGAAGAAAAGGGTATCCCTTATGCGGGAATGCCTTTGTGTGTGTATCGGTGTGTGTCCAACCGATTTGCGAAAAAATTTAAAAACCAGCAAGTAAAAACAAACAAACAAGCAATTGGTGTGGCTGAGCATAAGCGGGAGCGATCTTCCAAGTCCTGGCCGGAGAGCTTGACTCTCATGGGCACCCTATCTCGACCGGCTGTGTAAGAAAAAGTTTCACATTTGCTCCGCATGCCTTGGGTCAACTTCTTCGCAGATGAATACATTGGTTGGTCACTTGATCAAATTTACATTGGTTGGTTTGAGAAGAATACTGTGGTCGCGTGACTGGATTTACATCGTTCTCTCATTTTTTAAGCGAATAATGCGACTTAAGAGCCGGATTTACATTGCTTTGATATGTCAGGGCGAAGATTGCAACCGATTGGTCGGAATTAGCCTTGATATTTGATTTTCTTTTAGTGGCCTTTGGGTGATATTCTGATTAGATAGTCTTCTTGTCAATGCTTGAATGAATGCCCCTCTTGGCTGTTTGTAAAATATAGATATGAATGATGGCCCTCTTTGCAAATAAGAAGAATGGCCCTCTCAAATAGAAGGAAAATAGATATGCAATGGCCCTCATGGTAAATAAGAAGAAGTGATGGCCCTCTCGGCAACAGGAAAATAGATATGCAATGGCCCTCATGGCAAATAAGAAGAAGTGATGGCCCTCTTGGCAACAGGAAAATAGATATGCAATGGCCCTCATGGAAAATAAGAAGAAGTGATGGCCCTCTCGGCAACAGAAAAATAGATATGCAATGGACCTCATGGCAAATAAGAAGAAGTGATGCGAATGATAGATATGGCCCTTTGGGGTGATGTGAATGATAAATCGGCTAAATTTCTCTTTCATCCTTTATACTAGTTATTTGCCCTTTGGGTGACCCTCGTGACTACTCGTGGCTAGATATGCCGTGTTGTTCTACTATGAGCCCATGGCTGGATATTTTTTCCCGTCATTTTGTCCTTTATAGCCCTTATGGCTAGATGTTTTCCTTGTGCATTCAAATCTTTTTTATAGCCCTCGTGGCTAGGTATTTTGCCCTTGTGGCATTTAAAATCATTTTGTAGCCCTCGTGGCTGGGTATTTGCCCTTGTGGCATTCAAATCCTTTTGTAGCCCTTGTGGCTAGGTATTTTTCTGAAAGCCTGATCTCGACAGCGGTCTTGACCTTCTTTTGGCTAACCATTTCTTGCATATGAAGCAAAGTTAGGAAAAGGATAGTCCTCCGATATCCTTGGGACCTGCATCAGAAATGGGTTAGTTTTTTCCTATTTAAAGTTGATTCGTGTCGCCGGCGCTGTCGCATCTTCGGCTTTCTGGACTCGAAACCCCTTCGGCTCCGGTATTCGAAAGATGAATTTATTTTCATTATGCAGAAAATCATTTTTGTAAAGTTACCATAAAGATATCTATTTGTAGGGAAATAAATGCGTTGTTTTGAAAGCTGTAAGGTTAATTGTCATGACATGTGCTTTGAATGAGGGAGATCCCTTCTTCCGTGATTGGGGTTCTTTGCTTCCTTGCGCGGAATTTTTGAGACCTTTTCTCAAAAATTTGCCCCAGTTTAAATCTTGATCGACGAACTCTCGTGCCGAATCTTTCGAGTTGCGGGAAATTTTGAGGTCCCCTCAAAATTTCTGCCCCAATTTACAGTGTTGAATAAATGAGAAATTTTGAGATCTTCTCATAATTTCTGCCCAATTTGAAACTCTGGGTTAGCTGACTCTTTGTAGTGGATTGATGGCGCGAATTTTTTAAGATCCTCTAAAAATTTTTGCCCCAGTTGGGTGTGTGGCAATCCTTGCGTCCTTCGTGAAGTCCTATCTCTGAGGCTTCCTAGGGGTTTCTTGGATTTTTCTTTTGGTGCGACCGAGCTCAAAGAGCGCCTACGTATCCTGTCGCAGCAGGAATCAGGTCGAACGTAGTTCGGAATAAAAGTAAATGAGTTTTTGGATTTTTACTAATAATGCGACCGGGTCCCAAATGGACTGCCTACGTATCCCACTATGGGGAAGTCAGGTCATTGCGTAGTTCATATTACAAAAGTTGTTTTGTTTTTCCTATCTATTACAAAACGATTACAAACAAAAGGAAATAGCTAATATAAGCAAATAACATAACGATTACAAGCAAAAGTATTATTACAGACTGAACAACTTATCTTCACGTATAGTAGCGCTTGATTGCGTCTGAATTGATTGACTTTGGCCACTCTTGTTCGTCCATTTCTGCTAGTACTACCGCTCTTCCGGAGAGTACTTTGGGGACCACATAAGGACTTTTCTAGTTGGGAGCGAATTTCCCTTTGTATTTATCTTAATGCGAGAACATTCTTTGGAGCACCATCTGCTCAATTTGGAAAAGTCGAGTCCTGACTCGTTTATTGAAGGCTCTTTCCATCCTTTGTCGATATAGTTGACCGTGACATACGGCAACCATCCTTTTCTCGTCAATTAAAGCCAATTGCTCATATCGAGCTCAAACCCATTCAGCATTGTCCAATTCTGCTTCTTGGATGATCCTTAAGGAAGGTATCTCGACCTCGGCAGGTATAACCGCTTCAGTACCATAGACCAGTAGGTATGGAGTTGCTCCTGTTGAAGTTCTGGCCGTAGTACGGTATCCCAGTAAAGCATAAGGCAATTGCTCGTGCCAACCTTTGTAATTGTCAGTCATTTTCCTCAATATCCTCTTGATATTCTTGTTGGCTGCTTCTACGGCTCCGTTCATTTGTGGCCGGTAGGCTGTTGAGTTTCGGTGAGTGATCTTGAATTGCTCACAGATATCCTTCATCAGATGGCTATTCAGATTGGCCCCATTGTCAGTTATGATGGACTCGGGTATGCCGAATCGGCATATGATATTGTTTCGCACGAAATCGGCTACCACTTTCTTTGTTACTGACTTGTGTGATATTGCTTCCACCCATTTGGTGAAGTAGTCGATGGCGACTAAAATGAATCGATGCCCGTTTGAGGCTGCGGGTTCGATGGGTCCAATGACGTCCATGCCCCAGGCGACGAAAGGCCATGGTGAGCTCATAGCATTAAGCTCACTTGGTGGAACCTTGATTAGATCACCGTGGATTTGGCATTGATGGCACCTTTGCACATATTTGCAGCAATCATTTTCCATGGTCATCCAATAATATCCAGCTCGGAGAATCTTCTTGGCCAGTACAAATCCATTCATATGGGGTCCACATGTCCCAGCATGTACTTCTTCTAGAAGTTTGGTGGCTTCGCCGGCATCTACACATCGAAGCAGACCCAAGTCCGGCATTCGTTTGTACAACACTTCTTTGTTCAGGAAGAAACCATTTGCCATTCTTCTAATGGTTTTCTTTTGTCCATTCGTGACTCCTTCGGGGTATTCCCATTTCTCCAAGTATATTTTGATGTCAATATACCACGGCTTGCCATCTGGCTCTGCTTCTACGTGGCAACAATGGGCATGCTCTTTTTTCAAGCTTATCCTCAGTAGTCGATGTGACAGCTTTCAGGATGTTGGATTATTAACGCTATTATGGCCAGCGCGTTGGCGAACTTATTTTAAGCTCTTAGAGTATGTCAGAACTCAATCAGTCTTTGTGCCAAGTTCACGTACGGCAAGATCTTTTCATTTTTGGTGGCCCACTCGCCTTGTACTTGATGAATTAGTAGGTAGGAATCTCCAATGACCAACAATTCAGTGATGTCCATATCCAGTGCCATCCTGAGACCTAGAATGCGGGCCTTGTATTCAGCTATGTTATTGGTACAATGGAATTTGAGCTTCGCGGCCATTGGGTAACGTTGCATATTTTCTGATATTAGAACTGCTCCTATTCAGGAACCTTTGTAGTTGACTGCTCCATCAAAGAATAATTTCCAGCATGTGTATGGTTCCATTACTTTCTCTTTTAAGGCCAATGCCCGTTCGTCTGGGAAATGAGTGACCAGGGGTTTGAGCTCTTCATCCACTGGGCTTTCAGCTAGCAGGTCGGCCAAGGCTTGTCCTTTGACGGCCTTTTGGGCTATGTATACAATGTCGAATTCGCTCAACAACATTTTCCATTTGGCCAATTTTTCGATGGGCATGGGCTGACGGAAGATATACCTCAATGGATCCATCTTGGATATGAGGTGGGTGGTATAGGAAGACAAATAATGTCTCAATTTCTGGGCCACCCATGTTAAAGCGCAGCAGGTTTTCTCCACTAGCGTATATCTTGTCTCACTGGTAGTGAATTTTTTGCTTAGGTAGTAAATGGCACGTTCCTTTTTCCGTTCTTCATTGTGTTGTCCTAATACATAACGAAAGGCATTTTTAGCAACCGATAAATATAGCAACAGTGGGCTCCTGGGCTTTGGTGGTACCAAGACTGGTGGATTGGACAGGTATCTCTTGATAGTATCAAATGCCTCTTGGCACTCTTTTGTCCATTTTGTGGGAGCGTCTTTCTTCAAAAGCTTGAGGATGGGCTCCACAATGATGGTGGATTGAGCTATGAATCGTCCAATGTAATTTAACCTTCCTAGGAAGCTCATGACTTCTTTCTTGGTTTTGGGAGGAGATAATTCTTGGATTGCTTTGATCTTTGTCGAGTCTAGCTCTATGCCCCTTCGGCTGACTATGAACCCCAGTAATTTTTCGATCGGTACCCCAAACGTACATTTAGTCGGGTTCAATTTCAAGTTGAACTTTCGGAGCCTATCGAAGAATTTCCTCAAATGAGTAGTATGCTCCAAATTTTCCATTGACTTGATAATGACATCGTTCACGTATACTTCAATTTCTCTATGAATCATATAGTGGAAAATGGTAGTCATGGCTCATGTAGGTTGCGCTGGCATTTTTGAGGCCAAAGGGCTTTACTCTATGATGGTACACTCCTCATGGAGTGATGAAGGCTGTTTTCTCCGCATCCTCTCTATCCATCAGGATTTGGTGATAACCGGCGAAACAATCCACAAATGACTGTAGCTCGTGCTTCCACAGTTATCTATGTGGATGTTTGTCAGTGGGAAATTATCCTTTGGACTGGCTTTGTTGAAATCTCGATAATCCACACAAATCCTTATCTTTCCATCCTTTTTGGGTACCGAAACTATGTTGGCAAACCAGGTGGGGTATGAGGTTACTTCTACTATCCCGGACTTGATTTGCTTTTCTACCTCGTCCTTGATGCGGATACTGAGGTCTGGCTTGAATTGTCGGGTTTTCTATTTTACAGGAGCGAAACCCGCATTGATAGGTAACCTGTGGGATACTACGCTGGTACTTAGCCCTGGCATGTCAGCGTATGACCATGCGAAGATATCCACGTACTCCTTTAGTAGGTTTATCAATTCTTCTTTTAAAGGTGCCTCTAGGTGCGCACTTATCCTTGTTTCTTTGACATTCTCTTTGTCACCTAGATTTATGGCTTCTGTTTCGTCCATGTTCAGTTTCCGCTCACTTTCTAACTGCTCTACCTCTTCCACGAGACCTTCGGGTAACACGGTGGTCTCGTTGTATTCCTCGTACTCTTCTTCCTCTACGCTGCTTGACACATTAGTTTCGCAACATGTCATGACATTTAGGGTTGTTTTATCATTTTTATTATTGAAAATCAAAGGCAAAGTATGTTAGTACAAAACTTGCATGCGTAATAAATAAAATTGTTTTGATTAAATCAAGGCTTTCGTCAATTTAGATTGATAAAAGTACAAACTGTGGTCCTAGCTTAGATCAACATCAATCCATTTTCATTTTTTGAAAACATTACGAGGTACATAGAGCGATAAAAAGTGAGTAATCGGGCCTTGACCGATGCGATAAAAAGTGAGTAATCGGGCCTCGACCGATTCTCCCTATTTTCAAAATAGTTTTATCTTTCTCTACTGAAGGGCCAGTAGCAGGGTAGAGGACTAATTAGATAGCTGCTAGCCGAATCTACATCTTTGATGGTGGGCGGTTCTGCATATTCTTCTAAGATGACTGAGAAATCTTCTTCTCGGAATAGCATCCCTATCCCTTCTTTAATGTCAGTATCGCCCGGCATAGGCATTCGGTTAGGAAATGACTGGTACAGGTTTGGGATGGGTTTGCAGAGATCCGCGACCTCTTGCCTCTTCTTGGTAGGTATCTCATCTTCAGTTGGGACATATCCCAGTCCGAAATGAAAATTGTCTTGGGGAAGGGGAATTGGCTCAGTGATGCCATGCAAATTCTTTCCCAGACCTTTCCCGGGTTCGAACCCGTTCAAGAGCATAGTTGAAGCAATCATCTTATATACTGTCGGCATAGGAGTCTCGGGGTATTCTATTTTGTGGGCAGCCCCTACAAGTTCCATTACATGGAAATCCGTTCCTTTGGGTGCCGCTTCGATGATGCACGGAATTATCGGGGTAATTGTGCATGCTTTCTTCTTCATGGATTATCACCTCTTGTTCCTTCCAGATGAATTTTAGAGACTGGTGAAGTGAAGATGGTACCATTCCTGCCACTTGGATCCATGGCCTCCCTAAGAGTAAATTGTAGTTGGCAGGTATTTCCATAACCTGAAACTCGGTAATGAATTCTGCTGGACCTATTTGAATGTCCAGATCAACTACTCCGGTGGCATCGCATCGGCCTCCGTCAAATGCTCTTATATTAGTGTGGCTCTGACGAATCTTTCCAAGGTCATATCCCAGCTGCGCTAGTCGATCAGCACACGAGTCACTACTTTGTTGCGACACATGACAGTGATAGGCAGTGCTTTGTTGTGATTCGTGCCTTCCTTGGGCAACTCTTTTTCCGTGAAGGTAATTTGGTGTTCTTCCATAACATGGGCGACCACTTTGGCCAGATTTTCACTACTCGTCTCAACTGGGACGTGGGTTTCCTCCTATACTTTCATCAAAGCCAAGCGGTGCTGGGGTGAACTTTGTGAAAGTTCCAACACCGAGATTTAGGCCGGTATTTTCTTAAGGTTCTCCACAATGGACTATTCTTTAAGTTGCATCCGGCACCAAAAATCTTCAGCCTCACCCTCAGTAATTGCCTTTTTCTGATTTCCCTCTCTTCGGGGTGCCCCTTGGACTAAATCTTCGGGAGTATAGCACCTTCCCGATCTCATGATTCCATGGGCGGCCACGACTTGGACCACAAATTCTTTTTGAGGCGGTACAGGGGTTACTTGGGCCACATGCGCAACGACTGGCGCAGGGATTAGTACTTTGAATCGTGAGCGTTCTTGTAGAGAAAGTGACGCCACTGTGTGCTCAAGCTCTTTCACATTTTCTCTTTCTATTATATGAATCACGTTGTTGCCATGGTTTGGCAGGGGTTTGGTCTTTGCATTTGGAGGAGTGGTTTGGAGCACGATCTCCTTCTGGTCAATCATGTCTGGTATCTTATACTTGAGATTGATGGCTGCGACTTGGACCACAAATTCTTTTCGAGGCGGTACAGGGGTTACTTAGGCCACATGTGCAACGACTGGCGCAGGGATTAGTACTTTGTATCATGGGCATTCTTATAGAGAAAGTGACGCCACTGTGCGCTCAAGCACTTTCACATATTCTCTTTCTATTATATGAATCACGTTGTTGCCATGGTTTGGCAGGGGATTGATGTTTACATTTGGAGGAGCGGTTTGGAGCACGATCTCCTTTCGGTCCATCATGACTTGTATCTTATACTTGAGATTGATGGTCACGACTTGGAACACAAATTCTTTTCGAGGCGGTACAAGGATTACTTGGGCCACATGCGCAACGACTGGCGCAAGGATTAGTACTTTGAATTGTGGGCTTTCTTGTAGAGAAAGTGATGCCACTGTGCGCTCAAGCTCTTTCACATATTCTCTTTCTATCATATGAATCACGTTGTTGCTATGGTTTGGCAGGGGATTGGTCTTTACATTTGGAGGAGCGGTTTGGAGCACGATCTCTTTCCGATCAATCATGTCTTGTATCTTATACTTGAGATTGATGCAATCTTCAGTACTATGTCCTATGCCATTAGAATGGTAAGCACATGTCTGGTCAACTCGATAAAACCGGTTCTTTGGGTCGACAACCTTTGGGGGAAGCATTTGGATCATCCCTGCCGGGCTCAATCTTTTGAACAAATTAGTCTGTGATTCCATTAATGGAGTGAGCACCTAGGCAGGCTTCTTTTTGAAGTTCTGAAGTAGCGCATTATAGGTATTTAGTGGTGGCTAATTTTGGTAGGTATTGGATTGGTTATTTTGTGAAGGACGGTAAGCGGGTGGGGAGTTTGATAATTTGGCTGTGGAACTTGGTAATTCGGGGGAGGTGATTGGAAGGTATTTTATGGGGTTTGGTAATTTGGGGGTGGTGATTGGAAGGTCGGCTGCGCGTAATATACGGGCACCGTATTGTAAGGAGCGGGTATGTAAGTATTTGGGGGAGGTGAAGCATATGCTTCCATCGGGAATTCTTCCCTTCTTTTGGGTTTTGGGCTAGGACTGTGGGATATGCTTGTCACGTCTTTCTTCTTCTTCTTTATAAACCTAATTGAGTTTAACCCAACAGACTTTCCGGTCACACTTATGATTCGGCCTGTTTTGAGACCATCTTCTATGGCCTCTCCCATTTTGACCAGTTCAGAGAACGGTCTTCCGGCCATGGAAAACATTCTGTCATAGAAGTCCACTTCTTGCGAACGGATGAAGACTGACACTAATTCTTCGTTGCCATTGGCAGTTGTATCTGGGCAGCTTCCGTTCTCCACCTACTTGCGTATTCGTGGAAGTTCTCGGTGGATTTCTGTTTGACCTTTCCCAAATAGTACTTGTCCTGTACCGTTTCCATGTTAAAATGGAATCTTTCCATGAAGGCCGCAACTATGTCTTCCCATGTGATCCAACGGCATATGTCTTGCGTCGTGAACCACTCTAAGGATTCTCCGGTCAAACTTCAGCTGAACAGCCTCATAATGAGCTCTTGTTTGTCTCGAACACCGACTAATTAGTCATAGTAGGCCCGTTGGTGTGCTTTCGGATTACCTGTCTTATTAAATAGCTCAAAACACTGTACCTTGAAGCCTTCGGTCAAATCTAAATTTGGATGCATACATAAGTTGTCATAGCTCATGCCCGTGCCAATGAGGGTGGATCTCATGGACCGTTCCAACGTTGCGGTCATCTTTCGTTCAAGCTTTCTTCTTGTTTTTCCTGCTCGGCGTTTCACACCTTTTCCATCTCCTTGTAGTGATCAATTTCTTGATCACATGAAAAGGTGCATTTGGGGTGACGGGTGTGTGGAAGGAAATAGCAGGGTGAGTTCAGTGGGTAGGGGTAGTTTTTGCGGTTGGTAGCGAGATGATGCTTGGTTGTATAGTGATCTTAGGGATGGGTGTTTTGTGGTGTTGGGTAAGAGGGGATAGAGTGAGCGGTTTCGGGAATTTGGGTAGTGTTACGTGGTGGTGGGTGTGGTGCGAGGCACCAATGTGCCCGTCGATTGGGGTAAATGGTATGGTGGTCACAATGGACGGGGTGGGAAAGTTGTCGAGTAATGGCGAATATAGAGATGGAAAGAATATAGTGGAGGCCTTCTTTCTTCAGCAGGGGCCTCTCGAGCAGCATTAGCAGCTTTGTTTTGCGCCACTTCCTCTTGAAGATGGGCGATTTTCTCAAACATCATTTTCATAACGTCTTCAGTAGGTGATGACTCAGGCAGTTCGCGCAGAGGCGATTCTCTGAAAGCAATGTCAGTAGGAGTAGTTTCGTTCTCGAAAGTACCAATCATTTTTGCTTTGCCTTTGTCTTGTTGGGATAAGGATGCTATTGCAGCTTTGGATCTGGTAAAGTATGCCAGTGTGAACACGAGTCAACCTCTCTTTCTATAAGAAAAGAATAACTCAAAGGTAAACAGAGTTAGTTCGTTAGGCAATAAAAAGATAATCAAGATATCACACATAGATGATGGTTAAAAACACTTAGCACATAAATAATCATATGTTTGATTTAAATGCTCAATTGATCTCTTGTACCGGGTCTTGGGTACTTGGGCTTTGTTAAGTGAGAAAAATATAATATTTATAATATATAGGGACCGAGTCTTATGTAGACTGCCTACGTATCCCTCTGCAGGAAATCAGGCCCTTCCGTAGTTCGGTTTACATAAGATAAGACTCCCTACCTTAAAACCTACTCGTGACCAGGCCCGATAGGGGCTTCCTGCATATCCCTCCTCGGGACATCAGGTCGGCGCAGTTCCATTTACACAAAATAGAGGGACAAATCTGTATTAAGTACAAAAAATGGGATCCCCTAAGACTACCCAAAAGGTGACCTTTCTTTTGAGGTCAAAACAGGTTGTTTGTTCGTTCAACCCTTTCCCGGCCCTAAAGGCCCTAAATTCTAATATTGAGGCGGGAGCACCAACCAAATGGCGCCTTTGTGGACCAAGTTCTCCACCTCAAACTTGAATGCCTCACATTTTTCTATGTCGTGCCCCAAAGCCCCAGAATGGTACAGACATGTTTTGCGGCAGCCAACCCCTTTCGTTTGAGCCCTTCTGGTTCTGATAGGGCTAATCTTCCCGATGTTGACCAACTTCTGCAAGATGCTGGCATAACAGTCCTTAAATACCGTAAAGTCATAACACCAAATATGAGTTTTCAGCGTAATCTCTTCGGTTGGGGAGATGTTGTCGTGGATCAAAAGTGACTGTGGGCCCCACTCTTGGTGATGCTTTTCCTATCTATCAGCTTGATGAGCCTTTTCTTGAAGGTAAAATATTCATTGATGGTGTGCCCTACTTGATCCCGGTGATAAGGGCATCTCTTGTGTGCGAAAGCCGGAGCACACAGTGGCAGCCTGTCGAAGCTGATACTGACTATCCCTTTGCTTCAAAACTTGATCATCATCTCTTCACTTGTTACGTGCTTAGGCGAGTCGCGGTAGGGACAATCTAATGCCTTGAGCGCAATAGCCTACCATTCGGGTGAAGCTGGTCAGAAATACTCTATTCGTTGCTCCGGTTCTCCCCTGGGACTTGATGGCGCAACAGAACTTCCTTCCTTTTTTGGGCTTAATGGCGCAGCGGAGGCAGCTTCCCTTGATGGCCAGGTGGGCTCTTGCGGGTCCGATTCAATTTCCTCCTCCTTGGACTCCTCCATTATCGGGAAGGATTTCTCTTCCCTTAACCAGGATATTCTCTCCTTGAGTTTCAATTGGTTCCTTAGGTGGAATTTTTGCCGAATCCATTAACTCATCAGCCTCTTTAATCTTGGCCTTGACTGCTCGGATTTGCTTTTCGAGGTCTTGAATCTTTCGGCGAAGCGAAACCTCATTCTTTCTCATAACTTCCAGCTCTGGTGGGTTCTTAGTGTTCATCTTCAGATTCTGAGAAGGTTGCTACACTTAGTACGGGTATATTTGTTCATTGTTTTTCTTTAGGAGAGTGGACGGTACTTGAGATCAATTAAGCATTTAGGCGAAACATATGAAAGCAAGTAAGTCACACAAAGCAGTTTATAAAATTACACTACTCGAGTTCCTAAACACACTAATCGTTTGAAACATAAATGTGCCATTTGAATCAAACCATTGCCCCATAATCACTAATAATAATATTCTTCCCCGAAAGGGTACAAAAGATAACATAAAGATAGTGCATAAAGTAAATCAGCAAAAGCGTCCTCCGGTGGTGTGAAAGTCAGTGGAGCAACATCATCTAAAGTCTTCTTCATCCGATCATCAAGCTCAACCAAACAGTCATTAGTAAGCTCCAACTCATGTCTCAGACTCTCTATGACAGTTTTGTCATGCTCAATCTTCTCTAAATACTTGGCATCTTTGTTCTCAGCTCTCCTCTGAACCAAACGGGCTCAAATCTCGGCTTGCAAATCCTTATCTTGCACATAACTATAGATAATAGGTCTGGGAGGAAGTGTACCTTGTAAGTCGGCCCTCAACCAATCTTTATACTCCACATCACAACCCGGAAGAAACCTATCTTCGGCTAAGGTACCCGGACCCCAAATCATGTGACCCTTCCATTCTCGTATGCAATCCAAAGCCCTCGGCGGTCTATCGATGTCATAGTTAATGATAAAATCTCCCATGCCTCCGACTTGGGGTACAACTTGGATCCTCCCAAATTGTCTCAAGACCCTAGCAGGCGCATAAGGGCGAATCCCTCGAATTCCCATAAGCCGTAAGAATGGACACTTTTACCCTTAACCATAACTTTATCGGACACGAAGTTGTGGAACATCCATTGAACGCTTTCGTCTTTCAACCCGAAAAAAGGTGAATTTCCAACTTTGTCTGTTTTGTTCCCCAAAGTTTAGGCAAAAATCCAGAAGGCTATCCCTTTCGGCTGGTTTACTTAAGTGCTATTCACCCTTAACTTTGATCATATGCTTAAGGATCCACCATTGTAGGAGTAAGTTACAACCTTGGAAGTATTTGCAATGGTTTCGGCAGAGGCTCAAGGCTCGGTACAAATCGGCTAGGACGATTGGGGTTAGGTCAAAGTATTTAGTTTCCTCTTGTTGGGTTATGCCGTAGAAGATGGCATGGGTGACTGAAATGACTCAGGTGTCTATGGCTAATGACCAATCTTTGGGAAAAATCATGGTTCCCAGAAAGCAAATGGTGAAAGCTAAAGGTCTGGTGGTCGTCCATTCGGCATAAGTTTTGAACTCCCCAGGATGTTCCACAATTCCACTTGGGCTTTCAAACCATTTGTATAACTCTCTAAAGGGTATGGTTGGACCATGGGCCCAATCGGCATAGTTTAAGGAATGCACTTTGCAAATTTGGGAGCAGGAGCGTTTTTTTGGGATTAAGTCATTTTGGTCGAGTTTCTTCCTTCTTTTCAATCCCGAGCCTACGCTAGTCAACATTTCCTTGAACTCCTCTAAGGTAGGCGTCATCTCGGCGTCGTCCCCAAATCAGAAAACCATCCTATTTCTGTCCCAAAACCCGATAATTACTTCTATTAATTCCTTGAAACCCGTCATAGTCACGATGGATGTCAGATTTCCTAAATGACATGAGATCCCCTTTTTCTCATCCGGTGACATTTGGCCCCACCAAATACGCAGCAACTCTAGTGTAGTTAAAACCATATCAAAATTCAAGTTGATCGACATCTACAAAACATAAGTTTAAGGTTAATTCCCCCCCCCCCCCCCCCCTCACTAAATAATGGTTCCATTCATAGGCACATTACATGTTTCCAAATAGCACATAATATGATATGTAGTGTTTTTCGGGTCATAGACCGTACTTGACACGGGGGAGTCCTCCCATCGGGTTTAGATACGTCTAAAATATCCAAACCACGCGGTCTACTTCATATTTGGATTTGGCTTAGTGTAACGACCCGTTTGGTCGTTTAGCACTTTTGAACTCATTTTTGCTAAAATACCCTTTTCGTAGTTTTAAAAGGTATTCTTGACTTGCGGGACATTGGTGGCACGATGATTTAATTGGCGGGTAATTTTTGAAATATATTTATTTAATGTGTGTGAATAGTATATATATATAGGAATATGAGTTTCACACGTATAAGGTATAAGCTGGTGAATAATGTAACCGACTAAGTGGGTAATTTTCACCTTTGGCATAGTAGTTGAGTAAAAGGTTATTTTGGACAATTGATTTAGTTGGTGATTAATGGGCTAAGTCTGCAAGTAATTTAGTACCCTACATTACATTACCCATATTTATAAGTAGGGTTTGACATGCCAAAGTAGAACATTAAAAATAAATTAGAGCAAAAGCGACTGGACGGCATCAACAGCAAACAATCGAAGGCTTCAAGTAATAAAGCCCTATATTTGGATATGCTGATTTCTCAAGTTTCGGTAGATGGGGTAGTGAGTTATATACCTATACATTAACTTCTATTATATTATTTTGGTAGAATGAAATCAAGTCCTATTGTCTTTTTGCACAAACAATGGTATTTGCCGGAGATTGAGAGTGATTGATAGCCTCCGAGGTTTGTGCCGGAGAGCACGAGTGGTACATGGACTTCGCGGGTCCCCCATGAGTCATGGCTTTGAGGCACTTCCCTTAGCATGTGTGTACGAGAGTGGAGTGAGAGAGGTGACTGTTGCATTGCATTGCATTCATTCACTTATATATTTGACTGATCATCTGGTGAACTATATCTGTCATGGTTGATTTCATGATTCCTTTACACTTTACTTGTATATGATACGTGACCATACCTGTTTGCTCTATGTGCTACTTGTTAGTTTCCACTTCTTCATACGTTATCTAATCATTGTTGGCCTATGATGCTTACCGGTACTAGTGTTGTACTGATACTATTCTTGCTACACTTTTGTTGAGTGCTTAGTACGATCCAGGCTCCAGTTCTACACTCCATGGTTGATACGCGAGGGTGACATCTTTCAGTCATTTAGGGTGAGCTACTTGGTCATTCGTGGCCCCTGAAGGACCTCCTTTATTTATTTCTGTTTTTGTATTCGACAGACAATATGTAGTCTTTGGGTATTTTCAGACTTGTATTCCGGACTATGTTTAGCGCTCTTGTACCCTTGACCAGATTTTGGGGTTGTCGTGACATTTCTAGTTAGGATAAGTATTTAAGACTTGATAACTTATTCTTATTCAATTTTTCGCTTATTTAACTTGTTAATAGTAATGTGGTTCGCCTACTCGGAGGGATAGTGTAGGTGCCACCACGACTCACAAATTGGGTCGTCACACTTAGCTTTAACCTAGGCATATACAAGAGTGAGCTTTTCGAATTGACCTTGGACCCGAGCGGACTACTCGGGGTGAACCGTTATTGGTCGTTGGGTGACCGCACACCAATATAACATTCAACGTGTTCCAAAGAAAGGGTATTTTGGGTTCTTTAGTAAAGGTTAGACCGCGATCCCGCGTGTCCCCTTTGAAACCATGCTTTTTGCCAGGAGTGACAAAGTTTTATGATATGAATGCATGACAGTTCAAAATTGCTGAATTTTAAACACATAAGCAAATAATACAGTTAAAATCACATTATATTGAAACACTTATGGTTAGAACCTAGAAAATCCCCAGCAGAGTCGGCATCGGTTACGGTTCACTTTTACGCGGGAGCATAAAAGCTACTACGAGGTTGTTGACTCTATTCGAATTTTATATTTTTAGAGTCGCCACCTAATTTTATAATGAAAATTAGGAAAACCGGGTAAAAAGGTTTATCAAAACAAGAGAAAAATCCTTTTAAACCAAAGTTCGAGGTAAGGATTCTGGTGATCCCCCAGGGAAGATTTTACGCACCCTAACATTAAAGGTCCATAGAATACGGTTGACCTACGAGATTCAATGTGTGATAAATTGTGAGTATTTGCTAAAATGTTTTCTTTCTTGCAAAGCTGTCATTCATTCATATCATTAATCCGAGAAAAATTTCAGTAAAAACTGTCCTTAGAAAAGGGGTTTTTGGATTTGAAAATCCACGTAAGCGTTCAACTCACCCCATAATCATTGACGAAGAGGAAGGCTTGGAAAGGGATCAAACATATTGAGGAGGAGCTTTCCCTTATTTTGATCTTCTCATCCCTTAACCTTTCCACTTTGACTTTCCACCCCTCTTGTGACCCTTTCGCTTCCGCCGTAGACTCCTCCATTAACCTTTTGTTTTTCTCATCGTCATCTTCCTTTTCTATTTGACATATCTCTTCATCATTTCCCTTTCTTTTCCCGTCGAATTAGAATTCCTGCATTGGAATTATTGCCGGGCTAGGACACACCCGGGATTTCTCCCGAGTAGAGTCTCTACTATTCTAGTCCTAATAAGATGAGTTTAGTTCTTACGGAATATTTTCCTATATATATATATATATATATATATATATAAGAAAAGGAAAGTTTTATTAAGTCCAAATTTTATCATTTTTGAAGCCCATAAGGTCAAACCATATTCCAAGTCCAAAGTCCATCATACCTCAATCTTGGTCCAAACACATTCCTCTTATTTCAGTCCGTGTAATGTTGGGCTTCCAGGCCCAAAGTCCTTTTTCGTAAAATGTATCCAAGTCAGAAGTTCAAGCAATCCAAATTTAATGTTGGGCTTCCAGACCGAAATATCCCTTTTTGCTCTTAGTCCACAAGTCTTTGAATCCTTTGGCCCAAATAATCTCAAAAATCCCTTTTAGTCCAAGTCAAAAGCAGTCCGTTTTTATTTCAAAAGAGATAAAAACCTTAACTTTAATAAAAGACCCATATTTTTCTCAAAAGTATTCGGGGTGTTTTTCATCGAAAACAAATCCACCATTTAAACAACATTAGGCTATTCATTAAAATTTCATTTTTTTTTAAATTTTGGGAGCGATAAGTTTCATCAGTGGGCTTAAGGCCCAAAATAGTCCAATTATATCACACCCCAATTCTGATAGGGCATGATGGGCACCCGACCCTTACTTTGAGCCGAGCGAACCCGTTGGTTCTCGTTATACTGATAATCTTACTGGACTCTTAATTATGAAATGATATGCATAATGAAAGCTTTTCAAAACATTCTTTTCGTCTTTCCTAAATCAAGTAAAATCTGTAATAATATGAATCCGTAAAGTAATGCAAAATGATATGTCGGCTTACATAGCCGCTTACAAGATTGGCATATTGTATACATGACTCTGTCTGCAAAAGTCTCTAATGTAGAACATGATATCAAAACATAATTTGGGACAGGGCCCCAACATACCCATAATGCATCTGACTCAAATCATAAAGAAATACTCTGACTCGGCCATACTCCGAATGAAATGGAGTTTACCAATCAGCCCGATAGCACGGGAATACCCTACGAATTCCGTCTCCTATATAATCTTTCTGCAAAACAATGCAGGGCTATGTGGCATGAACACAACCCCCGTGCAAAGGGACATCGACGAATAATGTCCAGGAAGTATGTAAGGCATAAGAACATCAAGTACGGATGAATCATGAAACCGGTCTCAATATTTGAATGCATACGTGGCTAACATACGAGAATATACGCGTAACTCTATATGACCGAAACTGACTCTGTGGCGTATGATAGGCATAGGTTATAATATAACTGATAGTCTTTGTGGAACGTACAGCTCGATCCATATATAATATAATAGTGTCAAGGAACGTATAGCCCGATCTATATATAATATAATTGTGCCGAGGAACGTACGGCCCGATCCATATATATAAAATAGTGCCGAGGAATGTACAGCCCAATCCATATATAATATAATATATATAAATGCATGTAAGACTCGGAAAAGGATACTCTGAACTCCTCTGGTGACATAAGAAGCTAGTATGATAAGTAACTGGGAGATATGGACATAAAACATAGGAGGTCAAGGATACAAATATCTCTACACTATCTAAGAATAGAGTCTTTGGAACTCGCTTGCTCACTGTGTTCATTCATATGATAAGGATCATGCCAAAATGAAAGAAAGGGATAGCCTTAACATACCTTGTCCACTTCTTAAGCTAATCCAAACTTAGGCTTCCCAAGATCTACAACAACGGTAGTAGATACCAAACATTAGCTATAGGTACTTAGGAAGCCAACCCTAAGCTAGCACGTCATTTATAGAAATTCAGACAGCATTTCCTTTATAAATTCAACAAATCCCGAGAATTCAACTCGGCCAAATCATCAACAACAATACCAACAACCATATTAACAACATCAACAATTAATCCCATCGATCCAGCCCCTCAACAATATGCAAATAGTTTCAATAATTCAAACAATAATGCGACGAGCGGCAAGCTCGGCTTGTCAATTAAACAATAGTTTTAAACCCCATCTTCATTCCGAAATTTTCCCAACAATATTAACAACAACAAAAACACCTCCAAGTTATTCAATTAATTTCCAGTCATATAATTTCAT
The DNA here is from genome assembly GCF_029784015.1 of Lycium ferocissimum. Lineage (NCBI taxonomy): Eukaryota > Viridiplantae > Streptophyta > Magnoliopsida > Solanales > Solanaceae > Lycium > Lycium ferocissimum. Next base: position 59,758,996 of record NC_081344.1, read on the forward strand.
AAGAACAACCTCCCAAAACAGTCCACCGAACTACAACACCAATTTATCTGATTTCCGATATAATTTTCGTATTTCTTTCATCTAGCCATGTAGATACGAATTGGATAAATCAAATACATCTAGGAGATAGGATTTCTTACCTTATATGCAAAGAAGTACTCTTCTTCCACCTTACTTCACTTCGAAGAATGTCCGAATTCAACAACACGACAAAATGGAATAACGAGATAAAAGCACTACGCAAAAACTCCATGTCGTTCTTTGTATTTCTGTTGCTCCCATGATAGCAATTTGACACTTTTTGCTGCCACATGTATATTTTTCCCAATACAGGAGGTGCATATCTTTTATACATCTCAAGTAAAGAGGTTGTTATAAATATGTTTGGTTGCTACACATTTCACTCCTTATACAGCCTTTATCCAAATAAAGTGGAATATATACACGTATATAAAAACGTGCAGCCCTTCTTTCTCAAGATAGCACGTCAACATAAGGGTGTATAAGTGTTTTAAGCGGGCCCTCCATTATTTACATGTGTCATTTGTTGAGCACCCCTTTCATTTGTCATCAAATATCGTTTCATACGTGTAGTCCACGTAGCTACACTTTATTTTTATCGTATTTCACTCTTTTGTGCATGTATAACTCAGTTGTTGCCAATTGTCAACGATTTACATGATTTTGTCCGTATAATATTTATCCAATAATCATAATTAATTTCTTGTCTTCCACTACAATCTCGGACTTAATCAAGTACACACATAATTAATTTCTTGATCTCAATTTACTTAAATAGTAATCATTTTTAATGCACTTCATATACTCATTACCGTAATCATAAGATATAGCATTGGCCCATAGTCTCTTTTGGCACACAAAAAATATTATTTGCAATCATCGTCGTCACAATTTTCCATCTTAAATCATTTTGGGACTTCTTTCCTTGTATACACCTAGTTCTTGATTTTCATGCTTGAATATAACCAAATCCTACGGCCTCGGTAAAATCGCCCATGTTGGATGGTTCAATTTCCTGGTCCAAAAATACGGGATGTAACAAATTATTTCAAGATACTAATTTTCACGAAGGGGCGGAAGGCCCAAATTCGTTTACCACTTAATCAAATTTGAAACCATTTTGCCTTTATTTAAAACGCTAGTCCAGTTTTAAACTTAGTTAAAAATTGGATTAAGTTCCATTTCATGCAAAGATTTAAGTTATTCGAACTTTGAAAAAATGTTTAGGCGACTTTCCTAAAACTCTAAATGTTAGAAAAAATGTTTAGGCGACTTTCCTAAACCTCATTCAGCTTTGAGGTTATCACATAAAAGTCACTTTATTTTTTGTTACATAAAAGTCATTCAACTTTAAAGGTTATTACACAAAAATAACTTTTCTATTTTATACCACATAAAAGTCATCCAACTTTAAAATTTATGACGCAAAAATCATTTGTTTTAATTTTTTTGTCATATAAAGTCATCCAATTTTGCTCAACTAAAAAGTAATTTTCCCCGAATTTTTATATTTTGTAATGGGAATATGACATGACACTCTAAAATAAATTAATTACTTTTGGGATAATTCCGAAACCCCTCAATGTTTCGCCTCATAATATATACCTCTATGTCAATTTATATGGCACACTTTCCTTTCTAGTATGTCCAAAAAATAATATCACATTTTTATATTTAGAAACAATTTAACTTTAAAATTTTCTTTTACCTGTAATGAGATGATTTACAGTCACACAAATATCTAAGGCTTGTTTTGGACCACAAATTTCAAAAATCTTCATTTCTTTCTTAACCCCCGTGCCTAGTCAAGTGATTGTTACGGTTCACTTTTACGCGGGCGCATAAAAGCTACTATGAGGTTATTGACTCTATTTGGACTTTATGTTTTTAGAGTCGCTACCTAATTTTATAATCGAAATTAGGAAAACCGGGTAAAAGGGTTTATCAAAACAAGAGAAAAATCCTTTTAAACCAGAGTTTAAGGTAAGGGTTCTGGTGATCCTCCTAAGGAAGGTTTTACGCACCCTAGCGTAGAATACAGTTGACCTACGAGCTTCAATGTGTGATAAATTGTGAGTATTTGTTAAACTATTTTCTTTCTTGCAAAGCTGTCATTCATTCATATCATTAATCCGAGAAAAATTTCGGCAAAAAGTCTCCTTAGAAAAGGGGATTTTGGGTTTGAAAATCCACGTATGTGTTCAACTAGCTTTATCTTCGACTAGGACCTTTTCCGGGATTTCTCAAGTAGAGTCGCTACTATTCTAGTCCTAATAAGATGAGTTTAGTTCTTGCGGATTTTTATTTTATTATAAGAAAATATGGAGTATTCTCCCTCTCTCTCTCTCTCTCTCTCTCTCTCTCTCTCTCTCTCTCTCTCTCTCTCTCTCTATATATATATATATATATATATATATATATATACATATATATATATAAGAAAAAATGAAAGTTTTATTAAGTCCAAATTTTATCATTTTTTTGAAGCCCATAAGGTCAAACCATATTTCCAAGTCCCAAAGTCCATCGTATCTCGATTTTGGTCTAAAACATTCCTCTTATTTCAGTCCGTGCAATGTTGGGCTTCCAGGCCCAAAGTCCTTTTTCAGAAATGTATCCAAGTCAGAAGTTCAAGTAATCCAAATTTAATGTTGGGCTTTCCGGCCCAAATATCCCTTTTTGCTCTTAGTCCACAAGTCTTTGAATCCTTTGGCCCAAATAATCTCAAAAATCCCTTTTAGTCCAAGCCAAAAGCAGTCCGTTTTATTTCAAACAAGATAAAAACCTTAACTTTAACAAAAGACCCATATTTTTCTCAAAAGTATTTCGGGTGTTTTTCATCGAAAACAAATCTACCATTTAAACAACATTAGGCTATTCATTGAAATTTCATTTTTTTTAATTCTGGGAGCAGTCTGGTTTCATCAGTGGGCTTAAGGCCCAAAACAGTCCAATTATTTCAAGATACTAATTTTCATGAAGGGGCGGAAGGCCCGAATCGTTTTACCACTTAATCAATTTTGAAACCCTTTTGCCTTTATTTAAAACAAGTCCAGTTTTAAACTTAGTTAAAAATTGGATTAAGTTCCATTTCATGCAATGATTTAAGTTATTCGAACTTTGAAAAAATGTTTAGGCGACGTTCCTAAAACTCTAAATGTTGTCCTAAGTTCTAACATCCATAGGGATTCCAATATACAAGTGTTGTTTACATATACAACATATATACAAGCAAGATATATATAATGCAAAGTAGGAGAGAAGTAAGGTAAATTTCGGCTGATGGGCCTATCCAAGCCCATCAGTGTCATTTTCACCCATGATTGGTCCTTCAACATATTAGCTTCCATTTCTCCTCCATCGGACTCGATAAAAGAAGGCAGTTGGGCCTTTGGCCCAACAGGTTTCATGCAAGGATGCGGCCCAAGTGGCCCAGGAGGAACCATGTAATCACAATAAAAATGATAAGGATTAGTAATTGACTTAGCAATTAAACATATAATTATGAAAGTACATAGGTAAAATATGCAAGCCCAAATGAGCTTGAAATAGAGGCAAACAAATTGGGCTAAGTACAGCCCACACTTAGCAAAATAAACTAAAGTCAACAATTATAACGGAGGGAGGCCTAGCCCAGAATCCAAACAATCAGCCCATACTAGCCAACATGATAAACCTCATATACACTGAGTATACTGTCTTCTATACACTCAGTAAGTGTCCAGAAGTGAGTATACCATACGTATACGGGTATATCACTTGGTATATTAAAAAAAAAAAAAAAATCAACCCATTAAGAATAAAACGACCAAGAGAATCATATAAATGGATTTAATACTTCAATGTTTCAAATGGACAGCAACAAACAAAGGCAAGACAAGGTAACTGCCCACTTAAAACTAAATGTATAATATACAGGTTTCATATTGGTAGAATCAGAATATCTTTGAAGTACAAAACTGGACAACACAATTTAAACCAAGTAAAAAGAGGAAATTCAGAACATAAGCATACATGTTTGCTTATCCATTTGATATTAAAAGGGATCCCATAAGGTTTATTCTTATATAGGGGAACCCCAGCAACTTAGAAGGAGGATGACAAGCTGAGTTTGACTAGAAACTCAAAGCTTGTCCACTATTTTCTAAGTCCTGGGTAAGTCACACCTATGCTTTGAATAAATCCCCAAGGGGTACCTTCATTATCAACCCCCAGTATTACAGAACCAACACATAATGCCACAACACCAACTCAAACTTCATAGTTCAGAAAAAAAAAAAAAAAAAAAAAGCAATACATGAGGCCAAGTACAATAAACATTAAGCTATGTAGAACAAACTGGTCCCCTATCAATATTTTAACCTATTCCCAAGCTATATTTTTCATGAAATGGTGTTTGCAGGTTGATAACAGAATGTTTAGGTCTACAAGCTAAGTCCTCAGAACAGAAACATGGTTTAGAGAAGAAAAGAAAAAAAAAAGGGGGGGGGGGGGGGCGAGTGATCAATCACTTGAACAAATTTAAATGGCAATTCATGGACAAAGAGACATGTATCTACAAACCACAGTGTTCAAGAGTTAAGAAAGAAGGTCAAGTAGAGTGTTTTATTTCATTCAGATTTCCATTTATAGACTTAAGACATTATTGATGTGTGACAATTATCATCAGAGTTGTCAAAACATTTACAGGCATGGGGTAGACTCAATTAACATAGAGGTACATCAATGTAAATACTTATAGGTCAAAAGACATAAACAGGTTGAATGAAAAAATCATGTACCACCTAGGCATATAGCTAACTTAATCTGGGCAAGTTTGATAAAATTTGGCTAAATCATCAGTTCAATATATTAACAGAGCTAAAGTTCAAATTTAGATCCTCCATTTGGACTAATATATGCCTATTTAGACTTCAACTAACATATGAGAGATCTTTAACATGGTTTTATACTAAATCTAAACTTTTTTTAAACCCCTGTTTCTATCAGCTTCCCTGCATATACCATGACATAATCAAACTAATTCACATGTGCTTTCTCCTAATCTTAAGCTAAGTGAAAAGATTCAGTCATATTATAACAACAGTTAGACAATATTAACTTAGCCTAAATTGGAGTACACAGCTTAATAACCACGTAGTGTTCAAACCAAACATAAACCCATCAAGCAGTTACTTCACATGATCGTAAGTGTGTATTTAAACTGCACAAGCAGAGTAAGAGCACAAAGCAATAGAATTTGGTTGAAATCTAAATTATATTTAATAAACGTTAGGCTAATAACAAAACATGATCATACCAAACTGGTGAGCAATTAATACTACTCCATGACCAGGCAAAAAATCAAATAACTAGACTAAACTAAACTATCTATGGACAAAAATAAATCACATAATCTAACAGCTAACACAAAACATTCTCTGAGCTAAGCAAAAAAAAACATAAACATGATATGAGACTAAAAATGAGAAATAAAAAGGAAAAAAGGAAGATTATTTACCTTTCTCTTGTGCAGCACTAATCGAGATTGAACTTGGATAGATCTCATTGCTCCTTAATCCCAACACTCAGCCACACCAACATAGAAAAAGTAAAAATATTTAAAAATTATACTTAACTTGAAAATTTAAATTTCGAAGCAAAGGTATGCCAAAACTAAGTATTTCGAGTTTTTTGTGGTAAATCTCCCCAAAAAAAAACCTCTACTTCAAATGGTGAATTGGATAGAACCCCAAATTCGCAAAAAGCCCTAATTCACCGATGTGGGACAAGTCTCGAATTTGGACTTGTTCCTCACAAACAAGTAATAGTAAGGCTCAGATCGATGCATGCAACAAATAAAGGGTTGGATCCTTATGGTTACAGTCAGACTAATGGGGTTTTATGATTCAAACTCACCTCAAGACAAAACCCATTAAAAATACGTACTAACAAACGTTGATTTTGCAGAAAAGCAAGAGATAGGGAGTGGTAATACCTCGTTTGGGTTGAGTTTGGTGGAAAGAGGGTGAGAAATGGCAGAGCAATTAATGCTCTTGCCATTCTCGACCATGCACGGTCCAAAAACAAACAGGCCCTTCTTTTCTTTGCCGTTTCCGGCATAGATGACATAGGAGAGAGGGAAGTGGAGGGGTGGCGGCTAGGGTTTCACGACCCATTATCGAGAGAAAAGGCCCTTAGTGTCTGTTTGGTATGAAATGCAGAGAGGAAGGGTATTACCCCCCTCTTTAAGGATAGTTGTGCTGGACTCGGCTGACACAAAAATAATAAGGGGCAGCCTATATATATGTGTGTATATGTGATATACGTGTATGTATACATATACACATGTATATAGCCGTAAACATATGTATATATGGAGGGTTGTATATGCAAATTTTAACAAATAGCCGTATTAAAGAAACATCTTTAAATTGGACATCTAAAATATGGCTAGTTTTAAACTAATTAGGCAAGAATCAAATCGTAAAAATGACCTTAATAACTTATGTCATGAAATTGACTATTTCAATCGTAGCCGCAACTGGACTAAAACACTTAAACACCAATTTTGCAATTATGACCTTAATTAATCTAAACCCAAGAATTTTGGCTATTTCAATTAAGGCCGGAATTAGACTAATCATTGATTATTTCAATTGTAGCCGTAATTAAACACATAATAAAAAAATTTACAAATATAACCATAATTAATTGTTTAAATTAATTATGATTAATTTGAAAATTGTCAATATGATTTGTTTATGCAGAAATTAAAGTTGAGGGGCAAAATGATTATTTATATTAATTAATCAATTTTCTTGAGTTAAACGGAGTAAAATACTTGCTAATTTGGGCAACTAATTAAACAAGATAATTGTTATAATGCTTTTGATTTTTGCAAGTACCATAATTGTTGCAATAATATGAAAATTAATTTCCAGATGATTTATAATATTTATAGAATTTATTTTACCAAATGAGAATGGTGAAATATTATCTAAATAATTTTATAAAATCATTTTGGCATATTTCACTCCATTTAATACCCAAGGATTCTGGGTGATTAAAATAAATTATGTGAGGTCAAAAATTAGGTGTCAACAATGAAACAACATAATTTGAAGGAATACTAATCTTCATTGTGGTTTACGGTACTACATTTACTTTTTTGTTTTTGTTTTGATTTCTTTATAATAATTTTAACGCATTATCATTAATGTAAGAAATATGAATTGACTATTTTTCTCTTATTAATGTACCCATTTGTTTAGTGAATTTCATAAATGAATTTTTTAATTAGCAAAAGATTTGTTCTAAGAGAATTAAAGAATTCAATGACAAACACAAAATTTATGAGTTTGATATGGTCCATGACTTAAAAAAAATCAAAACAAGAATATAAACATAATTTCATAAACCACCAAAAAAGACTCGTGTTAAGAGAAATTCTGGGAAAGGTCTCTTAAACTAATTCATTACGGGCAATTCACAGTAATGCCCTTATTTTGGGGTGGTCTTTCATTTTTTCCCATCAAAATGAAAGTATTTAACTTTTTTCCTTCGCCTAAAACCTCAGGGTTCCGGGTTCGAACCCCTGCTCAGGCCAAAATTAAAAACAAATCGCTAGGCAGAGGTTGCTTACAAAGTCTGCCCCATCGGGCATAGTTTGCCTGCAAAACTCTACCTTAAGACAAACTCTGCCTCAAACTCTTACTCACTCTGCCTTAAGGTAGGGTTTTACAGGCAAACTGTTACACCTCGAAAAGATCTTCGCGTCGTTTGCGTTGTAAGTAAACTAACGTAAGCTGGGAGAGGTCATGGAACCCTTATAAGGTTAACAAGTGTTAAGTAAGTGTCTCAAGGTTCCGGGATCAAGAAAATCAAAAAAAATAAGTTTGTAGAAATTTTGGAAAAAGTTGGCAGAATTTTGGACAGAAATTTTGGGTCAACTTTAGAGGGGTATATCTCCTAGTATATCAGGAGTTTTGAAGTAAAACAAAAGCCTAAATTGAAGTTCAGGAAGTCTAGTTTCCAACGCAACAAACCGTTCATCAAAGCGACATCGGAGTAGGGAGTTATGGGCATTTTAAGATAAGCCTCTAAGCTGCAGAATGGCTTCCCCGCGGGCCCCACTTGGAAAGTCGGTGGAATCGACTTTCAAAGGGTATAAATACCCTATTATTCCAATTTTTTCATCATTTACACTTCTTGAGAGTTCTAGACACATCCATACACTTCTCTTAAACACTTATAGCCTCTTAAATCAATAATTCAACAAGATTACACCAAACTAATTCATGAAAAGTGATTGTTCTTATTTCTACTTGATGTTGTGGTGAGTTTGGTCTTGAAGAAAGTTGGTGTGGCTAAATTTCTTCAAGTATAAGGCATGTTCTTCATCCTATATCTTATGTTGAGTTGATTTGAAGGTTTAGCAAGTCTTAAAAGTGAAAATAGTTATGGAGGAAAGGTCATAAAGTGTTGTGTTGTAGTTGTTGAGTTTATGGACTATTTTGAGCATGTTGTAGCCGTATTGTTGGGCTAATTTCCATGTATATGGATGGTATCTAATGTTGTTGGTGTGTTGATAAGATTATTCTCCTTGATTGGGAAGAAAAGAAGTGTATATTGTTATTGTATATTGATAAACATCGTGTAGGATGTTTTATGGAATATTTTGGTATTGATGATGATCTTTGTTGGTGTTACTGTTGTTGTTGTGTTGGTTGTTGGTATTGTGATTTCAGGCTAGGGATATAAACAGGGGAGATGTTGCTCGAATTTTGGCAGATTCTAAAGAGGTTTAATTTGAAGACTTAAGAAAAGCATATGACGATAAGCCTAACAGTAGTATGAATTCTCTTGAATGTAGATTTACGAGCTTGGAAGGATAAGCGTTAAGTAGTAGGAGACCAAAAAGGTATGTTAAGGCTATTGCTTCTTTCCTTTTGGCATGATCTATGACAAGTGCGAAACGTAATGATATCCATAATGAATCCACTCCTAGATATAGGAGTTCACGTTCTTATGTTGGTATTGGTGTTGTTCATATCCTGAGTTTCTTGACTTTCTAAGTCCCGAAGGGGCATCCATAAGTTGTACGTTTTCATAATGGTGTCTAAATCCCGAAGGGGACATTCATAAGGCTTCTTTATTCATATGCATTTCGTATTTGATTTTTAGGTCTCGAAGGAGACAAATGAAAAGGGGAAGAAGTTTCCATTTTGAACTAAAAGTTGCTCCGCAGGGAGTCTTTGATGTTTTAGAAAGATTATCATGCATTTGCATACTTATGTACTACATGATTTTATGGGGAAGGGGAAAAGGGATATGGCGTTTTATGCGCGAACCACCTGATCAGCTGGTATACGATGATTATGATGCCCGAAGGGGCTGCCCGATGGGGCCATTTTGCTATTATGCCCGAAGGGGCTGCGAGCAGGGTGAAGGTATCCATTATATATATACACATGATGTTTAAAAGTCCATATACACATACATGATTCTCAGTATTGGTTATAGGTACAAATTGAGTCTGTTAATTTTTTATCATCTGAGTCGAGATATATTGTTTCAGTTCTGCCTTACATACTCAGTACATTATTCGTACTGACGTCCCTTTGCCTGAGGGCGCTGTGTTTCATGCCACATAAGTGCAGACAGATGAGTAGAGGACACTTGCCATAGGATGTTCCCAGGCTATCAGCTGGATTGGTGAACTCTATTTCTGTTCGGAGTGTTGCCGAGTCAGAGTGCCTATGTATGTCCTCGAGTCAGATGCATTATGGGTATGTTGGGGCCCTGGCCCAACTTATGCTATGGTATCTCGTTTATGTTAGAGACTTTTGCAGATAGTGTCCTGTGGATAGTGCGTCGAGATGTCGACAGTTGTGTAAAGCGGCCATGTAGGTCGATGTGTTCATATGCATTGTTTTAAAGATGTTATTGTGACTAAAGGTTTTCTTTGAATTAACGATAAGGGAGAAGTCCCTGACTTGATGAAAGAGTTCTATTAAAAAGTTCTTCATGTTTTACCCGACGGAAGCGTCATTTCATAAATTTAAGATTCACAAAAGGTTGGGACTTATGAATGGAATGGTAGTATGGCACTCAGCCGAGTAGGGTCTTGGGTGTCAGTCGTGGCCCTCCGGTTCGGGTTGCGACACAAACTATGCCTTAGCAACTTCTATCTTAAGGTAGAGTTTTGGCCAAAACTCTGCCTTAAGGCAAAATTTCACCTTCAGGTAGAATTCTGCCTTGCGAATCCAAACTTCTACCTTGCGAAATTTCTTCTTTTTATTAATGAGATGAGGTTCGAACTCGGAATCTCGGGGTATTTAGGCGAATGACAAAAATTAAAGATCACCAATTTGAGGGCTAAAAATTAAAGACTACCCCAAAAGAAGGATAATCCGCGCAAAAAAAAAAAAAAAGATTCATTATTCACTTGCTTATGTTTAATGGGCTGCTATTAAGATCCTGCTTTTTGACTTTTCACTCTCCTCCGATAACGGCTACACCTCCCATCCTTTTTCTCGGTCGTGTCACCTTCTCCGGAGACCCCCTCGCAGGTATCACTCTCCACCCACTTCTCTGTCCCCCAAAGAAGCGAGCAGCCCACCAGTGCAAGTGACAGTGGCCCCTCCCAAAGCAGCGAGCAGTCGTAGCCGGATTTCTCCAGCGCCGGCGACCCCACTCAAGCAACGGCCAAAGCAGTCACTGATGCCAATGACTCCCACAACCACCTGCAACACCAGTAACAGTCGAAGAAACAAATAGCACTTGCCATCCCCAATTACCATCCAGGTTCTATCTTTCTTTCTTTATTTGTGTAATTGTGTGCTTGTATTTTACTCCCTCCTCCATTTTTACTTATCATACTCATATATATTAAAAAAAAAATAGATGTTCAGTTTTACTTGTTCAATTTAAAAAATTTAGATAATTTACCATTTCATACTTGTTTTACCTTTCTTATTAATTTAGTTAGAAACTTCAAGAAATTATCAGCTACACAATTTTTAAAGTATGTTTGATTAATTTCAATTATTAAATGATTTAGTAATAATTAGGAGTAATATAGTAAGATTATTATCATTTGTAACTTCTTAAACAGTGTGTCAAGTCAATACATGACTAATAAATAAAGTATGTTTGATTAATTTCAATTATTAAATGATTTAGTAATAATTAGGAGTAATATAGTAAGATTATTATCATTTGTAACTTCTTAAACAGTGTGTCAAGTCAATACATGACTAATAAAAAAGGGACGGAGAGATTAATATCGATTCTTGCCTTTAGTCCCACTTCTGATATACCATCGTCTCTCTCCTCAAATGCCCACTGTAGCTCCCCGTCCAGGTGTCATTATAGCACACCATTGGAATCCAAAAGAAGAAGGAATCCCATATCAGCCTATGCAGATTCTTCAAAATTAGAGTCATTAGCAGTAAAAGGAGATCAGATTTTAATGCTTTAATGTAGCTCTTCTTTTTGCTAGAATTTTTTCTCATTCTCATAAGTGGTGTCGCAAATAACCGGAAAAAAAAAATAACAAAATCAACACAAAATGTGGTAGACAATTTTCCAACAAATGAGAAATAATGAGGCTATTACAATTTTTTTTTTATTAACTCAATGATTTATTATATTATGATAAATTTATATTTATATATAATATAAAACTAGGCATAGACAAGGTGATGTGGCACCTCTCTATGGCCACCATTCCTATTTATTTTTTTTCTCTTTTTTTTTTTTTTTTGGCATTTTTCCTATTTTTTCACATTTATATGCTAAGTAAAAAAAGCATACTAATCACTCATTAAACTTTCTTTATTATGTGAAATGTGTTTAAGTATTTACTTCGATGAATGAAACGTTTTGTAACAAATAAATGGCATATCACTTAAGGCAGCAAACTAATTTTTCTATTATATCCTTTTTTCCTTCCAAGCAGGCCATATGGAAAGAATTTACGTTGTCATTTCTTATTTACGTTTTGCAGTTACTTGCTCATTAATTTTTGAGTACTTACTTGCATGCCCATAAAGATTCACCTTTGCTTTGCCTTTTAAAACCCAGATAACCGTTACAGCCCATGCAGAAATTTTAGCACGAACACATTCTTTCCTTCAATTAGTCTAGAAAATGGAAAGACTCCATCCTTAATTGTGGAATTCCAAAGGATTTTTTACCATCAAATGTTGAACTCAACTCTATATATAAACTTATCTTTTGGCTTTGCTTTCATACGGGTAAGTGGATTTCATCTCTTTTTTGTTTTCAGCTAAATACTTATAAAGTATAAATCCTTTTAGTTTGTTTATTTGAACTAATGATAGTCTTATGCTTTCCTATAGGTGCAAGGTGTGAGTATATCGTACAGGTATCTTTATAATTTAGCAGATCACAAACTCATGTGCTCCAATTATGTTTCTATCGCAGATTTCAAATGTATTGAATAAGCAATCATTGTGGTATTCGAAAATACATATTTGCAATCTCTAAGTACTTATATATCCACCCGGTGTTTACACCAAATTACGCAACTTATATAATTAAGTGATTTAATGAGGAGATAATGCATGTTAATTAATCATGTTAAACTTCTATATGCAAATACGTTATGCATCTATTGACTTGGTATAACACCGTGTGCTAAAAGGCTTTTACCTTTGAACACATGGTGATTACTTGGTTCATGGATGTAAGTTATAGATGGATTATAGGTTTTACAGTCAAGAGCACCTAATAATTGTTTGGCGTTTCAAAAGTTGTTTTTTTTCGTGTTCTATATTTTTGCAACTTATGCTTACAATAGTTTTGATGAAAGATTGTTGATATAGTTTCCTAGACTTAAAAGACAAAGTCAGTTTACCCTTTCTTTTATCTTTAGGAAAAAAGGTAATAAAAAGAACGGTAGAAAAGAGTAAGAAAAAAGAAAGCAAAAAACAAAGTAAAACACATAAGGTTGCAAAAATTTGTATGGATAAAATTAATATTTGTATGGATATACCTGAGATTTTTATTTTTTTTTCCTATTTTGATGGAATCTACAAAAAAAAAAAATGAATTTATTGATGCATTTCATTTCGTGTAAACACCTAATTTTTGACCAAACATAAATTTTTACATCATTTTTGGCGTTTAAATATTTCTTTTAGGTTTAATTAAATATTTTAATTTTTATTTCATTTTTATTAAGTCTTACTTTTAAAATTTGAAAACTACAAAAATAGAGTCACATTTTAGGATAAGTTTCGTCATTTATTTTTCAGGGAAAAAAAAATAATTTACAAAAATATGTGTTCTTCTAATTTATGATTTGATAAATAAGCTAAAGATTTAATTATCTTTTTAGTTATATTTATTTTAGTATAACTATTTGAATTCTGCTATATTTATTGTCTAAAAAAATTGGCTAATTTTCATGTCTTTATATTTTTCATGTTTGATCTTTTTTTTTAAAAAAGGGCTACAAATCCTAACTACCCATAATCAAACCTACACGTCCCCCCACCTTATTCCACAACCAGCAACCTTATACCCCTCCTAAAAATTCTCAGCAAACAACAATACCCACTTCCCCACGTCATTAAACCCCAACCTTAAACTACCCAAAGCAAACCTAAATCCCCCATGCACGTCCCAGCACTCCCACGTTTTACTTTTCTATTTTACCCCAACCAAACCCAATCCTAATCCCTATCCCTTAGACCCCTCGACCATAATTATCCCTTAAACCCCTCGACCATAATTATTTCCCCGTCTCCCACTCCAACTCAAACTCTTCCACACACACACACATTACCCTATATAAACACCCTACGTACACAATGCAAACACATCAGAAGCAGTAGAGAAAAAAAACCCAGAGAAAACAGTAAAAATAGAGCAAACCAGTGAGCAACAAAAAATATAGAGAGGAAAAATACTTAGAGCAATTTAGGTGTTTCGAAAAGGTTTTATTCGAGTACGAGGTTTTCGTTTGAGGTTTCCGCCGAGTTCAAAGGTTTTCCGGTTGAGCTTCGTTTAGTCATCTAAGATCGCTGTTTTGATTTGCAGAGACATTTGAGGTTCAATTTCAATCTCATTCTCATTTGTTCAACAACTCCTTTATTAAATATATACATATGAAGTTATTTCTTTGTACGTGAATATGCATGTTGGTTTGCAACTGAGTGTTGAAATCCACCTTTACACTGTTAACTCTAAAATCTCTCAATTGCTTCATATAATTTATGTAAAGTGTTTGGCTTTTTTTTTTTTTTTTATATATATTGAAATTATGAGGTATTTGTTTTGTTGATATGTTAATTTTTTTCCACGTTTATTACTGTGGGGTGTGATGATGAAGTTTTTATTTTCAAATGTGTCATTAATGGCAAAAGAGGGTATAATAGGATTTGGGACTAAATTTGTTTTGTATTCGCTAGTGGACCGAATAATTACTTTAATTGTTTTTTTTTTTTTTTTTTTTTTTTTTGTTTTTAAAAAACATAAGAGATACTTGTATTGGTTTAGTTGACCCCACATTTGTTAACTATGAAATGATTTAAGGACAGTAACGTTCTTTTGTTTTTGTTTTTTTTTTTGAAAAAAGAAGAATTAGTACAAAAGATGAATGTTGATAAAGATTGAGGTTTAGGTGAAGAATTAACTAGTATAATGATTGCTGCTTTGTTTCGTAGTTTATCTAGGCTATCCATTAAAGTCATGTAGTTAAGAAATTAAAAAAAAAAAAGAACAACCGCTACTCAGCTTTGGGTCATTGGATTTCTTTTGGATGATTTGTATGTATACGTTGATGCATCATTGCATACTTTTATCTATAATCGTCGTTAGCCATGCGTGGAGGGTTTGAACCAATTTGTACTTAAGTTTAATTTACGGTAGAACAATAATTGGTCTGATAATGTTGCCAACATCCATATTAAGGCCTAACTAAATTAATTATGATGAGTTTAAGCGAGATGAGATATGAATTTATTCAAGACCCATTGCAAACTCGAAAAGAAAAGAGTGGTAAAAACATTGGTAAGGGAGTGAGATAAGTTGCGAATTGGCTTCAAAACCCATTGTAAAAGAATGGAAAAGGGACCAAATAATCATCATGTTTTAAGCAAAGGCGAATAGGCTCAAAATTCTAGGTGTGATACACAAGTTAAGGTCGCGTTTACGCGTCTTGAACTATGTATGTCGAGGCTGAGGTCGCAACTACACGTCTTAGTTAAGACTAATAAAAGTTCAACAATATTTTAAGCGAATCATAGGCATAACTAATAAATACATGTTATCCAAAATAATTTAAGCCCAACACAAGTTGATAAAGCAACCGTGTTAGAACCAGGGGACTCGGAGAATGCCTCATACCTTCTCCCCGATCAACAGAATTTCTTTCCCATACTTTTGTTTTCGCAGACCAATAAAAATAGAGTCATTTCTTCTTGATTAGGGATTCATAAGGTGACTTGGAACACCAAAACTCAATTCCCAGTGGCGACTTTGAATAAATAAAATAATCCCTTTTCAAAACGTTATTTTAATTGGAAAAACTCTTTTTAAATCCTTTTAAGCGGGGTGAAAAAAAAGTGGTGTGACAGATGGCGACTCCACTGGGGATAACCAGAATTTGAGCTTTATATATTGACTTGCATTTGGCTTTCTTTATTTCTTGGATATTTTGTATATATGGGACTAATGTGCTCTATGCCTACTTATTTACTGCTTTGATATTATTGAACTGCAATAAATTTTTCTTCTTTCGCGCACCCCATCTGAGTCTTCAATAATACATTTTTGCCACAAAAATGGTAATTGCGACTACGCACCCCACTTCTGTTGAGATAAAGCTAGTGGGCCTTTGGTCCCTGGTGAAGGATTTATAATTACACATGTTTAGTATGGGAAGGACCAACAACAAAGCCGGAAAGCGCTGCTACTTGTATGTTGTCCCTCGCCCGACTCGAGTCGTCCGCTCATATTACAGCCAGTATAGATACCTTTCTCCATCAGGTTTAACCTTAGTAGAAATGAAACACAGACATGGTATCCCCAGTAGGCCGCGCTTTGTTTGCATTACTTGCATTTGACCTAGTGGGGCTCGGCACAGGGGTTGAGTCCGTCTAAGACAGGTACCTATTTCTCTTGACCAACATGTGCATCATATGTGCTATTTGCAATATTATTTGGAATGGTTGTTCATTGTTGATTGCATTTTAGGGTGATTAGTAAAACAAAGAAAGAGATTTATTATATACCCATTTTTTTTTTTAATAAAAAACCAGAAAGAGTCTAGTCTTTTATCTTTTCACAACAAAGTCCCAAGAAACAAAAAAACGAGTCTTTTTTTAAAAATAATTTTTTTTTAAAACTAATCCTTTATTGTAGTAGTCATCACGAACTACACACACCTGATTCTCATCTCGATGAGATACGTAAGCACCCCTTCTCGAGTTCGGTGATCATTATTCAAATATTCTTAAAAAAAAAAGAGTTTTATTCCTTATTCAAAAAATCCAAAAAGATTTTACCTTATTTTTTAGGGTTACTCTTTGTAGAAAATTCAAACACTAAAAAATACCAAAAATATTTTCTTTTATTCCTTCTTTGTTCATTCCTTCAAATATTGAAAAAGAAAATTTCTTTTCTTATAAAGAAAAAAAAGAAGAGAAATTCAAGAAAATAATACGTTTCCATTATCTTCACGAACTACGCGCACCTGATTCTCACATCGATCAGATACGTAGGCAGCCCTTCTTGGGTTCGGTGATCCTTATTCAATTATGAAAAAAAGAAAAGTGTCTTCCTTATTCAAAAAAATCCAAAAAAAAAAAAAAAATTACCTTATTTTTAGGATTATTCTTTGTAGAAAATTCCAACATTTGAAAAATACCAAAAATATTTTCTTTTATTTATTCATTCCTTGGAAAATTATAGAAAAAAAGGCTTTCTTTTCTTTTAAAGATAAAAAATAAAAATAAAAAAAGAAGAGAAAATTCAAGGAAAAAAAAAACAAGTTTCTCCATTCTCATCATGAACTACGTCTGACTTGATTCTTGTTTCAACAACGTCTGACTTGATTCTTGTTTCAACAAGATACGTAGGCAACTCTTCTTTACGGTTCGGTCCCACAAAAAAATGAACAAAAAAATATCTTGACTCGGTAGGTACCAACATATTTTAGAAGTGTGCTTGATAAAAAAAAATAAGTGTTAAAAGAATGAGGATGATAGAGAGGACCAACTTTGTTGTGAACCATATATTCTTTTGGTACCTCTTGATTATACCTAAGTGACACTTGAGAAATTATTTTGCTAAAAGTTAGGGTTAAAATGAATCTTACCTCATCGTTTCATGTGCATTGTGTGGTGAGCCTTAGATTGAAAATTCAATAACATTGCTTTGTTGATCTAGAACTTGGCCGGAATGTTTGTTGAGGCGAAATATTGAGCAACACTTGGTTTGAGAAAGGATTGTAGGCTTTCTTTGACCCGATTGTGTCTTTCAAGTCTACCAAATGACATGTGATCCCTAGTGTTACCCTTTTGAGCCTAAAACCTTTTCTTTGGATAAACCACAATTTAGCCTATATCCTTTTGAGTGCATAAGTGCACTATCCCTCTTTTGGCCCCACCTCCCTGAGCGCACTAACAAAATCTAAGCTGGCAAAGTGGAAAGGTGAAAATGCAAAAGTCCAAGTAAATTACAATGACAAAAGAAGAGCTGTGAAAAAGAAGAAGAAAAGCTCCAAAAATGGAGGAAAGCTCAAAACAAAAAAGAAAGGAGAAAAGTTTAAAAAAAAAAAATCAGCAGCAAAGCAAATGATGATCAAGTGCGAAAATGCAAATAAAATTGAAGTATAATGTATGCTCAAGGGGAAAATAGTCACATTATCCCAAATAAATGTCCTATCCATCTATAAGCCTATATTACAAGCCAATAACAAGTCCTACTTGATCCCATTCTGAGTGTTCTCACATTAGTGCATACTTACATGAAGGCCAAGCATATGGTATCTCAATTGCATGCATTGAATATCCTTCTGAGTGTGAGTTTACTTCTTGAACGTCCTAAGATCTAAATGCTTCTATTGAGTGTGAATTAGGACTTTACTTGTGGTAAGGGCACTTGAAACATGAGGATAGGAAGAATTCAAAACCTCTAGTTGATATAAGATAAATAGATCTTGTCAATACTTAGGTATGTTTGAGGTACCATAAGAAACTATAGGACTCACTTCTAAGTTGACAGTCGGTTCGTCCAAGAGTAATTAATGGCAATTTCCGATGCATAATACTAATAGTTGGTGCCAACTAAAATCAAGATATGCTAAACCGATGAATTGATTTTTTTTGTCTTCATCCTCTGGTGCTCCTTATAAGAGACACCCTTTTGAAAAAGAAAAGGGAAAAAAGAAAAAGAAAAAATAGAAGCAAAAAAATAAAATAAAAAATCTTAGCTTTTTATGAACTACGTTCGACCTGATTCTTGCTAAGGCAGGATACGTAAGCAGTCCTACAATGGGGCTCGGTTTCACTCAATAATAATTCTCATATCCCCAAAAGATCAAAACTGGGACATTTTTTTTTTGAAAAAAAAAATCATTTCAAAAAAAAAAAAAAAATATTAAAAAGAATTTCAAAGTTCCTCAGTTTCAAAATTGGGACAGTGTATTTTAGAAATTTCAATTAAGAAAAATCCCCCCCAAAAAAAAGAGTTCCGAAGTTCCTCAGTTTCAAAAACTGGGCATTTAAAAAAAAAACAAAAAAAAAACTATTTTATTCATGCTTCACAGGGTACGAGATTCCCTGATTGCATTTTACCGGAACAAAAACCCCTACTTTTGTTTTCCTTCATGCCTTCGCAGGGCACGACATTCCTTGGTTGCATTTTAGAGAACTAAAAACCCCTACTTTTTTTCTTTCATGACTTCACAGGGTACAACATCCTCTGGCTGCATTTTAGGGAACTAAAACCCCTAAATCTTTTTCATGACTTTACAAGGTACAACATCCCCTGGTTGGACTTTGGGGAACTAAAACCCCTACCTTTTTTCATGCCTTCACAGGGTACAACATCCCCTGGTTGCATTTTAGGGAACTAAAACCCCTACTTTTTTTCATGACTTCACAGGGTACGACACTCCCTGGTTGCATTTTAGGGAACGAGAACCCCTAAATCTTATTTCATGACTTCACAGGGTACAACAATCCCTGGTTGCATTTTAGGAAAAAAAATCCCTACTTTTTTTCATGACTTCACAGGGTACAACATCCCCTGGTTGCATTTTAGGGAACAAAAACCCCTACTTTATTCATGCTTCACAGGGTACGACATTCCCTGGTTGCATTTTAGGGAACAAAAACCCCTACTTTTTTTTCCTCCATGCCTTCGCAGGGTACAACATTCCTTGGTTGCATTTTAGGGAACTAAAAACCCTTACTTTTTTTCTTTCATGACTTCACAAAGTATAACATTCCCTGGTTGCATTTTAGGGAACTAAAACCCCTAAATCTTTTTTCATGACTTCACAGGGTACAACATCTCCTGGTTGGACTTTAGGGAACTAAAACCCCTACTTTTTTCATGACTTCACAGGGTACAACATTCCCTGGTTGCATTTTAGGGAAATAAAACCCCTACCTTTCTTCATGACTTCACAGGGTACGACACTCCCTGGTTGCATTTTAGGGAATGAGAACCCCTAAATCTTATTTCATGTCTTCACAGGGTACAACAATCCCTGGTTGCATTTTAGGAAACAAAAACCCCTACTTTTTTTCATGACTTCACAGGGTACAACATCCCCTGGTTGTATTTTAGGGAACAAAAACCACTACTTTTTTCATGATTTCACAGGGTACGACATTTTCTGGTTTCATTTTAGGGAAATAAAACCCCTACCTTTTTTCATGACTTCACAGGGTACGACACTCCCTGGTTGCATTTTAGGGAACAAAAACCCCCTACTTTTTTTTCATGACTTCACAGGGTACGACACTCTCTGGTTGCATTTTAGGGAACAAAAATCCCTACTTTTTTTTTCATGCCTTCATCGGGTACGACAATCTCTGGTTGCATTTTCGGGAACAAAAACCCCTAATTTTTTTTTTCATGATTTCACATGGTACGACAATTCCTGGTTGCATTTCAGGGAACAAAAACCCCTACTTTTTTTTCATGCCTTCACAGGGTACGACAATCCCTGGTTGCATTTTAGGGAACAAAAACCCCTACTTTTTTCTTTTCATGCCTTCACAGGGTACGACATTCCCTGGTTGCATTTTAGAGAACAAAAATCCCTGCTTTTCTCATGCTTTTAGGTTGACTACCTCATAATTTAGTCGCTTTCAAAGTTGACTAAAGAATACGATCACGTATTTTTTTGGGGTTAACTACCTCCGAATAAAGTCATATTTTCATAGTTTGACTACCTCCGAATAAAGTCATATTTTCATAGGTTGACTACCTCCAAATAAAGTCATATTTTCATAGGTTGACTACCTCCAAATAAAGTCATATTTTTAGGTTGACTGCCTCAGAATAAAGTCATATTTTTAAATGTGTGTTGACCACCTCCAAACATAGTCATGTTTTAAATTTCAGGTTGACTGCCTCACAATAAAGTCATATTTTTAAATGTCAGGTTGACTACCTCTAAACATAGTCGTGTTTTAAATTTCAGGTTGACTACCTCCAAATACAATCATAATTTTAAATTTTAGGTTGGCTGCCTCCGAATACGGTCATATTTTTAAATTTCGGGTTGACTCCTCCAAGTATAGTCCCAAGTGGTTTATGATTTTGCTAACACTCACAAAATTTTCCTAGTACAAACTGGGGCAGAAAAATTTTGTTCGTTTTTGTTTGTCTTTGATGGCTTGCAAGTTCGCCCGCAAGCGTGATGATATTCAAGAATGAAGTTCCATATTTTGTCAGAGAAAGAAGAATGTTCAATCTCGAAGGCAATTAGAGTCAGTTTTGTCACATAAGGAGACCCAACATCTCAAGATACATCTTCTCAACCTCTATTCAAGAAAAAATTCAAGAATATTCTACGAACTGTCATTTGGAAGAACATCAACAACTCATTCCAAGTTGCAAGTTCAAGTCTCAAATTCTAACTTCAAGATCAAACTTTGAGATCAAGGTACCCACTGAAAGAAGGTGAGGTGATAACTGAAGATCCAAGTGAAGGTCTAAAGGAAGGCTCAAGACAAGTAGAGCAGATAGGATCTTGTATTTCATTTCGTCTTTTATTGTATTTTTCATTCTTTTTATGTAATAACAGGAGCCACGGTTAAAACCTCGAAAGGACATTTCGATTCTCCAACTCATCATTCCATCCATATACTCACTTGAACTAAAAGAAGATAATTTACAAAAAATATGTGTTCTTCTAATTTATGATTTGATAAATAAGCTAAAGATTTAATTATCTTCTTAGTTATATTTATTTTAGTATAACTATTTAAATTCTGCTATATTTATTGTCTAAAAAAAATTGGCTAATTTTCATGTATTTTTCATGTTTTATCTTTTTTTTTTTTTTTAAAAAAAAGGGCCACAAATCCTAACTACCCATAATCAAACCTACATGTCCCCACCTTATTCCACAACCAGCAACCTTATACCCCTCCTAAAAATTCTCAGCAGACAACAATACTCACTTCCTCACGTCATTAAACCCCAACCTTAAACTACCCAAAGCAAACCTAAATCCCCCATGCACGTCCCAGCACTCAAATGTTTTACTTTTCTGTTTTACCCCAACCAAACCTAGTCCTAATCCCTATCCCTTAAACCCCTCAACCATAATTATCCCTTAAACCCTTCAACCATAATTATTTCCCAGTCTCCCACTCCAACTCAAACTCTTCCACACACACACATACTACCCTATATAAACACCCTACGTACACAATCCAAACACATCAGAAGAAGAAAAAAAAAAGCAGAGAAAAACAGTAAAAATAGAGCAAAATAGTGAGCAACAAAAAAGATTGAGAGGAAAAATACTTAGTGCAATGTAGGTGTTTCGAAAATGTTTTATTCGAGTACGAGGTTTTCGTTTGAGGTTTCCGCCGAGTTCAAAGGTTTTCCGGTTGAGCTTCGTTTAGTCATCTAAGATCGCTGTTTTGATTTGCAGAGACATTTGAGGTTCAATTTCAATCTCATTCTCATTTGTTCAACAACTCCTTCATTAAATATATACATATGAAGTTATTTCTTTGTACGTGAATATGCATGTTGGTTTGCAATCGAGTGTTGAAATCCACCTTTACACTGTTAACTCTAAAATCTCTCAATTGCTTCATATAATTTATGTAAAGTGTTTGGCTTTTTTTTTTTTTTTTTTTTTTTTTTTTTTTGTATATTGAAATTATGAGGTATTTGTTGTGTTTATATGTTAATTTTTTTCCACATTTATTACTGTGGGGTGTGATGATGAAGTTTCTATTTTCAAATGTGTCATTAATGGCAAAAGAGGGTATAATAGGATTTGAGACTAAATTTGTTTTGTATTCGCTAGTGGACCGAATATTACTTTAATTTTTTTTTTTGTTTTTGTTTTTGTTTTTAAAAAACATAAGAGATACTTGTATTGGTTTAGTTGACCCCACATTTGTTAACTATGAAATGATTTAAGGACAGTAACGTTTTTTTTTTTTTTTTTTTTTTTTTTAAAAGAAGAATTAGTACAAAAGATGAATGTTGATAAAGATTGAGATTTAGGTGAAGAATTAACTAGTATAACGATTGCTGCTTTGTTTCGTAGTTTATCTAGGCTATCCATTAAAGTCATGTAGTTAAGAAATTAAAAAAAAAAACAAAAAAGAACAGCTGCTACTCAGCTTTGGGTCATTGGATTTCTTTTGGATGATTTGTATGTATACGTTGCTGCATCATTACATACTTTTATCTGTAATCGTCATTAGCCATGCGTGGAGGGTTTGAATCAATTTGTACTTAAGTTTAATTACGATAGAACAATAATTGGTCTGATAATGTTGCCAACATCCATATTAAGGCCTAACTAAATTAATTATGATGAGTTTGAGCGAGATGGGATATGAATTTATTCAAGACCCATTGCAAACTCGAAAAGAAAAGAGTGGTAAAAACATTGGTAAGAGAGTGAGATAAGTTGCGAATTGGCTTCAAAACCCATTGTTAAAGAATGGAAAAGGGACCAAATAATCATCATGTTTTAAGCAAAGGCGAATAGGCTCAAAATTCTAGGTGCGATACACAAGTTAAGGTCACGTTTACGCGTCTTGACCGATGTATGTCGAGGCTAAGGTCGCAACTACGCGTCTTAGTTAAGACTAGAGGTGGCAAAATGGGTTAAAAATATGGTTATCCGCCCGATCCAACCCATTTTAAATGGGTTGGATACCCTATCCATTTAATATGGGTCCAATATGAGTCAACCCATATTATCCACATAAAATATGGGTAAATTAATGGGTAAAATGGATAAAACCCACAACATATAGAGTGTGTTTGGTATGAAAGAAATGTTTCCCATTTTCCATGTTTGGTTGGTCAAAATGTTTTGAAAAATATTTTCTAGAAAACAAGTTCCTTAACCACCCCCTCCTACCCCCACCCCCCACTACCTCCCTCCCCACCCCTATAACCACCCAGCCCACCCCCTACCCCTATCACCACCTACCCCCAACCCTACCTCTCACCTCCCCACCACCACCCCTATCTCTCAACTTTGCAAAACTAGACATTTTGTGAAAGTAGTAACTTTCAAAAATAGCAACTTTGCAAAAGTAATGACATTACAAAAGTAGCCGCTTTTTCAAAATATTACTTGCGAAAAGTAGCTACTTTTCAAAAATAGTCGTTTTGCAAAAGTATTCACTTAAGAAAATAGTCACTTTGTAAAATTAGTCACTTTTAGAAAATAGCCACTTTGTGAAAGTAGATACTTTTTAAAAATAGTCACTTTTTGAAAGTAGTCAATTTTCATGAATAGTCATTTTGTGAAAGTAGTTACTTTAAAAACTAAGCGCTTTGCAAAAGTAACCATTTTTTAAAATAGCATCTTTGTGAAAGTATTAAAATAACCATTTTCGAAATGTGCCATTTCCAAGATAGTGGTCAATTTTGTAAGGTAGCCATTTTTTTAAAGTGGCACAAAAATGGCTACTTTTGTAAAGTGGCCATTTTTTGAAAAATGACAAAAAAGTTGCTTATTTTTGCAAATTTGCATTTTCGGTCGTTTTCCAAGAAATAAATTTTTGCAAAAATAACCATTTTTATGTCACTTTATAAAAATGGTCAATTTACAAAAATAGCCATTTTTGTCACTTTTAAAAAATGGCTAGTTTACAAACATAGTCACTTTTTGGGGTTGTCTTCAAAGTACAAAGTAGTCATATATGAAATAGACGCTTTGGGAGGGGGGTGGGTGAGGTGGGTGGAGCGGTGGTGTGGGATAGGATGGAGTTGGGGTGGGTAGGGCACAAGAGATGAAGTGCGTTCGAGGGTGATCGTTGGGTGGGGCTGGGATTTGGTTGGGGAGTGGGTGGTGGGGGGTGGGGTTGGGTGGATATTTTCCAAAAAATATTTTCTTTGAGGTCGTGTCATTGAAAAGGTTCGAAGTTCTACTTTTCCCACAAATGTTGAGGTGCAACTATGTACTGGGATTGGATTTGTGGACAAAATGATAAATTAATCTTCTCCATATTGGCTACATGAAGCCAACATCTTTGAAGTAGCTTTGGATAATTTGGATAATATGGATATCCATATTATCCGACGGGTAACCCATTTTTTAACCGTGTTAAATATGGGCGGGTCGGATAACTGATCCGTTTTTTGTCAACCCATTTTCGACCCGACCCATATCCGACTCGACCCACCCGTTTGCCACCCCTAGTTAAGACTAATAAAAGTTCAACAATATTTTAAGCGAATCATAGGCATAACTAATAAATACGTGTTATCCAAAATAATTTAAGCCCAGCACAAGTTGATAAAGTGACCGTGCTAGAACTAGGGGACTCGGGGAATGCCTCATACCTTCTCCCAATCACTTAATTACCCGGACTTTTATTTTCGCAGACCAATAAAAATAGAGTCATTTCCTTTTGATTAGAGATTCATAAGGTGAATTGGAACACCAAAACTCAATTCCCAGTGGCGACTTTGAATAAATAAAATAATCCCTTTTCAAAACGTTATTTTAATTGGAAAAACTCTTTTTAAATCCTTTTAAGCGGGTGGAACAAAAGGGGTGTGACATTTCGCGCCAGCAAATTCAGTAAAAAAATTCTTAAAAGCAAATGTATATTTTTCTATGACCGCGCAAAGCGCGGGCTATTTTACTAGTTAGTCTATATAATAGAACTATTTCTAATTGGATGTCCATTTGAGTAAACATTCAATTTCTTCGGTACTAAGTAATAATTAGTACATTTCACCTGACATAGGTCGTGTACATCAATTAGTAGCTGTTACATAAAGACTGTAAAGCTGTTACTGTATTATACCAAATTAATACCGATTGGTGCGTACGAAGGCTGCCATGATAAGGACTTGGACATCATCATAACGAGTCCTTTTTTATCGTGCTTAATTTTTGAAAAATTAATTTAAATAGCTCTTCACCCAAACGTCTAAATTTAAAATATTCGATGTGTATATAATATTAAAATCCTTGCAATTTAAAAGATATAAGCTTCTTAATTGACAAAGGATCACAATAAAAGGACTACAACGACACTGAAACTTAAAAAGGGTAAATTGAAGGGACTAAAAATATAAAAATAGTGCACCTGTTACACTTCCCGAAGAATATTGTGATGTTATTACATGATACATGTATAATGTCTTCGCTAAAAAGAAAAATGCTCAAACTGACAACAATAACAATAAGAAAAGGTAGAAATGGGAGTTAACGTGTCTGTTCTATGGCAAAACGGTGGAGTGACGGGCTATTTGAATTAATTTTTCAGAAAAAAAGCATGATAAAAAGGACTCGTTATGATAAAAAAAAATTGTTCTAGTCCTTATTATGATAGTGTTTCTATGCACCAATTGGTAATAATTTGGTATGATACGGTAATAGTTTTACATGTAACAACTTTAAAGCCTTTGTCTAAGTCTTACATGTAACATCTACTAATTGATGTACATGGTAGTCAGCCTATGTCTGGTGGAGTGTACTAATTATTACTTAGTACCCAAGAAATTGGGTGGTTACTCAAATGGACATCCAATTAGAAAAATAATTTTGTTATATAGACTAATTTTATCATAATATAATAGATCATTAAGTTTACAAAAAATTGTAAATGGTAGCCTTATTATTTGTCTACCACATTTTGTGTTGATTTTGTCTTCTCCATTTATTTACAAAAACACTTATGAGGGGGGTCGGGCTAAAAACTCTAGCAAAAAGAATAGCTACCTCGAAGTACTAAAATCTGATCCCCTTTTACTGCTAATGACTCTAATTTTGAAGAATCTGATCCAAGTTTTGTGGAGTCCGACGCGAAAATGACACTTTTTTTATCCAAAAATTCCAAAAGTGGTTGTGGAATTTCTGATAGACTAAAACGGGTTAATCGTGGACTGCTACACGATTTACCCATTTTTCATTAACTATTTCCGTCTACGTTTATGTCTGTGAAGTTTTTTTAAAAAAAATTAAAGAACAAATCGTGTACTTGTCCACGATTTGCCAAAATTCTTTTTGCAAATGGTGTACAAGCACACGATTTGCAAAATTGATTTTGACAATTCGTGTACCAGTCCAAGTAATAAGCAAAGAAGGAATTTTATCACAACTCTTGCATTTAAATGCAACGACAAAGTAACGCAATAACGTAAGGCGCTCTCGAAAGGTATAATAAATGGTACTTCCTTTCACTCAAATTATTTACCGTGTCTCTCTTTTACATGCTTCTTAAAATTATTAATTAAAAAGGGGGTTTTTTTTTTTAAAAAAAAATTATTCTACCCTTATTTATGTCGTAAGATATAATTTTTCTTTTTATTAAATATGTATACTGTAATTGAGGTATTTGTAGTTTTCAAGAACAATTATTACTAAGGGTGTGTTCGGTATGGAGGAAAATGTTTAGCTAGAAAATAAGTGAATTTTCACTTATTTTCTCATGTTCGTTTGGGTAATAGAAAATAAGTGAATTTCTTACTTATTTTCTCATGCTCGTTTGGTTGATAGAAAACATTTTTCGGATAATACTCATCCAAGCCTCACCAACTCCAACCCAACCCCACACCCCAACGCCCACCTCCCAACGCCCACCCCACTCCCACCCACCCACCTATGCCCCCACCCCCTCCAAAAAAAAAATTTCTTTTGATTTTTTGTTTTTTTTTGTTTTTTGCACTCCCACCCCCAGCCCTCACGAACTCCAACCCAACCCCATACCCCCCACCCCACCCATTACCCCACGCACCCCTACACCCCCACACCCTCCATTTTTTTTTTGTTTTTTGCACGCCCACCCCCAACCACTCCTGTAACCCATACACCACCCCCTCCCCCCGCACCCTACCCCCCCACTGACAACATTTTTCTTGAAGTTTTTAGTTTTTTTTTCTTCTGAATTTTCTATATTTTATAAATATAATGCCATAACACTATTCAAATGTTTGACAATAATTCTATCAACTGTAAGTGAAAAATAAACAACATGCAATGTGAAATAACAAGTCAATAGTACTGAAGCAAATATTTTTAAAATCGAAAATATAACTTAAATTCAAAATCCAAAAGAATTTTTTTAACATAATACTCTTATGTCAAATTCAAACGTTACATAATTAAGTTTCAACGTAACATAAGTAAATACTCCCATAATTCAAAAGAAAGGGAAAATATATAGTATGTCTATAACCTCATTCACAATGAAATTCTACTTTAATAACGTCACTTATTATATGCCAAATTTGTTAATGACTCATTCTTTCTAATATTAAGAGATATAGTTTCAAAAATTATAATATTAACACGGTTATGCTAAATGAATAAAATAAAAAATTAAAAAATACGAGCAATTACATGGAACCACAAGAAGTAAAGGTTGGGAATGAGAAGAAAGGAAATGAAATATAAACTCTATAAAAAGAAAAAATATATTTTAAAAAATACAAATAATTAAAAAGTAAAAATAAAAAAGAAATTAAATAACAGAAGTAAAAAATAAATTAGAAAAGAAAAGAAATTAAAATAAAATAAAAAAGGAAATTAAATAATAGAAATAAAAAATAAATAAAAAAGAAAAG
This sequence comes from Lycium ferocissimum, assembly GCF_029784015.1. NCBI lineage: Eukaryota > Viridiplantae > Streptophyta > Magnoliopsida > Solanales > Solanaceae > Lycium > Lycium ferocissimum. The sequence continues at coordinate 59,787,280 of NC_081344.1, forward strand.
AAATTAAAATAAAATTACAAAGAAATAAACTAAAAGATAACCCTGTAATTACAGGGTGTAATTACACCCAATTCTCAGTCCCCCTTGAGAATTGGAGAGTGTAATTACGCCTCCACTACACCATTTCACTAATGTAATTACCTGGTCAAATAAACAGGTCAAACTGTGTAATTACATCCAATTACACCCAATTCCAATTACCTGGGTGGCTTTCCAAACAGGCCCTAAGTATCACATAACCAAACTTGAGGGGATGTTTATGTAATTATCTCTTTTATTTTTTTTGGTTATAATGACTTTGTGGGAAAATTAATCTAACTTAAGAGATTTTGTAAGATAAAAATCTATGAGTTGAGTGATTTTATTGATACAAAACTAAGTCAAGTGACTTTGTAAGATAAAAATCTCTAAGTTAGTGATTTTATTCATACAAAATTAAGTTAAGTGACTTTGTAAAAGAAAATTCATAAGTTAAGTGATTTTATTGATACAAAATTAAGTTAAATGACTTTACTAAATAATTCTACAAACTTAAGTGACCTTTTGAGATATTTACTCACTATAATAGTTAAGCCTGCAACTTTCCTTTTTTGATAATCAACTGTTAAGCCACCTACATTACTTACATATCCCTATACAATAGCTTACTTCGGATTATGTTCTCCTCTGTAAAAATCTGCAGTAGTGGTCATGTAGAAAATCAAAATGTTGGCCGTGTAACTCAATTAGCCCAAAACCAGTTAAAATATCAAGGTTTTTCCCTAGCAACCTATCTTCTTCATCATGTTTTTTCTAGAGGTTAGTCCAAGGCTAATCTAAAACATTTCAAGACATAAATGCTTCTAATTTTCCATAGGCTCCCATTAACTAATTTCTGGGCCATACTCAGAGTTTCCCAGAAGTAACTAGGGATAAACAAAGAATACAATAAGCATTAGATGCTTTCAGGAATTGTAAAATCAACTGAGATATGAAAATATCTTGCTGCTTCTACCACCGACTGAAGACCATAGATTAAGGACTAATAGTTCAAGATTACCAAAGAGATATATTAGGCAGAAGAATATTACTTTGTGTAAGCTTTCTCTCGATGGTTTCTCTCTCTAGGCGCAAGTTAGCATAACCTGCGCCAGCCATGGGCAAGAGAGCAAGAGGTCCATCTCAGAAGGCTATCATGGCGATGGAGTCTCAAGCTGCACTCGCTGCAGCTCAAAAAGGTGAAAGAGCAACTCGTCAAGAACAAATTGGAACTCCAATTAATGGAACAGCAACAGCTGGGACATCGAAAGGAGTTCAATCGCAACCTTCGCAATCTTCGGGTCAGGCAAAGCAAGCAGGAAACAAAGTTACACCGGTGGAATCCAGATCTGCAAATGGGAAACCAGTAGCTGGTAAGGGACCAGTCTAGTAGAAATTCAGAAGCAACGAAAGGAAGCACAACAACAATGGGAGGAAATTGCCCTAGCAGAAGCCGCTATCGACAGAATGCATTCACCTAGTCCCAGCAAATCACTACAACACACTATATCTATAGCTACGGAATCTAAGCTATGAATTTAAAATCGGAAAAGGGCTAAAATTACCTCTGAATTTTGGAAAATAGTTTATCTATACCCTTCGTTATACTATAGGGCCAATTATGCCCCTACCGTTATACTATGAGGTCAATTATACCCTTATGTTAAACGGTTGTCATGTGGCATCATCCTAGACGTTCAGCACATTTTCCCCCCAAATAATTTTTTACCCACCAATTTAACCCAACCCGACCCAGATATAATATTTTTCCCCAAATTATACGAACCCAACCCGTATACTTCTAGCTAACAAACTAGCTTACGGACTCAGATATAATATTTTCCTAGAGTACTTTTGGGCCTAATGTGGTGGCCAAGAGATCCACTGCATATATTTCATTAATGGATACCAATTTCATACGAAAAATTGGGACGCCCCGCGCAAGACTCAAAATAGTGGAGTGACTTTAGCAGCAACAACAGATAGTTTTACTAGTGCTAGAGACCAAAATTCCATAGATGGAGAGGTTATTTTTATGGAGCTATTCAAGATATCATTGAGATTGATTATTTTTGTCATTTTAGTGTTGTGATTATTTTTGTCATTTTAGTGTTGTACTGTTTAGATGTGATTGGTTTAGTAATAAAGTAGATTAATATGGGTTAACTCGGGTATACTTCAACAAGTTATGCAGTAAAGATGATCATTTGTGTTGGCATCACAAGTTCATTAAGTTTTTTATGTGGCTGATCCAGTTGAGAAAGATGTTTGTTATGCAAGAATAAAAGTCCGTGTTGATTTGTATGATCTAGAGCGCGCAGAATTGTCCTAATATAGGAGACACATTTTGGAGGGAGCCTAATGATGACATTGGTTCCTCAGCTAAATTAGATCAAGGTGACTTTAGATGGTCAAGAAAAGATGTGCCTGCTGATGTTGTTGATATTCCATCTAATGCACAACATTCAGAAGATACAATCATGGAAACATCGGAAGAGGAGGATGACTTTGATGATACTGATTGGGATTAGATGCAGGCAGATGATTAGACAAGGGAGTTTTGAATTTCTTTTAAATATATGCTTGTCGTTGTTTTTATTTTTTATTTTGAGTGATTGATAAATACCTTTGTTTCAAACATATTTTATGATTATTCTTGTTTATATCTTATTAATCATTTTTCATTTGTTATTTCATTTAGAGTGTTATTCTAAAATGCTACAATTTTGCAGGATTTTCAATATGTGATTGGAAGAAATCTAGTGAATCATTTAAGAGAGTCGCGGCTTCACTAGTAAGCTTCTGATGTTACTACATTTATTTGCAGAGACTTGAATAATCATGAATCAAGAAGGGTGTTCAAAAAAAAGCAAGGAAGAGAAGAACTTAAACTACGTTCCACCTGGATCAGTTGCATCTTTGCTAAATCGAAAGGTTTCGAATCACAAGCACAAGAAGAACTCAAAGTACATTCCAGCTGTTCAAGTTATAAAGTCAAATAAAAAGCATCACAAGCAGAAGCAGAACTCAAAATACATTTCAGCTGGATCTCAAGTCTTTGGAACAAGCGCGACAAGTGTCTCCATATTCTACCTTTCTTGCAACACAAACAGTACATGAGAAAATGCAGCAAATATTGCTGGATTCTACCATTCCTGCATCACAAGCAGCACAGGAACAATTGCAACAAGATTTAGAACTTTCTGCCACTCCTCCATCGCATGCAGTTCAGGAACAAACGCACTCAACAAGATCCACATGATTCTACCAATCTTGAAGCAAATGACCAATCTGAGGAACGAGGCAAGAATATATAAATTTCAACTATATGCACTTGAAATTATAATTACTCTTTAACTTATAAAACTGATATTTGTATTGTCTAGAATGAAGTGGTGGGGGTGGCTACCTTCCTCTTTCCCACTTCAATTTTGCTATTGATACTTTTCTTTCATTTCGTGGTTTGGTTGATCTGTTGCTTTCCCCTCTCTAATTTATTTTCTTTTCCTAGAAAAGTTATTCCTTCTCCAACTTCTTATTGGAAGTATTCATAATATTCCTTTTGCATAATTATAAATACTTTGGTTCTTATTATTGCAGGCCCTTCCACTCACGAAAAGAAAACAAGAGGTGGAACACAAATGCAAAGTGTACATGGACGAAATGAGCGCAAACTGATCATGCTAAATGAGTTAGACCAACCCATTGGTCCTACTGAAGCAATTGTAAAAGAGTTGTGTAGCTTTCTCAGAACATTGGCGAGGAATGGGACCTTTTGCCCTCTAAATGTACTTCATTGGAAGAAATTGAAGACACATGATGATATGTAGAAATATACCAAGGTTTGAAGTTCTCAATGTTCCGATTTTTAGTTGAAAATACTTCACTTTTTTTGTGCTAACCCAATTGCTCCAAATTGTAGGAGAAATATGACATTCCTGAAGTTGCAAAAGAATGGGCTTTGGATTCAATTCAATCAGCTTGGAGAACTTATAAGAATTAGTTGAAGAAGAAACACTACTATGCCTACGCCAATGATGAACTTCGAATGGCAAAAAGGCCTAAAAATATTTTAGAATGTCAATTTAAGGTTCTTCTTGAATATTGGAACACCGAGACACATTTCAGGTAAGTTATAAATCATGGACAACTTTTTTTTCCTGTAAATTAGCGTAGTATTCACATCTGAAAGAAACAAGAAGGATTTTAAAGACTCAACCAGTGCTAACAAAAAGCAAAAGATATCTGATTTATTCCCTTCATATTTATATTTTTGGTTCACATTGTTTCACTAACTCATTTATTTGCAGGACATATCCAAAAAAAAATAAAAAATAGAGAATCGGGTTGAGGTATCCACACACTGTTGGCAAAACAAATTTTGATTTTTTCTCTTATTGTTCATTTACTATGAACTTGTTGATTTTACTTGGGAAGATTTTTATGCTAACTTTTATGTAACTAGAAAAAAAAAGAAGGAAATTCCTGATGCTTTGTCAAGTAAGGAATTCTTTGTGGCTACTAGAAAAAGGAAACCTGGCCGAGTATACAAGGACACAGATGAAGATACGACAAGCCAAATAGTACGAGATTTTCTAATTCAAAGTTTATCAAGGTCATTTTCTTGTTCTTAAATATTGGATCAGTTTAATTTACTTGAACTCTCTGCTCTTCAATCTAATTCGTAGGCTGAAATAGAGAGAATAGAAACCCAAGAAAGTGAAGATGACAGTCAACCAGCTGACGCATATGCATCAGTTATGGGACCTGATCATCCAGGTCGAGTAAGATTGTAGGGACCTAGGGTTACCAAGACTCTCTTGAAACAGAAAGCAGAAGATTTTGGATCCTCTTCAACTATTACTGATGAAGTGTAGAAGAAAATGGAGCAAATGGAAGAGAGGATGCAACAATGTATGCAGGAAGAATTCAACGCGCAAATGGATACCATGGAACAAGGTATTACAATGAGAGTCATTGCGCAACTTTAGCGTCTAAACCCAGAATTACGAGTTCATCCTAGCATGCTAAGATTCAGTGTTCGTTTGCCGGGAGAAGCTTCCTCTACATCATAAGCTGCTATGCAACGAATCAATCATCCATCTGCTGGTAGTAATAGTCAAGGTCAATACTTATTCCTATCTCTTTCTTCTTCTCATCCTTCTTCCTTCGGCTTCTACTTCTACAAGTTTTTTCTCTCTGTTCAATTTTTTTTCTTCTTATTCTCTATCTGAAGCAACTGAGTGATCTTGATTTGTGCACGCCATCTGTTTGATAATTTTTCTAAATATCTATGTTCAAGATTTTTACTTTGTTGCCTAAACTTGAAGAAATCTTATGGCTACTAGTTTTCTTATTTTCTTATGTCGACTGATTTTTGTTTGTTAGTTCATCGGATTGCCGACAATTTTCTAGTTGGTTTGTAAAGGTTTAAAGGGACCATCAGTTCTCTAGTTCTTTTTCATTTATCTGATTCATCAATTCTGAAGGTCTATAACTTACAGAGAAGTGCATACAGTAGGAGTAGCATTTGGTGTAGTTTTAATTATGTTGATTAACAACCTCAGGGTTCTTTTTCCTCTTTTTGGTTCTTGGGTTATGAGTTGTTACCTTTGATCTGTATGTGCTAAAGTTTTTTATTTTTCACCAATATATATGTGTCATCGATTGCTTTTGCTGGCAGTGTTAACTTATGGTAATCTGTTAGTTCAGCTGATTAATTTGTGCATGAACTGAATTAGGCAACTGAAAAAATAAAAAAAGACGAAAAGTTTAAATGATGTTTAAGGTGTACATAAACATGAAATTTGTAGTTGGAAAAAGAAAAATGATGAAAAATATATATGATGTCTTAAAGAATTTGTATATGAACATGTAACCGGTAACTGAAACTAAAAAACAAAATGATGAACACTAGTATATATCATGTCTAAGGAATTTGTCTATGAAGTGAATCCAGTAGCTGAAAAAAGAAAGGAAGTGTTCAATGCTAAGTTGATGTCATTTTATTTGTTGCTTTTGCACACCACCTGCATTAGGTTTTCTTTTGATTTTTAGTTATGCAGCTTCACTACATGATGTGGATGATTTGAAGATCAAGAATAAAATAGATGGAAATTGAATATTCATAAAGTTGACTAACTCTTATTGGTTTGGAATTAAGTTGTTGAGTTGCTGTGGAGAAATATAGTTGATTGACTCTTATTGGTTTGGAATTAAGTTGTTGAATAGTATTTTGTACTCTACTTTGAAGATTGACTAATTCATGGCTTCAAGTTTGTGGAGACAAATGAATTTTATATACATTTGTGGTTACTAGTTATAATAATACTACTCCCTAAATACTAACTTCTTGTGGGAACATGGGTAGTGAGTTTACTTCTAGCTGTCTTGGTGTTGTTCATTTGCTTTGCATTTTAATATGACTATTCTGCTGAAAGCTTCAAATGATTGGTACTGTTATACCATTACTATTTAATTATTGGTACTGTTAGTCAAAGTGTACTCAGCTGCCCAAAAAATCACAAGGCATCAATTAGCAAAGATACAACTAGCCAAACTTCAAACACAGATCTGACGACCATCTATAGGCACGGGGGTACAAGTCAGATTTATTCCCCCAGTTCCTCCCTAATTTTTGTAAGTTCCATTTCGAGAGATTTTGAATGCAAATCATTTGCGAAACCTGAATGGAAAAACATTTCTCCGTGCAGAATGTTGTATTGAAGATCTTCGAATAATTTTTTAATTCTTCCCAGAGCTGATTGTGTAATTTTGTGGTTTTAAGCATATTGTACAACGTGTCTCTTTTTCTTCATTTGGTGAAATTTAGTTGATATGTATCTGTTCTTTATTTAAATTGTAGTTTTAAATTGGTTTTCATCTCTTTATAATAAGTTGTAATATCAGTTGTATCTTTGTATTTTGTAATAAGTTTTAAATTACATGATTTATTCTCTTTTGTAGGTGTTGAAAATGAAGAAAGGGAAGAAGAAAGCAGTGAAGAACTTGACCTTACCTGAGAAGATTTTTTATGAAACTTTAGATGTTCTAAGAATCTTTTTGCTATCGTACATTTTGAAACTTATCCTAACTCTTGAAATGTAAAACTTAACTAAGCAGTTGGGGTTTGAACATTTTGCTTTTATGGGTATTTTGGATTATGAGTGTTGGATATTTTGCATTATGAATGTTGGATATTTTAGATTATGAATGTTTATGAAAAATTTCAGTTTGTGATTTATATAATTTGTAGTGTATTATTATTTATTATATATGTAATTATTAATTTATAACCAGGGCTGATTTTTCAATTAAGCCATTGCAACAGGTCCAAAAAGACATGAGAACCGTTGCAATAGGTCGTGGAAACCATCGCAATAGGTCACACAAACCGTCGCGATAGCTGTTTAAAACTGTTGCAATGAATTTTGTTGATCATTTCTAATCCAAAAACAACCGTTGCAATAGATAAAAACCGTCGCAGTAAGGATAATCCCCATTGTGATAACATTCAAGAATTGTTGCAATAGCCCTAAAAACCATCGCATAAAGCTCTATGGGGACGGTTCACAACCGTTCCAATTAACATAGAATAACTGTTGCATTAGAAAGGCAGAATAACTATTGCTATAGGGGTATCTATAGCAACGGTTCTAGCCAACCATTGCAGTAACCCTCATTGCAGATCTATGGCCACGTGAGCAGATGAGACGCCCGGTAGACCGTTGCGGTAGATATGTGGCAACGGTTGACAGATTTGTGGAAACGATTGATAGATTTATGGCAACGATTTTTCCTGCGTTGCCATAGCCTCAATTTCCAGTGTTGCGGAGCCCCTTGTTGCTATACTTGTCAGTATCAGTTAATGCTTTCGGATGTGTGTTAGGACAACACAATGAAACCAACAAGAAAGAGCGAGCAATTTATTATTTGAGCAAGAAGTTCACCACCTGCAAGGCAAGACATACACTGGTGGAAAAACATGTTGTGCCTTGACATGGGTAGCCCAAAAGCTGAGGCACTACCTGTCCTCATACACTACTCACCTCATATCCAAGATGGATCCACTGAAGTACATCTTTCGCTAGCCCATGCCTATAGGGAAGTTGGCCAAATGGAAAATGCTATTGAATGAATTCGACATTGTATACATGCACAAAAGGCCGTCAAAGGACGAACATTGGCCTACTTACTAGCTGAAAGTTCAGTAGATGATGATTTCGAACCCACTTCCCAGACGAGGCAGTACTGACGATAGAAAAAGACATAGCCGAGCCCTATTCAGGATAGAGATTGTTCTTCGACGTGCAGTCGATTACAAGGTTCAGGAATCGGAGCAGTGTTGGTGTCAGAAATAGGGTAACATTACCTGATGGCTGCGAAGCTCAAATTCCGATGCACCAACAATATGGCGGAGTACGAGGCCTGCATTCAAGGCCTCAGAATGGCGCTGGATATGGATATCCTGGAATTATTGGTCATAGGTGATTCAAATTTGTTGATCCACCAAGTACAAGGCGAATGGGCTACTAAGAATGCAAAGATATTGCCATACGTGAACCTCGCTCAGAAGTTGTGCAAGAAGTTCAAGAAGATTGACTTCAAGCATATGTCGAGGGCTCCAAATGAGATCATTAACACTTTTGTTACTATAGTATCCATGATACAGTATCCTGAAAGCAGTCACATTGACCCACTAGAAATAACTCTAAAAGAAGAACATGCTTATTGCTCTCATGTAGAAGCGGAACCCGATGGCAAGCCATGGTATATGTTACACCTCGTGGTTTTGTGCATTGAGATTCATCGCGCGTTACCGGTTCTAGTCTTGGATACGAGGTTATTGATACGCTCAAATTACACCTATTAATGGTATAACGCGGACGTTGTCAAATATAGTAACTGTGAGGGTTGGGGTCGAATCCCCATAAGAATATGGTGTGAAAAGTTTACTAAACAAGTATTATACTAATCTTGCGGTCTGGTGTATTCCGGAAAAGGGCTTTATAGTTGATTTGGTTTGTGGACTAATTTAAAAGTGGTGAAATTTAAAGTTGTGAATATATGGGTAAAAAAGAACCAAAGTTGTGTCCCCAAATCCAGGATAAAGTGTATGGTCATGGGTATCGATCTTGATATACTTCTAATGGACTATTCGTATGGATGCACTTAACCTCTATGTGAATCTAAATTATTTCCCAATAAGAAAAGATTATTTCTTTCTATTCTTTTTCCAAAGATAAGAAAGTATGCATGAAGAACGGTTAATTATGCCAAGTAAATTCCTCTTATTCCTAAGTGAATTATTAAATAAGGTTTAAAGCCACGAGTTCTTGTTATTTGTTCTTACCTAACCCTAGCTATTTTCCCAAATAAACTAAAGTTTATGGCGTTAGCTAATGTTTGCAACCACTAACTATATGATGAAAACGAAGAACAAATAAACCACTAACAATCCATTATGCGTATATCTTTCACGATCCCCAATCACCAGTACGCACGTCATGGGTTCCATGACCTTAGTAAAGGTATTTAGCTACTAGCCAAAA